>NC_046226.1:26908302-27275802 GCF_009819885.2 Catharus ustulatus
ATGGAAGAAGATATTGCAGAAACTCAGATGTATTTAAATTTTGTAAATGAAGACTTGTCTGTGTCTTCTTTAGTTTGATCTCTGGCCAGGTTTTCCCCTACATTATTACTTCAGCTCTCTATATATCCCCATATGCTCTTCCCTTACTTCCTTATTTAATTTCTGTATATAGACATGTTTAGAATGAGGTCCTACTACTTTTTTTTCAAGCTACACACACAAGTAACTGATGTAGTTATAGCTGTACTTACCTCTTTAAAACTGAGTATTTAAAAGCTAAAACATCAGATATGGTATGAGACTTTTTCCTACCATGTGAGAGAAGACTGAATGATTATAAGTCAGAGAGAAATGCAGACAATTAATCTGTTGATTCAACCAATATTGAGAGGAAAAAAGAGGAGGATAATCTACTTGGACATTCAGTATGACACTTTTGATATCTCTGACGTCCCTTGAAGAAGGGAAAAGACTCAAGTAGTCAGGCCATCACTAGAATCACCACTCATCTATACCCCTAATCCGTACACTAGGAGAAAAATCTTAAATGTGTTTTCTACTCCAACAGATTTCAAAGGTGATACAGAAGTGTCACAATGTTCCAAAATACACTCAGGTCAAGATTTGAGGAACACCAGTGTAAGCCAAAAGAACAGACAATACCTCAGAGGCACATCTGAAATATATGATACAATACCATCAATATCAAGTTTTGTTCTATAAATAAATGCTCCTTATGGTCCATGAGTGTGTGCTCACCTGTTGCTGCCTAAACCAGAGTCCTCCGTGCACATCCCCAGTCCTTACTGCATTGTGCAGTAGGATACCTGAACAGAAAATTAATAAGGCTTTAGATGACTTGCACGTACGAGCCACACCTCATCACAAAATGCAGGTTTCGCTTCTCTGCTATCCTACTCCTCTCTTCCGTCTTTATAACTGCAGGGAATGATGAGGGAAAAAAACAAGAAGAGCCAGCCAATCAATGCCTGGCTACAAGCCTGGTGTTACCAAGAGACTTTCAGGATTCTTTTAGTCATGGATTGGTTTACAAACAGCTGACCTAATGGAAATAGAGGGTACACCTATCTCCAAAGGAAAAAGGATCTTTCCTGGGAGTTAACAGGGTTCATTGAATGAGCTTTAAGCTAGATTTAAAAGTAAAAAGAGCTAAAACTAGGCTCACAAGAGATAAGCCAGGAGCCACACACTGAGGTGTGAGGTATGTGTTGACACAGTCCTTTGGTCTGCAAAGGGGCAGCTGAGATACTTAATGGCTTCTTTGCCTCAGCCTTCATTAGTAAGAGCAGTTGCTCTCTGGGTACCCAGCTTCCTGAGCTGGAAGACAGGGACCAGAAGAAGGATAAAACCCCTCATAATTCATAGTGAAATGGTCAGTGACCTGATAGATCATTTAGACATACACAAGTCTATGAAGGTAGATGGGATCCAACCCTAGGGTGCTGAGGAATGTTGCAGAAGTCTTCAATGAAATAATTTTCAGCATTTACCAGCAGTCCTGGCTAACTAAGGGGGGTGACTGGAGGCTAGCAAAAGTGATGCCCACCTACAAGAAGGGCTGGAAGGAGGAGTCAAAGAACTGCAGGCCTGTCAACCTAACCTCAGTGCCAGGGAAGGTCTGCCATAGAGCAGACCATCTTGAGTGCCATCATATGGCACATAAAGGGCAAGCAGGGGGTCAGGCCCAGCCAGCATGGGTTTGTGAAAGGCATGTCCTGCTGGACTAAACTAACCTCCTTCTAAGCTAGAGTGACCCTGCTTAGGGGACAGGGCTGTGGCTGCAGTCTAGCATCCATTTCCACAGCATTTCCCTGGAGAAAGTAGCTGCTCATGGCTGAGACTGGTGTTCTCTTCACCAGGTAAAACTTCGATTGGTTGGCCAATGCCATGGAGTGGAGGCAAATGGAACTAAAGCCAGATGGTGACCAGTCACAAATAGTGTTCCCCAGGGCTCAGTACTAGGCCCAGTCCTGTTTAATACCTTTAATCAGATTGCAGATGACAGCAATTTAGGGAGGAGTATCAACCTGCTGGAGGACAGGAAGGCTTTTCAGACAGAATCAAGAACCAAGGCCAATTGTAGGACGCCCAAGCTGAAGGGCCAGGTCCTACTATTAGGTCTCAACCACTCCAGGCCGTGCTACAGGCTAGGAGAGAAGGGTGGCTGAAAATGTGCCCAGTGGAAAAGAAACTGGGGGTGCTCACTGACAGCACCTGAATGTGAAGCTATGTGTGATCAGGTGGCCAAGAAGGCCAATGGCATCCTGGCCTACATCAGAAATAGTGTGGTTAGCAGGGCTACAGAAGCAATTGTCCCCCTGTAACGGGCACTGGAGAGGCCACACCTCAAGTCCTGTGTCCTGTTCTGGGCCCCTCACTACAAGAAAGACACCGAGGTGCTAGAGTGTGTCCAGAGAAGGGAAACAGCGCTGGTGACGGCTCTGGAGGACAAATCTGGTGAGGAGTGGCTGAGAGAGCTGGGGTTGTTTAGCCTAGAGAAAAGCCTCAGGGAAGATGTTATCACTCTCTCCAAATGCCTGAAAGAAGGCTGCAGCAAGGGGGGGATCTGACACTTCTCTCTAATAACAAACAAAAGGGCAAGAGAAAACTGCCTCAGATTGGACTAGGGAAGGTTTACATTTAAAACTATGAAAGACTTCGTCACCAAGAGGATGATCCAAGTACCAAAAGAGGCTGTCCAGGGGAGTGGTGGAATCATCAGCCACAGAGGTATTTAAGTGATGTGTAAAGGTATCTAGGTGATGTGTAAATGTGGTGCTTAGTGGCATGGGTTAATGGTGAACTTGCCAGTGTTAGGCCAGCAGGTGCACTTGATGATCTTAAAGGTTTCTCCCAAAACAAAAAAGTCAATGGGGAGACTTCTTATAGTAAAATTGACAGTAATCTCGTACATCTAGAAGGACTTAAAGCATTTCTAGGGCATTGGACTATTGGATAAACTAACCTGTATATCCACAGTCTTTTTCTTTTTTCCCCTCCTTCAATGCACTAATATTATAAAGAAGCACCAACTGCAGCAATTATCCATATTGATTCTGCTGCTTGGTTCTGATGTTCTGCTGCATTTTATAAGCACAAAGTATGAACAGTTTTGAAAAAACACCTGCCCTGATGTGAAAATTGTTTCAGAAGTCCATTCAGATAGTAGTTGGCCCACATCTACTTTAACACAGATAGTTCTATCACTTGCTTTTTTTTTTAAACTTTTTTGAAATTTAATACACTTTACATAGATACCATCAGGCACCTCCGTCTAGGGACAAGATACTAAAAACAGATAGTTATTCTTACATAGGAACCTGACTTCATATCGATTAAAAAGTAAGCTTAGCAACTGCTTTCAAGTTAAGCAGTTGAATAGTTTTATAAGTCTTGTCCTGGATGCTTTGCAACTAAAAATATCTGCAGTGGAGAAAGACTCTGAGGTGAAGCCAAGGTCAAAGAGCAGGTCAGTGGCAGACAGAAATGAAGTGAGGTCTTGAATTTCCAACCCTTGGACCATCCCCTGCTGAAATGGTGAATGTTCTCAATGCTTCAGCATATGTCAAATCCATTCTGACTCTTTCTGTATTTTTAATATAAAGAATGTGGAATGCATTGAAATTCAGTAATTGATCATATAGTGTAGGGAGGGAGGTTGAGACTATTTTTGTATTCTTAAATTGCAAACTTTTACTTTATAGCCACTTGTATCTCCCATTATCAGCATAATAAATAGGAGGATTCAGTGTACACCACTTTTTTGTCATGCATTTCTCATTTTATTTTTCTTGATACTTACCCAGCCTCTTTTCATTAAAGAAGTAATTTTTGTAACTTCAGACTGACTCTATTTTTGCTATATCTTTCTAAGTAAACAGAACTGAACACATTATTCAAGTGATGTACCATTGATCTATATACCACAATATATTTGTTGTAATGCTCACACTACAGTATCATTAGATGCATTTTCAGTACAATTTTCTACTCCATCCCTCAACATTGTTTAACATTTTGTTTGCTTTTATGTTTAGTGTTGCACACTAAAGCAAAGATTTTCACTGAGCTGTCCTCAGTGACATCCAAGCATATTTCCTCCAGGTTCTAGTTAATTTAGAACCCAGCAATGTGTATGAGTAGTTCAAATTGTTTTTGTCCAATGTGCACTATGTTTCATCTGTCAGCAATGAATCATTTGTCATTATGCTACCTGTTAGCTCAGTGAGGTGCCTTAGAAGTCCCTCACAGTTTCTTCTAATCTTTACAAACCTAAGCTGAAGTGAACTTCCCGCATATTTTACTTTTTAAAGTACACATAATTGCATTAAATTTTCCTCAAAAAAAATTAATGGGGGACATATTCAGAAACTTTTAACAGTCAGAAAATATCACACCATAATCTAACTAGAATTAGCCACAGAGCTAAATGCCATCTTCAGTGATCTGAATAAGGCTGTAGATTTTCTTCCCTGACTTACAAACAAGGAGAAAAAGAAACTGTGGATTCAATACACCTTCCACAGGTTTGAAGTCCTTATTCTCAGTGCCCCAGTATATACAGTATTTTTGCTGGTGGATTAAATGTAAATACTCCTCCATTTCAGCTGGCAGGAACTCCTAGGACAGTATGATGCATAAAGTTCTTATGCATAGCTCTGCAGAATGCAGGGGCAAATAAACTTCCAGCTATACATCAGTACTGAAGGATTTCAAACCCCTCTGATGAGGGGACAGCCCAGTTTGGCAGGTTTCTCTGTCAGAATTTTTTTTCCCCTTTTAAAAAGTCAGAAAAATAATAATTTGTCTCTCAACGCTTTGTATGGTCGCTGTGCTGTCATTTTGATGTTTCTGTTTCAGGAACAAAAAGTAAACAGGCAAAACTCATAAGTAATATCTTGACACGTGTATTCTATTCATTATAACAATTAAATTTACAGAGATAGGGAATATGCTCCTGAGAATAAGCTTCCTCAAGTTTGACTTGGGCTGGAGCCAAAACATTTCAGGTTTAGTACTCAGGAGTATTATTTAGAAGATAAATTGCTTGATATCAGATTTTGGGAAAGGTAGAATTAGCATCAAGTCTTGTTGCACAGCAATTCATTGGAGGGAACATACCCTGTACTACTTGCTCACATTCACAGTAGTAATTAAAAAAAACCCACAAACCTCTGGCTAAGGTAATTTGGCTTTAATAAAATGTTTTGAAAATGCTATTAGGAAGTATTTCATTGAAAGAAAAGTGATAAATACTTTCCCCTTTATTTTTATGGTATAATATTTTGTAGCTTCAAAAATATTTTGAGCACTACACAGTCTTAAAAGTCTTTTACCATTAAAGCCGATTATTCTTATGAACAGGGGATCCCATTACTGATCTTGAACTTTTGAGTGACAAAAATAGTTCTTGAGCCACTGTGCAGCAATTCCTCACAAAATACACTCTTGTAGAAAGCATTACATACAACTAAAACTGTTTCTATCAGGAAACAACAGCAGCAAGGAAATACAAACTGCTTATTTTCTCTTTGCTTATTTGGAAACTAAGCTTTTGCAGATGTTGAACTTATGCTTGTAGCACTACGTGTACAGAAATGTGCACACACACCATTCACATACACATCTGAACAGGAATTGACTCATTCCTGTAACAAAAATTCTTCCTCTAGTCTGGCAACTGCAATTTTCATCATGAGTATGTAAAAACTATTTTTATGCTGTAAGCAACCATATTAGCTTGTGTTTGTTCACTGGTAGAAGAACATGGGTATTATTGCTTGAAACTACACTACTGCACACACACCTGTTCTTCAATATTGGATTGAACTGTACATAATGCAATATGTGACTTCATTCACATTTAGAGTACAACACAAGTTTTAAATTACTTTTTAAAACAAAACCAGATCAGTCTAAAATTAATGATAATAAGCCTGAAGTTGTAGAGGAAACTGCAGATGTCAGAGTGGTCAAAAAGGATGACACTGAAGCTTAAAAAATGGTCTCAAGAACTAGTACTGAAATAATATCACCTCCTCACTGCCTGGTGCTGGCTTGAATCTATCCTGAAGGGCATTGTTCCTGAGATACACCTCTTCATGATCAAGGAGTAAAAACATAAGGCAGTGTAAATTAAATGTATTAATGGGGAGAAAACAGCTGGTGGCACTGAGGTCCTCAGATAAGAAGGCAGTACAAGTGTTTTTTTATTTTTTAAAAAGTGCTTCAACTTGCTTAGAAGGGGATAAGAATAAAAAAAGCTTCTCAGTACCACCACTTGTTCATTTTACTTTTAATGATTCTTATGGGGCCATTTCAGCATGTTTTAAGAGAATTCTTAAAGCAGCTTTTTTTGTTGTTGTTTTTTTGTAGGTTGCTCTTTTGTTTGGTTGACTTTTTGTTTTATGGGTTTTTTTCCCTTAGTACTACTACTGGATAGTGATACTGCATCAATAAGTATGTCTAGAGCCTCTACATTACAATGATGTGATTATGTTTTGAAAATGTGGTGAGTTTTACATCACCCTTATGGTTTTATTATACAAACTCCTATACACCTCTTGCTCCCCAGATTCTAACAGTGTAAGAAGTCTAAGCTGTAACAGCCAGAATGAATACATGAAGGAGCAATAACTGATTCTTTATATGGCTGACTATTGTTAATACACAGAGATAGCAATATTCTTTTATTAGTTTCATCATAAACAATTTCATAAATAAGTGAATGCCAGACAGTCCATTTATCATTACAGGGTTTAGCATTACTTCCTAAATCACATTGTGTTGCAAGTTGTTTTTTTACTTCAATCATGAAGGCAAAATTACAATTACTACAGTCACTTTTTTTTGGGGGGGTGGGGAGAAGAATGATAGAGGAATGCTCCATTAAGAGACATTCATTTTATAATAGAAATCCATAGATATCCTATTTCCTACCACAAAAATTTGGAAAAATGCATGCTTATCCAGCAGATCATGCAGTTTCTTGATTTCAAAGTCAGTAAAGGCTATTAAAGTAATCTAGATAATAGCACAATAGACTTCTTGGTACAAGCATAAATGCCCATTATATCTTCAATTTGTCTTTGCTTTCAGTAATCCTCCAGTAAATCACACTCAAAAATATATAAATAAATCTTCAAAATCCTGATATTTCATGAATCACTATTAGTTAGCAATCAGGAATGGAGAATGCATTTTCTTCCCATTTTGATTTTTTATTTTTAAGCAAAGCATTGGGTTTTGTTTAGTTTTGCAACAGTTTTAGAAAGACCCTGTTTCAAGAACAGTCTCCTTACTTTAAATGTAGGAATTGGCTAATATGTTTTTACCTTTGAAAACTTAAATATCAGTAAAAAATAGTGCGATATTAGTCAAAGATAAAGTCAAAGGAAAATGTGCTGCCACTTAAAAATGCTTAACTATTTGCCACATTTCTCCTCTTCAGTAACAACATAAACTTTATCAGATACATTAGGAACAAAACTCCTCTGCCTTCTCAGTGAGGAGTTATTCTGGCTGCAAATACACTGCACATGCTATTGAAAGTGTTTAATAATAGAAGACCATGCACTTTCATGTAATTCATAATTAGAAGATGACTACAACTGCATTATTTAAAATCAAGCCTTTGTTATCAGCACCAGTTTTAGACAGAAGCTGAGAATCATTTGTGAGCTGTGGCAGACCCAGACTGTTCAAAGCAATTGCTGTTCAGCATGAAAGCTGCAATGGAGGTCACAGAACAGGTCAGGAGGAAAGATAGTGTATCGATTTCACACCAGGAATAGAGGGGAAGCCAGGGCCCACTGTTGCTGCATGTGATGTATTTCACTTCAGTTTAAGGCACATTTCATTCCAATTCAAGAGGGGGTGGGGAGCAAAGGGTGAGCGGATTTCACACTGAATCATGATGAATTCTGGACTTGTGTATTCCAGTAAATATCTCCTTCCTGACATTAAGTATTTCTATAGTAGCCTGAATACAATGGAAATTAGACTGCAATCAGATAGCAGAAGAGGACTCCTGGGAAAGAAAAAAAAAAAAACAACAATGAAACAAAACCTAAACACAACCCTGAAGAAAACCTACCAGCAAAACCTATATAAGATTAGGTCTACTGTCTCCCAGATTAGTATATACAAATCTTGTCTCAAACCCAGAAAGCTGTTATAGATGAAATCCACTAAAGAAACTGTACTTTGTTCCAATATTCATACTGCTGAAGACAACTTTATATGATATTCTAATATTTTAATAAAACATTGTTAAGTCACAAACCTAAGCCAAAAGGTTTCAAAAACAAAAGGACAGAAAGTCTGTTCACACAAACCTCCCAGCTACACACACACAAAGGCATGTTCAGTGCAAAAAGAATAAAATCCTTGAAAAAATATTTTAAATGCATCAGCATAATAAACATACTAAGAAGTGGTGGGTAATTGCGTTTTATTTTAATTTCATGTGGTAATATAAATTGATATTCCAAATGACCCTGATTACTCCAGCAAATGATATTAGCAACTATCCCTAACTGTTTTATAGAAGAGCATTGATGATTATTCAGACTTCATTGCCTATTAATAATGGCCAACTTCTGCTCCAACTTCTTTTTTAATAAATAAGCAGAAAATAGAAACATTTATTCTAATGAGAAAAGTATCAAGTGCAACTAGAGGGATATTTCTCAAGTTACTTGGGTAACAGGCTAACCTTGTTCAATTTTTTTCCCCCAACACTGAGAAACTCAATTCCAGTACTTTTTCCCAGTATGTTGTAAAATTGTCAATGTCTAAACTGTTCAGTTCATACAGGGTAATGGTCAAATGCTAAGATTTTTATGGATAAAGTGCTCCCTCCCTTCCCTGATCTTACTTTGCATAATTTGTTCTGAGAAACTGCTCTTCTTTTCAAATGCTGACTCCGCTTTTCTGCTTGTGACAATATTTTACAACTTTTCTAGAGCTTTATTTTGGCTCCACAACACCAGCAATATAGCCAGACACTGACATATTTCAGAACAAAAAAGGACTATATTTGAGACTGCACAGAGATTTCCTATTAAATTATTTATATTAGTTCACTTCCACGTCATTATTTCTTTTCAACTGTTCTAAGGCATCAATGTCAACTTCTTGAGCCCTCTCATGAAAGCTTTGCTGTCATCAGGGTCTATTTCAGCATCCTTAATTCTGCATAAGGAATCAGTTACCCAGCAAGTTTCCAATCACAAAGGGCCAGATGTTCCTCTCTGCTACATGCTGGAGCTGGCCAGACGGGCCCCTCACTAAGACTGAGGAGGGCAAAAGGTGGCTGAGCAGAGAGAGAGAGACAGTCTGTGTGTGTGTGTGTGTGTGATACTGGCCTGCCACAAAACAGCTGAGGCTGCAGTGCACAAAAAAAAAAAAAAAAAATCAAACAGTGGAAATTGTTAACAAACGGAAGTGATGGTAACAATCAGGAACTCCATGATCCACAAGGAAATATCATTAACCTGCACTGTGAAATTCTATAAGAGTTACCACTTCTAAATCGTCTGACAACTTTGACGATGCTGTGCTGTATAAGCGTATATAAATCTCAATGCTGTGCTATACAAATGTATAGAAATGCTCCACAGGCGTGAGCAAGGCTTCAGTGGATTAGCACCTGCTGGCTAGAGACAAAGTCACAACCCCCTAATGGTATTTGATCTACAGACTCCTGCTGACACCAAGCATCATGAGATTCTTCCTCCTCTGATTTGTGGTGTATAGTTAAACTGCCCATGATGGCTTCTCTCAGGAACCTCCAAAGGCTTTGTGGTGATTGTTTCCTAAAGACCATGAAGAGTAGAGTAGCTGCAGACATAGTTTCATGAGAAAAGGGCAAGAGGACAGACATCTCTCTTCATGGTGCTGATATCCAGGCCTAGCTCTTCTCATTAAGAAAAGACAATGCTAGCATTAAAGTCTCTATCTCACACTTGTTACTGGACTTCTAGATAGTACCAGAAGCCAAAATAGTAATTTTTCCATTTACAGGTGGACAGACAATTGCTATTTTTTAATGGATACAGATCTTTGCAAGACAATAAACCATTAATACCACTGTAGACTATGATATTCTAATAAGTGGTCTGAAAACAGTTTGCAAGCCACCCATATGGAACAGAACATAAATCCCAAGTTGTTACCCAAAACACTGTAATTCAACATAGCTCACACTGATTGCCAGGCAAAATTTCAGCTCCTAGCCTAGTCTGAAATGCAGCACTATCAGTGGCATAAGTCCCCCCTGTTTTATACATCCTCACATTCCCCCTGAACATTAACACAGCAGTTTTGGTTATCTGGGACACATCAGCAGACACACAGGGAGAAGTGTGAAGCTGTGGGACTTGTTTTATTACAGTTTAAGTTAAGCCCAAGGCTTGCACATGCCACTGAAAGGTTTGTGCCATGCATTGCTGATGGTATTCCTTGTTCAGGAAAGAATACATCAGGTGATGCAGCACTGCACTGGGGATTCCTCAGAGTTGTGCACCAAAAGCAGGACCACCAATTGTACCATCAGCTGGAATGGTTATTGTGGCTACGGGTTGGGAAGCTGTTGCCTTCTTCCAAACTTCTAGATCCTGTATTTTTCCCCACACAGTCCTCCATTACCTCATTAACTGAAGCAACCTGTGTTGTCCAAAAAAAGTTCACTAAAAATTCAAAGCAGTGTGAAATCTGACTATTTTCTTTTTCCTTCCAAGAGTGTGAGGAATGAGAATGAGGAAAGAGAGGAAAGCAAAGGGGCTTGGGTTAAGTTCAATTAGCAGTAGAGTATACTCTGGAAAGGTGTGTGCATAAAACGTAGGCCTCGGGGAATAACAGTGGCAAATAGACAAATTAAACTTCAAGAGTCTTTCTAACCTCTCATATATATAATTTTTTTTTAATATTTACTGAGTGTAGAAAGATCAGCCTTAGACACTTGCAATGAACATGATAAATGTTCATATTGCGTGTGTGTTAATTAATACTAACCCCTCTGGAAAATGGCAAAAAAAGTAATGTAAAAAAAAAAATCCATGCAAACCACACAACAAAAAAACCTTAAGTGTTTACAGATACAATATACATGCTTTTTAGCAAAGTGAGCCTGGCAGGGGGATGTGTTCCAAGTAAACCACACCAACACTTTATATATGGAAACAACAACCTGAAAAAAATGATAATCAAGTGCAAAGCATTAAATTGCATCTCTCACTTGTTAGATGCTTTTACCAAAACATTCAGCCTCTTCAGCAACAATCTCATCCAAACTACAATATTTGGAGTAAATGGTGTGAATAGAAACTTTCAATTCTACACTAGGTATTTTCACAGATTGACCTAAAACACAGTGAGCTTCTGCACAGCTGACTTAGTCCCTAGTCAAGAAGTAAATGTGCTAGAAGCATCCTTTACAATTCTGTATATTAATCCACACCATTTTTGCTTGTGTTGTGTGTGGTGTTTTCTTTTTTAAAACAAGGATACCAACATCCAACAGATCTCAGTTTTACAAAAGTGTCACTTGACTCTTTTGAAAATGAAATAATTCCCCTCAACACCATAAACAACAAATATATTTTAGAAATGTCCACGGAATATTTTTTCTACTGATCATTTGCCCAAGCAAGAAAACATCCAAAGATAACATTTTGAAACCTACAAGTGTTACTTAATTCAAAAGAATGGCAAAAATCAGTTTTGGTTTATTTATTTAATTACTATCTTTTTCAGCTTTACTGGGGTCTGTTCTTTTTCCACTACCTAGCCAAAAGTCAGAACTGAACTAAACATACTAAAACCCACAAAAAGCCCCACAAACTCCCACCAAAAACACCCCCTACCTTAGATACACACATAACAAACTCAAGTCCTAAAAAGAACTCTGCAGCCTGACAGTTTGAATTTTCTGTGGAGGATTACTTAAGGGTTACATGTAATTAACCATAATTGCACATTATCATTCTCAGTTTAAAAAAGGGAAGGAACCAATATGGGTTCTTTATGGTCTCTGATAATATTTTGTCCCCTGTATCTTAACAATAGTTTATTTGCACTAAAAACACAATAATGAATAAACTTCTAAGACTTCCACCAGGTAATAGTACAGACTTGGTTCAGAACCTATATCAGAACGACTGATCACAGTGTTGCAATCTATTTGTTTAAGAATGACTGAAAATGAGCGAGTACTCGGTTAGAGCAAAACACTCATGGACTTTGTATTCAGAAAAAGGACTGCATGATAATGAATATTTTTAGTATTGTCATTTATTGAAAGCACAGAGGGTACTATTAGTCCTTCCAATTCTGACTGAATGAACACTTTAATAATGTATAGTTCAAGGATGAGAAGGTTGAGAGCAGTGGTTTTGAACAGATATCTTAAGTCTTCTAGTTTAGAAGACATTTCAAAACAAAATGGTTTTTGTGATACCATGGCAGAAGGTGGGAAAAAAAAAGCAAAGAAAAAATCTGAAAGGCAAGCAATGTACTTTTTATGTAATATTAAAGAAAACAATGCTGTTTAAAAGAAAAAAGCAGCATGTCTTTCACATTTTATGTCCTAAGTAGGTTTAAGTATTGCCTATTACTTGTCAAGAATTCAATAGCAAATAGAAACTTTCCAGGTTGACGTGCTGGGGCAGACGAAGGTCATTCTTTAAAGCATTTTCTCCCCTGAGAGGAAAACCTGGAAGGATGCTGTTTGAGCAATTTATACCAGGCACAGCAAGTCATTAGATGTCTGTGCTGCAAGTCTGCCATGATCCCAATTCCACAGGCATATGCGGTTACCATGGTGGGAACCACATCCAAAAGCCGGTAAGTCAAAGGAGCTCAGAGGTGTGTATTTCCTTCCCAATGGGCTGAGCAGATATAGGCACTGTAAATCTTGCATGGAACAGCAAGGTAGCAGAAAAGGTGCATGGCAGAGATGAACATCACACCTTGTTTTCAAAAGAGTAGATTTTCCATTTTGGAGGAGGAGAAAAAAAAAACGCAATTTGCAGGTAGAAAAACATTCTTTCTGGCTAGTGTTTTAATGAGAATTTTTCACCTGATTCAGTTTGACTTCAAAACAAAAACTGAACAATAAGGAATCCCAAAGCATCCATGAGTAACTACTATACCTTTAATTTCAGAGTCAAGAGGTTTCTATTTTAAATAGCCAAAACAATGCAATTCCTGACCTGTACTTTGTAGAATTAAACACAGTGTTTTTGGAAAATCCAGCCATCCAGAAGGAACACATGGCTTGCAAATAACTCCTTATTCCAGAGAAGGTTATAAAATGATGCAAAGATGTCCAGTTTCCAATTATAGCAAGCCATACACAATACAGATTTTCTCATACAGAACACGACCTTATTCCATTTATATGTGCAGAATTTCAGGTCTAATACAGACCTACATATCCAAAGAGGAACATAAATGAAACTATTAAGTACTCCTACTATGCACATGTTTTATTTGCACATAAAAACGTAGATTTGAAATCATACAAAACCAAAGGCATTTTACCCAACAAGAACAGCATATGGACTATCCTACTCTTCTCAGGGCTTTTACAATCCAAATTGACACACATTCCTCTACTTGCTATCCCCAAGGACAGACCTGTCTTGGATATCTCAGCCAATGCAGAGATTACCCTTCTTATCACAGACTGCTTCACTGGCCTGTTCAGAGCCCTTCCTATGCCCCCATGCCATATAAAAGGAGAGTTAATCCTCAAGTTTTTGATGAATTTTATCCTCCCCACACTTGTGGAATGGTTTTATGTTTGTAGGTTCAGTGTGACTGAAAAAAAAAAAAAAAGCTCAGGAGCAGAATTGGATGCATACACATTATTTTTAACTCTCAGAGTTCATTAAAGAATCTTTTCATTTCTATACATAAGTGACATATTTTATGACCTCCTCAAAATACTTTCCTGTAACATCTGAATTTGTCCCTTTAGCTTAGAGAGCTATGTGAACAAATTTAGTATACTCTAAGGACATCCCACATTTCTTGCAAATTTGCATATCCCAAGTCTCTCATATTTCTAACATTGGGAAATTCATCAAGTTGAAATTCTATTGGGGAAAAAAAAAAAAATCACTTTAAAATAGGAAATTAAGTCACCTGATTTCACTAAGACAAACAAAAGTAGAAAAAACAAGCAAAACCACCATCATTAGCTGCATGCTACCCATTTACAGTAATTTCACAATTACAAGCCGCACTGACTATAAGCCGCATCTCTGGGTGCGGGCAAACATTTCGTTCTTTGTCCATACACAAGCTGCACCCAATTGTAAGCCGCTCTGTCGTTCGCAGCGAGGACCCACGAGCAACAAAGTTGCCAAATAGTAACAGAATCGCAGCATGGCGGGGTTTACTGGCTCAGCTCGAGCCGTGAGGGTTTGGGGCTGCCAACGGGGCCAGGTGGCCCAGCTCGGCGCTGCCGCTCGGCGCCGGCCGTCGCTGGGCTCACTCACCCCGGCCTGGTGCTGCACCATGGTTGCAGGGGGCATGGAGCCCGCTGGCACCCACGGCTGTGGTGGGAGGTGGGGATGGAGCCCCCCCGCTCCCGCGGCGGCGGCTGACGGGGACAGGAGCCCCCCGCCGCCCCCCAAGCAGCGGGGCCAGCAGGAAAGAGCCCCCTGCCTTCCCCCTGGTCTGTACTGCCTGAAGGAGGGAGCTCCCCCGCCTCCCCCCCAGCCTGTGCTGGCGGCATGGAGCCCGGTTCCACCCGCCACGCAACAGAGTAACCAATTTTTAACAATCGCGTAATGCCGGGTTTTACTGGCCGGTGCTCGACTCGGCACCTCAGTTTGCACTTCCAGGGTTGGAAATGTCAGAAAATTATTCACATATTAGCCGCTCCTGAGCGTAAGCTGCATTTCTGGTGTGGAAGCAAAATTTTAGTCAAAATGGTGCAGCTTGTAATCGTGAAATTACTGTAGCTTCTGCAATGGTCTGTATTAACAAGATATGTGCTACTGTATTTTAAAGGAGGGCAGAAGACATGCCCAATCTTGCTATTTCTTAACTTTCTTGAGTATTATTTAGTCAAACAAAAAAAGTATTTCTGTACTTCACATTTACTTATCTCCACCACAGAATTACAAATAGAATACATATGCCTAGAAATTGGTTTCCATTTACATCAAACATCAGCTCTATAACTTTATATTCTTCTCTCAATAGCAAAGTATGAATACTTTTGTCCACACAAAGATTATCCAATTACCTCTCTAATATCAAAGAGTCTTAAACTATACAACCAGTTCAAACCTTAGGACAATACACAAAGGAGACAAAAGTACTGAAAACAAGGGAGATTCTAACATACATATGAGAATTAAGGTACTGATATTAAATTCATAACTGAAAACGGCCTTTAAAAAGCCACTGCATTTCTATAGCTATATTCTTGTTCTCTATGCATGGTCAAAGTCCCACTGAAATCAACATCAAAACACATATGCATTAAATAAGGAGCCACAACAGCCATCATTTCGTTAAAAGAGAAAATTTACACCACATTCTTAGCAACACATCATTTGGAGGTTGATACTTCAAAAAAATCTGAGAGCCCACCAGCACATAATGAACTTATCACAACTTCCTCAAAGGTCAGTATATATTTCATTTTTCTCTTTTGTTCTAAGCATACCCATGACCAGAAACTAAGGTCTCTGGCATATTTATTAGGAAATGTCTACACACATAGAAGCAGGATGTACGCATATACACACATGCACCTTTAAAGCATTATTATAAGGCTTCCCTTCCAGTATTATTAGCAGCTGCTTGCATATATGCAACTTCTTGTCCAGAGTGACAGCTGTATTTTCGCCTGTTTTGACATTGAGTCTGATCTGGGTGAATAGCTCATATCCATTAAAGTGCTATTACAACACTGAATGACTGCCAAAATACTTCCTGATCAATTTTAAAAGCCAGCTAGCTGTCATCATGTAATCGCAACAGCAGAAAACAAATCTTTGGGGAATAAAACAAGATTTTAAAACATTTTTTTAAAAGCAGGGTATTAAGTCTAAAACCTCCAAACTATTTAAATAAAAATCACAAGCTGCAGCAATATCTAGGTAAAAATGTCTGCGCTTTGAAAACCCCATATACTTGTTACTGACAAGTATTCTAACAGTCTCTAAATCTACCATTTCAACAATCTCTGCAGTTTGAACCCCTGCCATTACATAACTTAATAAAGCAGTACTGAAAACAATCACCACAGAGTGTGATTGTGCTCACCATTAAATTTAGTTCTATAAAATTTAAGAGTGAATTCAATCATCTTTGTGTCTTTGGTTGAATGACAGAAAACCAATGTGCTGGTTCAACTCCTTACTTCTGAATAGCTTTACCATAAGCATATTTTTAAGTTTCAGTACAAACATTATTTCAGACTTTCATTTATCAAGCACACTTGAAAGGCTATATAACTCTGAGACAGTTAAGACCACTTGAAGAGAAGGTACAGTTGGCACAAATTTGGCACAGCTTTCAGAGAGCCTGAGCACTGCTGTATTTGTAATACAGCGAATTAAAAACCATCAAAAACGGCTTGTAAGAAGTTACATGTTCTACATGAAAGATGTCTAGTAAGACAAGTGTGCAATGCCCACATGCACTCATAATCACTACTCAATGTATGGATGTCCTTTTAATTTCTCCTTACTGCACTGTTTTCTCCCCAACTCTGCGCAGCAAGCCAATTTGATGTGGTCAGTCTGTTCTGATCAGTGAAACAAAATATTGCCGCATCAAAATTTATATGCATGAAACTAGCTCAAAGAGGTAGACTCGCCATCTAATCCATGAATATCCACACTGGTTCAAAAATGAAACTGTGCATTTGCCATTAGAAATATACCATGAATTAGGAGTTCCTTGAAGAACTTCTTCTGTAACTTTACTCAAGCTGAAATATCAAACTAGCAAAAAAAAAAAAATACACCACCAAAAACCAACAACCAAAAAGACCCCACTAAAACTGCATTAGGTAAGACTGTCAACATGCTGGTTTACATCAAAATAACTGAGTAACAAAGGGGTATGCTCTTTCAGTTCTAGTTCTCAGATAATTGAACTCTATGTTTATAAAGTTATAACACCTAATTAGAAAGATAATTGCATTACTGCCTGCCAAAAATAATGTTGTTTGACACTTTACAGCATAATAATAATTATGAAATTTTGAAAGTGTTATTCTAGCCAGAGTGCTCATGACAAGAAACCTCTATGTAAAATGAGAAACTAGAGAATTAGAGAGGGTTCTGCAAGCACAGGTACAATATATTTTATAAAAGAGTGACAATTCAGATGTGAAAATACTGAAGGTGTTTGTACAGAACATATCGTAAGACTTTACTGGTTCTGGCAGCATGTCAAAAATGCTAACTGTATGAAGGAACATTGACAGTGACTCCGGGATTTAAGGGACAGCAGACATGCTTTCAGAGAAGCTACAGTCATGACATAGAAACAATTTAATAAAAGGAATCCCTCTACCTCAGGCTTTAGTTCAAACCCAGCAAAGTAGACAGAATCTAAATAATTTCAAACTCATTAAAATAGACATAAAAATACAGAGATAAATACAGGGACTTGATCAGACATACACTTGTATTCAACCACATCTGTTTTGTATATGGTAAACATTTAGTTTTTAAACAAATTCATACCTACACCTTAGGTCAAGGAAGGGGAGGATCTAATATGAAGTACTAACTAACATTATGTCAGCTCCACATGAATATGGCTGCATTTTCATTTGTGGCTTATTAAATAGAGAAGAGCCTAATTTCCAAGTAGATCCTCTAATCTTTTTTAAGAGTAAACAGTAACCTAAAGCTAGTAAATAACATTTTCATGACAAGTACCTAGAACATTTATGTTAGTTTAGAAAAACTGAACATATTGTATTACATGTTCTTAAAAGATCTATAGTCAGCTTATCAACTTTTAAACATTTAAAGGTCTGCTCTTAGTATTAAAATATGCTTTAGAAAATTTAGCTTAGGAGGATAACATGTTGATTAACTGTTGATAATTCTGGATAACAGCACTAGTGATGAGTAGCAGCTGCATTAATAACTACAGTGGGAAAGGACTATTGGGAATCTGCATGTTTGCAAAAGGATTCTGAACTGCTCATATGTACAGATTGCTACAAAATCCAGTGCATGAAAATATACATTGCCTTGTAACTTGACATCAATAATGCTGCCTATTCAAAATATAATCAGTATGCTATTTCCATGGTTTAAATGTTCTCATAATTTTATTCTGTTTTTAATAAAATTCTTATAGTTACAAAATTGTCATGGGTTTTCTGTCAGTATGATTGTGCACTAGAAGGAAGATACCAAAAACTGATTAAGAGGCTGAAGAAACCTGATCTTGCATCACACCAAGCAAAGCCATTTATCAGCCAGGATAGTCCAAATGAATAATAGAAGAGCTGAAACTCAGCATAAACTGGCTAAGTCAACTAGTTATTATTTATCACTATTTAGGAAGGAAGGCATGGAACACATCACAATGAACATCCCACTCCCGAACTGGCTGGTTCTCCAAAATGGGCTGGCATGTTGCCACAATGTTTCATCTCAGCAGGAATACGCAACAGGAGGAGCACTACAAAAGACCAGAACAGGAAGGAGGGACAACAGGAGTCTACAACCCTGCTCTTCTGTGATATTTGCAGTGGAAGGAGGTCATCACTTAAAAGACACTTAAGTCACATGAGAGTGACTCTTAAAAAAAAAAAGACAATGAACCTTGCCTCCACAAACATGCATTCACATTCCAGCAGACAGTAACAAAGGGTGATATTTGAATCACTATGCCAAAAACTGTCATAATAGTATTTGATACAAGTATGAAGTTATAATACCTCTAAAATCAGTTTAATAGTAAACAGTATGACTTTCACATACTTATTGCCATCTGCCAGAAGTGATTACAGTACTAAGCGTACAAAACAGTTATTGGAAAACCTATCTAAATTACCAGCTTAGCAATTCCATTGTCAGGAAAGCTTCATGATGTAACACCCATCTTGCTCTCACAGGTATTGATTATGCACATATAACATTATATAATATAGTTAGCATAGTATTAGTAATGACAATAGAGAGGACTTTGCTTTATTTACATAGTGTTGCAAGAGAAGTTGCTTATTACATCAAAACCTCAAGCCAAAAGGACAGACCAGAGAAGTATATGCAATTCTGTAACACTTTGGTTATCAGTCATTATAAATACCATGTCAAGCTTCTTGCTAATTTTATTTTTTCTTTAATAAAATGAGCTTTTCACACTGTTCATAAGGGAGATAGCTGAGTCTCGGACTGCAAGTAAATACACCAACACTAAAACCTCTTCCAGATGCACAACTGCTCTCTGCAGTACAGAGATATTTCTTAGCCTTTAAGCAATATGAATATGAACTACTAACTGAATAGAGTAGCTGTCATATGATAATTTACCAGGCCAGGGAGAAAAAGTCAGTGGAGAGTCAGGGGACTGAGCATCCTACCAGGGATCTTTTATCCTTTGACTTTCTAGTTTACAATCTGATTGTTCTGGAATGCTGACCTACTTGTCAGCTTTATAGGATCTGTGCCTGGGGTCTCCATCATGGAGATGCACAGCACAAAGACATGGCCTCCATTTCCTCCCTCAACATCCTTGTCTCTAACTCATTATCACACAGCATCTATCTTCTCAGTATTACCTGCTTCCAGAGCAATTCTGTCCTCCCAGTTTGGAATAAAAGCCCACCTTTCCCTGCAGTGCTCTTCCCTTAGTTATTTTCCTCCTGATTCAATCAACTCACATGACACTGCTTCAGTAAAGGCAAGACTAGGAAGACAGAGACACAGCACAGCTGATGGGGCACCCAGCTGCTATCACAAATTGATACCAGGAATCACAATAGCACTACACAGTTCTTGGCTTTTTGGAACAATGTATTTTAAATTTAAGCTTTTATGGAATTAGTAGTGACTACTATAACTCATCCTTGTTTATTACACATGAAAAAGTCTCCACCCATCCCTGTTTTACTAACAAGGACCTTGTAAAAGCCTGACATACAACTGCACTTCCATCTATGGTTATCATTCACAGAAAACTTGCCTTCTTATTTTCTTGGGATGCTTTCTATAGTATATAAGAGAAACAAAGAAAAGTTGCACAGCAAGTAAAAAATTAATGGTTTCAAGTTTGGTTTTGTACTTCTGTTCAGAACTTAGAATATTGTTTTCCATTCTTTTTTTAGCAAGAGAGATATTGGCAATAACACCAAGATGGACCAATATCATTCTGTGTATGAATCCTCTCACTAAAAATGCCTTAACTTAAATATCACTCCAAACGCTTACAACTGATCAGGTCTCACAAAGCATCATTCTAATATATTAGGAGATGGATGTGATTATAAATAGCTGGTAATGTTAACCTTCCTAGCAATTGAAGGCAGAAAAAAGATACTCACGAGCAACATGAAAAAGTACAGCTATTTAACTAATCAGCCAAAATACTATATGTAAGGAGATACAGGGGTGGGTGGGTGAAGAGATCATCTAGCACTTCATAGTGAAAGAAATTCAACTCCAGTTATGTCACAGACCATCTTTGAATTAAATAGTAAAACTAACATTGTGACTTGGCTACCCAAAAACTTTGTTGCCCTAACATTTACATCAGAAGAGACCATCACAAGCAGATCTTGTTCCAAAAGCTCCAGACTGCTTCCTTTCAATGATGGTCCACAGCTTTGATAGTGTCTAGACCACAGCAGGTCAGAGGGCCATGTTGGAGGCTGGCAGTCCAGCATCTCTGAGGTCTCTGGCACTGTCAGTCCTATGGACTTCTGGTCAAACCTGACACAGAACAGACAGAAGGAAATGCAAAAAACCAAAATGAGTTGGTGTTGCAATGTGCATAGTTCTTCCATGACTCGATATCCATAGCTGAAAAGATAATTCTTTAATTAAGCTGTCTTTTGTTAAAACTGACAATCAAGACTCAGATTTGTACCCAAAATTTTCTAAATTGCACAGCTGTAAGGTTTTGCTATGTAAGCTACCAATCACTTGATATACTGCTATTGGTGTTACCTCATGAATATTATTAGATACGGTTATTCGGGTGTAACATCTTCACAGTACTGTAATTATGGGAGCACCCCCAAGTGTGGGTTTCACATTTACCAGACCTATGAGAAAGGGGGATTATGACTCACTGCAACTTTTAGCAGTGGTACCTCATCTAGTCCATATATGCCTTGCCTATTAAGCTATATATTACATACACATTTGAAGTTTGGAAGGGATGCCATTCAGAAGGTGCTTGACAGGCTTAAGAGTGGGGCCAATACAAATCTCATCAAGTCCAACAAAGCAGAGTGCAAAGTCCTACACCTGGTTCACAGCAGCCCCACGCAGACCTAAAGGCTGAGCAGAGAAGTGATAGAGAGCAGCCTTGCAAAGGACTGGGGGTGGTGGTTGACAAAAAAAAATTCAAAATGAGCTGGCAATGTGGACTTCCAGCCCAGAAGGCCAAGTCTATCCTAGGCTGCATCTAAGGCAGCATGGCTAGCAGGGAGAGGGAGGGGATTCTGCCCCTCTGCTGTGCGAGACCCCAGCTGAAGCACTGGGTTCAATTCTGGTGCCCCTCCCTAAGGATACAGTCCTTGAGCAAGTCCAGAGGAGGCCCATGAAGCTGGTAAGACGAATGGAGCCCCAGTCCTATGGAGACAGACTGACAAAGTTAAAGCTGTCAAGACTGGAGAAGAGAAGGCTGCATGGACACTTCATGGCAACATTCCAGTACCTGAAGGGGACCTACAGGGAAGCCAAGAGGGTCTCTGCATCAGGAACTGTAGTGATAGGAAAAGGAGTAATGACTTCAAGAGAAAGAGGAGAAATTTAGGTTAGATATTAGGAAAAAAGGCTTTACTTTAAGAGTGGTGAGACACTGGAACAGGTTCTCCAGAGCCAGGTTGGACAAGATCTTGTGCAACCTGGTCTAGTGGTAGGTGTCCTTGTGCATGGCAAGGGAAGTTGGGACCAGATGATCTTTAGTATTTATTCCAATCCTTAACACTCTATGACTCTATTCTATGACTAAAGTTATTTAGGTTTTAAAAAAAAAAAGTTATAAAGATGTCAGAATTGTTGAACATCCCCCCCGCCAAAAAATAAAGTGCAACTCAGCCCTTCGATTTTTATATACACAAATAGAAGTTGCATGTTGCCATGGAACAAAATAGGAAGGCAGTCTAGGCATTCTCTCTACTGAAGTCTTGACAAACTTCCAGTTACCGATATAAAGTGTGAAGTACGAGCCAACATTTCTACCTCTATATAGGTAGAGTTAACAATCCCCTTTTCTATCTCCAGTCTAATTGGACTTTTTGTGCATCATATGCCTCCATCACTGTTCATATTCCTCATGCTGGCCACCCAGTCTTTACAGCAAATAATTAATTTTCTCTCTTCTCTGAGCATTTAAGGTATTTGCATGGGTACTTCAGAAACTCTATAAAGCCACATGTGTTAGTAATTCTTGTCTCAACCTCACTAGCAATCACCTGTGGAAAAAAATTAGAGTTAATTCCTACTTCAACACCAAAAAAAAAAAAAAGTCAAAATGTATCTGTGGACTTGACCTGTCAGGTGAGGCGGGAGGTGTGTGTGAGGCAGGGGTGGTAAGAGAGGTCAGACAAACCAAATATGCACACCTCTTAATGAAGGCTATCCTCTTCATGTGTCACATAACAAACACTTCGGATACCTTCAATCATGTAACATGCAAAATGACTTAACATCACTTATACAAACCTAGTAGTAAATTACCACTGCATTTATTTCAGAGCTCCTTTTATTGAGTCAGGTGTGGGCGAGCTTGTTGTTTCAACATGCCAAAGTTATCAGCAGTGAGGATTACCATGAGTATCAAGAGAGCATGGAGTGGGTGTTGACACTTTAGAACAAGAACTGTTAACACTTCAAAAGCACATCATGAAGCAATGGGAATGCAAAAAATCCCTACCCTCGCAGCTCTCTGAACTTCAACACCTGAACTTAACAGCTTAGCAAAGCAAGCATAGATGACAATAGGTGTTACACTCAAAACTAAGTAATCAAAACTGGTTGTATAAATCCCTTGCAAACTACTCAAAGCAATCTATTTGACAATGTCCTTTTATCTACCATGCCTTCTAATTTCCAAGTTGTAATGAACTCAACAAGTTATAAGTTAGAGTGCTTGCCAGCACAAAAAAAAAAAAGAGGAAGAAAACCTTCATGCTAAGTCAACCTATGCATTAAAGATGTATTCTTGTTATATATAAGGTTCTGTATTTACGCCATTATAAGTTTGCAAAAAGCTATTCACTTAAGGAAAAATTTGTTTTATACATACAAGGGGAGGGTTTTTGTCTCCAAAAATTACATGTTTTAGGATCCAACATTCACTGTTAGTAGAGATAAAAGCATAGTGAAGCTTAGCCATGCAGAGTTGCCATCTATGATATGCAGATGAAGAATATTTGTAGCAGGAAATAAATAAAATTATTAATAAACTGTTAGTCCATTCATAATAAAAAGAGTGTTAACTGTGCGCTCATAGCTTCAGAGCAGACTGTTTCCCATACCTTGTTTTTATCCTCTTAACTAATTATTTAACCATACCAAAACATGTATCAGATGCTTCTGAACAATCTTCTATAAAACTGAACCAAAAATAGAGCTAGACCAATGCTTACACAAAAAAATGCAGCTTATTACATTTGTTGCACTCCAAATAAATATTGATTTCAATCTCAGAATGCTATGAAAGGGCTTGCATCAATTACACAGTACATCACAGTCATGATGCAAGTTACCTAATTCCAGTGATGCACACAGCAAATCAATCATTCACATCCACACAGCTGAACCAGAGCCACCACTGCTTACCTTTATCTGAACTTTTAAATACTGCATTCATTTTAGAGTGGCATTATAAAGGAAAAGGTTTACAATGAAAAAACATATCAGCTAATCTGCCAAAAAACCTGCAGCAATTATAATTACCTCTATTCATGTCATGTGTGTTTTAATACATACACAAGTGAGTAAAAGAGCCCTTAATGACAACAACATTATGAGGGGAGGTTTCCCTTTTGCATTATCTATTTATTCAACACAAAATTATTAGGCTATTGTGATAAAGCAGCTAGAGTACAATGACTTTCCTTTAATCACTAATTAAAATGCTGATTGCCTGTTGAGTGAGACGTGCAGTTATGGTCAAACACCAAGTCCCATTGTGTGATAACAGCTTGGGCTGGCCTTACAACAGGGTGGGGTTGAATCACTGCTAAGTAAACAAACCCTCTATGGCTGAAAAACACAATCCCTTCAGCTCAATAAAATCCTTAAGTAACTTTTAATTTTACAGCCTTAGACAAGCTAATATTGCAGAGCACAAAAGTTCAGAGATAAAGAGACCTACCGGGTGCTGGTATAAACAAGCAATTACACAGATTGTAGAAGAGCAATACTGAGTCTGTATGAATTAATTTATTCTGTGTACAAGCTGAGGTGGAAATTAATTTCATGGGGCCAAATTCAAAGGACCACTGGGACATTATTGGCTTCATCTATTCAACTTCTGAAGTATACTCAAATTGCACCTTTGCAATCGCACTGATAGCACCCCAATGCCATTTAGTGGGGTTTCACAAATACAGTCAGGAGAACCCACACACTCATATTTCCCTTACATACTTGATTTATTGCAAAATAGATTAAGCAAACGAAGACCCATTTATCTACAGTCATGTATTCCATGTAATCACTTTAAATGGCAGTAAAAAAAAGTCTGCAAAATGCCACTGTTCAGATGGGAGGACATGAGAAAAATCAGCACCACTCTATTTGTCCTTTATTTAAAAAAAAAAGATAGAATTATTTTTCAAGGAATGGTAAACTAAATACTTTCTAGTTAAAACCAAAATAATGTAAAAGCTGATTGTAGTATTGTGAGCTTAATTTCATGATCTACCCAAGTAGCAGTACAGCAATTGGCATTTTCTGGAATAAGGGGGAAACCCCCACTTTCTTCTAAATATAGCCTGTCGATATTTTTAGAAATCAATTTAATCCATGAAGTTAATATGGCATAGAAGAGAAAAACACATCACTTTTCAAAAGTAAATTCATTCCTTTAAAAGGCCATTGGCTACTAATTTCAAACACCTCCATCACATAAATAAGAACAAATTTGCTTTCTTCCAGTTCAACAGGTTTCATCTCTTAACAGAGCAAATAATAAGCAGTTTAATGGACTAACTTTTACCACATTTCAAATAATCAAAATTTGGTGTATTTTGGTTGTGTTTAACAAAAATATGCCCAGATAATTTCTTTTACTGTGTATTTTAATATACATTTATACTCACATATTACACATAATTTGAAGTTAATATTATTTGAATTTAATCTCAAATTAATAATTTCTTAATTATTTTTATATGTGCACAATGCCACAAGGACAAAGAATTATTTTAATTCTACAGCTGCAAATATTCCCTTCCCCCTTTACCTAGACTTTTCCACTAGTAGTCTTTTTTATGTATACACTTGCACAATCATTTCAACTTCCTTACAAGAATAAAAGTATTTAAATAAAAAAAGAAAAACCTTGACCATATCACAACTCTTCACTTGCTGCTGCATTTCTTCACCTTACTTGCAAGAAAATCCAGTTCATCCCTCTATGACTAAAAGCAGTATGTCTCACACTTTCAATATTTTTACTGTTTTTCTCTCATTTGTCTGTAGAAGAAAAAATAATTCATGTTTCTCCAAAGATGTAAACTGTAGAAAAACATTTGCTTCTGGTGCTTTTTCCTTCTCTTTTACTTGACTGCATCTGAAAACAAAATGTTTTGCTTTTTTTTTTTTTTTTCTATATGTAGCTGCTATTTATATAATAAATCACCTCACAGAGGAAGAGAAAGTCCATGTTCAGTGTTTGGAAGGCACAGGTGCACAGAGATCTCTGCTTCCCTGCTGCTGCTGTACAGAGAGGCCAGTGAACATGCCACATCTTGCACAGAGTCAGCACCACACACACAAGTGAATGTGTCAGGTTGTCTCCCACACCCTAGGACTATTATTACCAATTGCAAACGATGGCATGCTCCACTTCATTCTCTCATGTTCAAATAAATACAACTACAGCTCTTCTTTTACACTACTGTGCTACAAGACTCGTGTCAGGAAACTACAGCTGGTGTAACATCCAGGATCCAGCCTACAGTGGGTAAAACCCATCAGTTTCACAAGGCAGTGGCTCTGCCCCCTCTGCCTCTGCTGAGCCACACTGCATGTATCAGTGGGCACTCTATATAATTAAAAATATTAAATGACAACATCAAAATCTGCTGTACAGAAAACTGTCCAATTATTGTTTCTACCAAGAGTTTAAAAAATGTTTGTTTCTAGATTTCTGTAGACCCTTCGGTGATTTAGCCAGTGCAGAAAGCACTGCTATAGTAAAAGGATCATGAAAATTTTGGAAATAGGGCAAATTCTGAGGTCAGGTAGAAGTACTTCAGAATGATGGATAAAATATCTCAGGCCCTAATCTTCCATGAAGACATACATCATTCTCTGAATCCCTGCCTATGTTTTTCAGCCTCTGCAGAAGTAGTTGGAGGTGGCATCCAAGTGCGAGACTAGAACCTAGGGGCATGAAGTCTAAGGGGTTTTACTTCATAAGCATTCAACAGAATTATGAAACTTGGATTAATTCTTAAAACCTCCCCTAAGCTTACAGTTCAAATTCTTTTACCCCTTCCAGGTAACACATTCAAGTATCTTCCAGAGGGTATCAGTTTCCCAACCACTGAACAAATACAGATTGAAGGCAGTGGCCCATCCTTCTAGACAGCACTGCTGCAGCTTTCATTTGATCACTATTACTCAGCTGTCATCAAAAAGATCTTGCTGCCTCTAATACTTGGGTGGTTAGGCAAAGATAAGAGTTGATTTTTAGTACTGATTATTGAACAGTTCACTTACTTAAAAACACATCTTTCTTATTTAAATGGGAGCAGACTTGACTTTATTCACCAAGAGCTTTAAGCCTCAGTGGTTTAAAACTGAACTTGCAAAGATCTCTACCAACACTTGGAAACTTGCTACCTTTACCATCTGTGACCTCCATCTAGCAGGCATACAAATAACTAAAGTTTAACCAAATACACAGATTCTCCATTGATATACAGAAAAAATATGCTGTAGTTGCAAAGGACCATGTAAGATGATTATTTATGTGTGGAAAACTTGTATCCATTAACTGGAGACAGGGAAGAACAATGAGAAACACTAGGATGAACACATGCATCGTTGGAAAATCTTCCTAAAACCTGAGTGTATTAAGCCATAGAACCCACTGTCTTTTGACAATTACAACAGAATAAAGCAGAGTAGAAAATACACTTTGGAGATTCACTATATATAAACAGAAAAATTGGATGATCCAGTTGGTGGTTTGAATTCCATAATTCATTATTCTGAGCTTTACTTAATTTTCTTTTTTTTCCAAAGCATCACACAGTAGTAAACCAGAGGACCAATTCATATCAGATTTTTTTTAATTCAGTCCCAAAGATCTTTATGAATGTTCACTTGCCCACAAAGCGAAACCATTCTATCTATCCTAAATAATCCAAGCACAACATTTCATAGGACAAATATTATATACAAATAAGAACATACCAATAACATACATAACCATGTAATAACAAAACAAAGGAGCAGAAATCCCTCAGAGCAGCCTTTAGGACTTCATCCCAATCATAGAAAATAAGGGAAGCAAATAGCAAGATTCTCTGCCATCATATCACAAGACATGTTGTGCCATAATTTCAGAAGTCAGGCAGATTTCTGCTTTGTGGAAAAAAAAAAAAACAAACACAAAAAACAAATCAAAAACCAAGTCAAAAACAAACCCCAAAACAAATGAATAAATAAAAAACAAACCAACCGAAAAAAAACACCCCACCACACACATGAAGGCCCAAACCCATAGGAAAACACACCCTTCTAATACACACCAAGCTCACACTTACATGCCACACTACATATATACAGAATGTGATTACTTTATCAGCATTACAATGCTAATATGAAGATTGCACACTTTTAAGTTATTAGGAACGGAATTAGCAATTATGAGTAGGTTAGATGTCAATATGGAACTCGATTTGTACTTTACTAGCTGTTGAAAACCATAGATATGCACACCAGTATATTTTCTTTTTATGAAAGAAATATTTTCAATCAATAAAATGAGTCCATTTGAGATGGTACTTATTACATGGACTGTGAAGCATTTCTAAAGCAGTTCAAGAAACTGTTGTCATTGCTTGTACCCAAAAGTGATTTTGTTTGACCTTTCGACGTTTGAACACATTTTTATGAGACTGAGAAAAAGATGTTAAGGTTTTCTTCCATTTTCTTGTCTTAGCTCCAGGCTGTCAGATTTCAAGATTTTTATACATGCTTATGTAATGGTCATATCCCTATCATTAGGATTTCCTTGATTAAAAAAAAAAAACTCAAATACTTTCACTTTTTACTTTTAGAAGGCATTATTCAAGATTCCCATTTCACTCAAAATGATGATCCCAATCTTCATTTTTGTATTAACATACCATATTGAGCCTCAAGGCCAGCTTGTTACTGACTGCTAGGATCCCAAGTTACTTTTTCTCCTAGATCATCTTCTCACCAAATATTTAAAATCTTATCATTTAGCTCTTCCCTTTAGTGAACTGTCATATTTTATTTCTTCAGTTTATCAATATAATTTTGAATTCTATCCCAGTGCTTTAAAATGCACACAGACTTCCCCTTCTGCACGTAGCTCTAGGTTAATAATTCCAACAAGCTAAACAAGAACTTCCTATTTCTTCATCCAAGACATCAGTGAAGACAAATGTTAGCAGGCCCTGAAGGCACACCATGAACTCCACTGCATTGAAACTACTGCTTAGTTTAGGACATCAGTTCAGCACCCCTGCTAGAATTCTAGGTTTTCCATCTGATGACTACTTTTTTCCTCAATCATCATCCTAACTCCATGTGGTGATTTCATCTTTATCATGGTCATCACAGAACAACCAAATAAAATATCAAAACCAAGATGATGATGAAAAGCTAGAATTTTAGTAAAATCTATGCCATATTTATTTCTCAACTACCTATAAAGCCTGTTTATTCTACTAGTGTAGGTAGGCTTGTTGACACTATGTTTGCTGAAGAAGTCATGTTTACTTTTTCCAGAAGGTTATGAGCAATGTGTATTTTTCCAGCAACTGAAGTTTGCTGACTGATCTTTTATTGCTTAGGTCAACAAGGTTTAAAGAGAAGTAGGGTTGAGAAATTACTCTTCATTGATACCTTCTTCAGGAAGCCAATTAAATGCCTAAATGAGAATTTCCAGTAAGAAAAGACACTGCCAGAGCAGCCCCCTACCTCCATTAGGAGCCTTGAGTTTCTTTAGTTACTGTTTGAGGCCTGGAGTCCCCACTTGGGTTTCTGACTCCTGCTGAAGTGAGCTAAGCTCTACACCTCTTGGTATGCTAGGAATCTTACCAGTGCTCCCAGAGTTTCACAGATGATATTTCAGGCTGTGTAAGCTGTCATGCCAATCCTCAATTATGCTTGGATAAATATAATTCATTGTTTAAACAAACAGACAAAAAAAAAACCCTGCCACACTGCAACCCTGCTTAATTAAGTATTTTTCATTCCTTTATATTTTATACAAACCCCTGAGTTGCTCAAATGTGATATAGATGCAATTAGGAAGGAATCTCATGCCATTAATAATTCTAGTGAAAATTAAGTAGCAAGAAGTTAAAAAAATATTCTAAGAATGCCAAGGCATCTACTGGTCTCTCACCTACTCACTGAGCAATGTGCAGGTTCTTTTCTCATTCTTCCTTTCTCACTGCTTTGTCTCTTATGAATTCCTCTTTGTGCCCAAGCCTCTCCAATTTTCATTTCCATTCTTCCATGCCATTTTTTTATGGTCATCCATAACAATTTCACCCAGTTTCAGCTTCTCACAACATCCTTCAAATTTTTGGTCACTAAAGAGATCATGTTTAGTACAACCAGATTTGTGTTAAACTTTATTTCTTTGCATTAGTAAAGCTAGTGTTCAGATATTTTTAATGTTCTGCTAAAGAACTGTCCACTGCCTTCATATCAATTTTCCAAGTTTAATGACTGCACTTTCTTGAACCTCACCATCTTTAAGCATAGGATGCATTACACTGGCACACTGCAAAATCTGTTAAAGTATCTGACAGCCAGAAAGGCAACAGGAAAATTAATCAAAAAAACCTGAAAACCAGCCAAATGGTAGCCACAGAAATTCTAGAGACTAGCAAATAAGGCCAAGCAACTGGAAGCATAGAATCCTAGAACTGTCAAGGTTGAACAAGACCTTTAAGAGAAGTGACTTGAAAGTCAGTCAAGAAATAGTGACTCCAATATGAAAAAAAGTTACAAAGGTATTAGAAATACTCCAAAGGAAAGCTAGAAAGACAGTAAAGGGCCTAGAGGGAAAGCCATACAAAAGTGGCTGAAGTCACCTGGTCTGTTCAGCCTGGAGGAGAGGAGACTGAGGGGAGATCTCATTGCAATTACAGCTTGCTTGTGAGGGGAAGAGGCGGGGCAGGCACTGATCTCTGCTCTGTGGGGTGACCAGTGATAGGACACAAGGGAATGGCCTTAAGCTGTGCCAGGTGAGGTTTAGGTGGAATATTAGGAAAAGGTTCTTCCTCCAGAGGGTGGTTGGGCACTAGAATAGCTCCCCAGGGCAGTGGTCACAGCGCCAGACCAGCAGAGCTCCAGAAGTGGTTGGACAATGCTCTCAGGCACAGGTGTGACTCCCGGGAATGGTGCTGTGCAGAGCCAGGACCTGATGGGTCTCTTTCAACTTTAGGTTTTTATATTTCTCTGAAAGGCTGTACATTGCATACAGCCCTGACACTTTGTTCCTGGACTGCAGTGGTGGATTTTTGGACCTGTCAATTACATTACTTTATGAAAGTTAAGTTAGTTTGACTCTAAGAAAGGTCCTATTTCCTTGGCACTAAGCAAAAGTACGTACCATTAGTGTCAGTGAAAGTTACAAGCCCTTGTTGAGAAAGGACTTGAGCAGTTTACAGATGTTTACTTGGACAAGAGACAGAAGAGGAACAAATAATGCCGAATCCTCAGGAAGATATATTTGGGAAAGTGCTCAGAATAGCTTATCCATAGCGTGCATCTTAACTTGCAGTCATTTCATTTTCTTGTATTTCTGGTCTCAAGCTGCAAAAACATTGAAAAATTTTCACTTTTGTGGTTTATCATCTTCACTTGTATGATATTGAGATTTTATTTTTTTTTCTACCAGGGCTCTGGCATACTTATTTCCTGACAGAACTATGTAAAGAACAGGAAATTGCTTTGCCTACTGCAGAGTTTGTAATCACTAGCATTTGGAATACCCAATTTTAAAAGTTGTGTCTATTCAATCAGAGAATAAAATGGATAATGAACCCAATTGAAAGAGCTTGTATTTCACATCCCAACTAGTCTCCTAAATAGCACCCCTAAATCAGTAACAACTAAATTCACTCAAATTTTGATTGAAACTTTTCAGTAGGTAATATTGTGGGGAAAATGTTTGCAAATAATTGGTTATGGAAAAATCAGCTGTGGATTAGTCTTTTTTATTTATTTCCCATTAGCTGTAAATAAATTAGCTTGTTCACAATAATACATTGCACTCTATGTCAATTGCACACTATATTAAATGAGCACATCACTGTGCAAACTTTTGAAAAGCCTAAAATAAAACTTGGGCAAAAGTTTCCATTTACTAATGCTCTAGATGTTAAATTATAAGACCAGTCAATTTAAACAGCTTAGTACGAACAAGATAGGCAGAGAAAAACAGCAAAGCTTCATAGGATATATTGCAAGTAACAAACTAAATGCCTCCCATAGCTGTGGTTGTACCAGTAGTCCAGGATGCAACAGATTTTTGCATCATGTTTATCAGTGGGAAGCCAGCCAGGTCTGCTTACAAGTGGATGGAAGGCAGAGCTCTGCCCTACCACTTGCCAGGCCCCTCCATGACTGTGTCTTAATTTAGTTTCAACTTGGAGCAAATTCTGCATCTGGCACCTCCCTTCCGTATGCCAGAGACTTCAGCAGAGTCCCACATCAGAATCCCACATATTATGATGCATTTAAGTAACTTTTTCAGTATGAGAAAGAAACTAAACATATATTTCTTCTTTAATAGTATTTCAGTTGTAACTAAACATTAATATCTTGAAAATTCAAAAGTATTGCTATTTCCAAATTTAATTTACTGAGATGTTTGCTTTTCCAATAGCTTTGGCTAGTTTCCTTTTTGCAGAGCTCATTACGGAAAGAAAGAGAAAGTCTTTTTTGCAAAATGGAACATCCTGTCCTTAATGCTCGGGTACTGTAAAGGTGTGTAGAGCTAGTCAGGCTGCTTGCTCATATTAGAAACTAAGTATTTGAAGAGGCATACTTCTTTAAAGGAGGAAACATTAAGTTGCATCAACATTTTTATGTGCCAGAAGGAAGAAAATCTCTGAAATTTTTGTTACATTGCAAATGCCACTCTGGACTACAAAGAGAAAAAAATACCATAGATTTCTGGTAGCCGGATTAAAGGTCAAGGCCACAGTTTTATTGAAATACAGTAACTCACAGAACTACAGAATCATCCGACAGCCAATAGTCCTTGCAGCAGTAAATAACGAGAGCTCAAGGCAAAACCCCACATACACTGGACCCCAAAGAAATGCAATCCAGCCCTAATGTCAAAGTCTTAAGTTCATCAATACTGATGAAACTTGTTTTGAGGTATGAAAGATGTAATAATACTTATATAGTGCAATAAAACTTTACTTTGCAGTGACTCTTCCTTTCCTGCCTTCTTATTGCACACATTAAAAAAACATTGGTGAAAGTCAGCTTTAACAAAAATTAAAAAGTGACCACCAGAAAAATCAAAAGTATTTGACTGTTCACCGCCAAAACCATTCAGAGTACTGAATTTCTAGCAACTTTTCTAAGGTATTCAAGAACCTCTCATATTAGATAAGGTATAAATTACTTATTACTCCATTTAATCAACACAAAAAAACCCCCATGCACACTGTGTCATGGCAACCACCAGAAATTTGTGCATGCACTAATATAGCTTGCTGAAAAAAATAACTCTGCTGCTTACCAATTTCTTACCTAATACACCTGCATCTCTTAAGCCAGCTTCACAAAACTGCTTTAGTAATATTACAAAAGGTCAACATTATGCTCCTGTACTTCAAGGGTTATAGATCCCTTTTAATGTAAATCAAGAAAAGAACCCATTCCTCATATTAAGTTGTTCCATTCCAAGCTCAATATTTAAAATGAAGCCCAAGAGTCCCACTCTGGAAGTAAAGAGAGCACTTCTAACCTTTTTTCAAAAACATACTCCTTATTCTAAAATTTGTATTAGTTTTCCAGCTAATGAGAATAAGAGTGAATAAGAAGCAGAACAAAGGTAAATTAAAAAAAATAAAATAATTTGAAGTGTTACATCCTCAGACAAAAATTCTGGGAAGAGCTGATTTTGCCTGTAATTCATATTAGCTTGAACAAGATTTTAAAAAATTTTGTAATATAGTGTGTTTTATTTGTCCACATACTGATGAACCAAACAACATTTCAGTGGAAACATAAAATAAGATGGGCAAATTTTGATCTTTAAGGTTCGTTCTAACCCAAGCCATTCTATGACTCCATGAACTTGAAATCCACCAATAGGAAGAACAGACAGTAAACCCTCCTAAAAATCTGCAGGTATAGGAGTCACTGCAACAGGTACATACTCTGATTGAAAAGGGATCTTCTTACAGCCTCATGACTTATAGACTCCTGCTACACGCTGTTGTCTGCTAAAACACATAAACAAATAAAAGTCTCATCATTCTCAGTCATACATAAGTAACAGACTAATAACTGTTTTTCTTACCTGTAAAATAATGACCTGTGTTAATACACATGCATTGTTCTCAGTCACACAGAAAACTTGCATCACTCCTGCTCTTTTTCAAGAGGATCTACAAACTACTGCAATGTTATTAGCATTTGAGAAACAAATTACTCATCTGTGACGGTAGCTCCAGCTCTGGATTTGTGCACACACTTGAGTACCCACGCTTTTCCCTCCTGGTGGCTCTCCAGCTCTTAGCATGTACATAGTACAAAAGTTTTTGTTCCTGTAAGCTGAAGTCACTGCTGCCTCTTGGAGACCTCATTTAACCTCTGTAGCAGACTATTTCACAAGCTTCTGCTGCTACTCTCTTCTTCAGGCTAGCTGCTAGATGGTCAGAATGGTCACCAAAGCCAGATCAGTCCCTAGGATCAATTCTCCCTTCACAAAGATGCACACAAGAAAAGATGTGGTGAGAAACCCAGGGCAGGTGTGCCATCCCCACAGTCTTTGTATCAGCAGCACCTACAAGGCGGTAGGAGTCAATTCCCATGCAGGTGGAGATCCCTGATTTTGCTAAGACACTATACCTTTAAAAGAAATAGCACACTTGGAAATGAAAAATTTCTGCTTCAGTATTTTGCTATTCCTGGTAAAGGGGAATAACCTTTCAATCTTTTTGCAACTGCTATGAGACTTAAACAGAGGAAATCCTACTTGGATATCTTTTAAACCAGAATAACCTGCCAAAATATTCAAGGGAAAGAGCTCATGATAGTGTTATATTCTTTTCTGAAAGCTTAATTTAGACAACTACCAGCAGATCCCTTCATGGACACAGCAAAATCTTAAACTCTCTGTATTTGACTGTGCTAGCCTAAGGCATTAAGTTCAATCCACCATGTCGCACCTCAGTAACTCGACACAGACTAGGAAATTCTTACAGTCAGCTTCCCCAAGGGATTTGTTAAGTTTCACATACATTTAGTTGTGCAGTTGGCCTGTTCAAATTGATAAACTTGTTGCTCAGTGCTTGCAGATTTTGTCACCGGGAAAAATAAGTACTGGAGTGGGGGAAGGGAGGCTACTGTGTTTCAGTAACAACTTTCAAAAAAATAATAATTACACATGCATTACTGCTCCTATGTCTTCTTAAGACATTTATTTGCAGAAGAGACAAGCAGATACTCTGGTCATGAGCACATTAAAAATGCCACAGATAGACAAGATGAATGTCATTAATATGTGAAAAATGAATAGAGCAGACAGACAAAAATTCTATTCAATCCTATCAAATATAAAGAAATAATTCACCACATGAATATCCTGTCTATCTGAACAATACACATATATAATATGCAGGTTACTAATAAAGACTTCAGTCTGGAAAAACACTTAAACATTCTTACTTTTCAGTAAGTTAGCAGTGCATTGGAATTAATAAAATTATTCTCTGGCTTAAAGCATATGTCATACTTTTTTTTTGGTTGAGGGTTATATGACCCACATGTAACTATTAAATTACTTTAACAGTGTTGTAACATGTCATAGTGATGCTTATGGTAGTACTGAACACAAGTGACTTCTCTCTCATCCAACTGATGCTTATGGGTATAAAAACTACTAGCTTACTCTATATATATATATAATGAAGCAAACCGGTTCAACCCAGTATCTGCAATGGCTTTTGCCAGCATTGGCAGAAAACAAACAGAGCAGAAAAGCAGCAGGAAAGGCAGGCTGAAGAAACAGGAAGCATGAGGAGCCTCCTTTCCAGAGGGGTAACTGTATGGATCTGCAGCAAGCACAAAGCCTATGGTGCTGGCAGGAAAAACCAGGCATGGTCACAGAATCAAACCAAAGAAAGATATGATGTGTCTTTTCATGGGCCTTCAGAACACACAAAATAAAACTCTCTGTAGCCTGCAGAGCTTCTTAATTACTTGTCATTACTATTGTGTGAGATAGAAAGCATTTAGTCCTCAGTGCATAGCACAGATAGCACACCAGACTTCTCTTTCAGCTATAGAGTCATGTATTTTGATGACAACCCAAAAAGAAGCAATTGCTTTCTCCATCTTTCCTCAGATGCCTTTGTTATAAAATACAAAAAGCCTTATTATCAATTCTTGCACCAAAACTGCACAAGGATTTCCAATGATGAGACTAATTTACAAGGTTGATGCATTGCAATACCAATGACACAGCCACCTAAACGAGTGACTTAGCTTCATAGTTCTGCAGGGCTTGGTCATCTGCAGTTTGTGTAATATTCTTAATATCTACAGGCTTACAAACACTATGTGACTTGGCCAAGCTGAAGATTTCCAATTTCAGAAATGGGAATCGCTGTCTTCAAAGAAATCCAAAGCGTCTCCATAGCCTTTTTTTAACATGCTAGAAAGGTAAAGTTTATTTTGCAGTATGCAAACAGAGTTTAACAGATAAAATAATGCCAATAGAAATACACATTTTCAAAAAGAGGATAAACACTTGAATTATAAAGACTTCATAAAGCTAAGTGAAAATATAGACATATATATCAGAGGCCATTTAGAACACAGATCCTACAAAGGCAAGTGTTTTAGACAAGTTTAAAGGCAAAGATTACCTAAGGGCCAGGACATGCAAATTGGTATTTAGGTGCAACAAGATATGACTTAATCTTATTTTCAGAGGCAGTTATAATACCTGAGCCAATAAACAAAATTGCATAAGCACAGACTAGAATCAGGCCTATCTCAGAAAACAACAATTCCAAAAATAACAAAGAAATCCAAACAGACAAACAAAACTACACTAAAACCCCAAGACAAATCAACACCCAAATCCGAAAATACTGCACTTCCAGTTTGGGGTCTGTGTTTCCTACTTTTTCTAACTTACAAGTAAAGAGCCTTAGTAAATAGACCAGGTTACCGAAGCTTTCACAGTACTGCACCTGACTTGTGAAGAAATAGGAGTTCCTCTTCAGCTGACTCAGCAAGCAGAACTTTACAAGCAATGGAATAGCTAAATTTGGGGCAGCTACACCTTTCTTCACACTTGAACATAACAATTGTCAGCTTGTGAACAAGAATCTGTACTAAAGGGAAATTTCCTCTTGCCAAAGCACAGAGAAGTCAAACAGCCCATCTGCAGTAACCTGTCTTTTGTAACTACACTACTGTATGCCCTTCAAAAAAAGTTTTATACCTACTCAATTACATATTTATTTTAAATTTAGAAAAAGCAATAAAACAACCCACCCTCACCCCTCCAATTTGCTGTATTTTCAAGATGCAAGCCTGCAGTATAGTTATGAATTACTGATAAACAAGCTTCTAAATATCTTGTAATTACTTACTTGTCCTAATTTAACATTAAAGGATTGTCTTTTTTCTGCCTAGAAGAATGAACATATTGATCAAGCTCTGCAACCTGAAACCTTCCTCAGAAGGATGTATAAAATGTCATTTCCATAGCAATTTTATTTAATTCTTTTTTTCTAGGAACACAATGTCCAGCTTGTCTTTCAAATACTAGGACTGGCGTATCAACTAATCTGAATGACAGTGATAGCTTAGTTAAACATACAGTACACTTGTGAGATTAAAAGGATCCCCCTCAAATAAATTTAGTTATTTATGCAGTCCATTTCAAAAAGAACTCTCCTTAGGAGGATATGATCCACCTTTTTCAGGAAGAATAGAGTCTACCACCAAAATACATGCACTGGTTGAACAGCTATGTAAAATGCACTTCACACACTTGGAAGATAAACTAAGTGCTGTACCTCTTTAAATGGGAGCTCCCACAGTTTATCTACTCAATTAAGCTGTCTATAATTCTCATTTCAAGCCAGTTGTACTTTATTGGTAAACTTAAGCTTTCTCTGCTACCCTAAAAAAGAAGTAGATGGTTTTCCTGTTTGAGAATATCACAGTTTTCAGACAACAGTCTGTTTGCTATCTTTAGTCATGGTCAGTTCTTCAGCAATTCCCCACGTCTTTCAGAATGAGTCAAGCATGATTTTTATCAAGTCTCACAAATGCTTAGCTTTCCAAGTGGTGTTAATGGATTTTTGAGTATGATCCAACTTCTGAAGGCAGAAATAGAGTTTTCTCAAGAATCACAATCACCAGAAAACAAAGCAGACAGTAAAGTCTCACTTCTAATTTATTTAACACTCTATACACCATACATTTTGACTCTAATATCAAATTAAAAGTTTCTGAATGTGCTATATTTGGTAGCAGAGGACTTCTGAGGAAGAAATCACAGTACAACAAGACTGAGACCACCACCACGATGGTTTTTGTGAATTCAGGTAGTCAAACTGACAATACCACCACTCATGCTTGCAGCATCAATGTTAAGCAACAAGGTAAAATTCCACCAAGGAGGAAGCAGAGAGAAACAAAGCAAAGTTACCTACCTATACTTATTTGGAACAATTCATAGCAGACTGAAGAGTAGAATCCAGGAACACCAAAACCCCTAATCCTACAAGCCTTTTTAAGATAAGCTATCTCTCTAGAATGATTCCCTAAATAGCTCACAGTCAGCTCTGGGAGCCAGCAATTTAGAGCCAAACCCACCTGTAGAATCCATCTGGTTTACAACTGGTGCTCCATATACAAGGCCCTAATGATGACTCAGTTGGGTAATCTTTCTCTGACCAGTTCACAGGTGATCCTACTACACCACACAGCTCACGTGGCCCTTGTGTGGTGTCTTCTCTATTGCACAGGCTTAGCCACTTCCATTGCCACACTGATCTATGATGTACTTTCTGACCCCTGCAGCTGTTTCAAATCTGACCAAAATTAGAGCAGACAGCAAATTCCTCAGTGAACTACAAGGGTTACTGAACCAGCAGAGCTGCAAGAGAGCAAAAGGAAACCAAAGCCATTTCTATGCACTGACTCCATCCTCCACGCAACTGAGATATAACCCATAAATTATGTTTACAGTTAAGCCATGAATTGATGCTGACCTCTTCCTGTAGTTTGCTTTTGTCCACCTGTAAAATAGGAATAATAGTAGTGGGCTATTTCCATCAGGACAATAAAAAAGGGTTTATTGCCCTTTTTATTTACCCTCTGTAGCACCACCCTAAAGGTAGCACAGTGATATATATGTATAGGAATACAAAGAAACATAGACACCTACATAGCATAAAGTAGTTTGAAATATTGAGATGCCCCTTGTAAAAATTTGAAGAAAAACTAGGAAAATACAGTAATGAAATACCAGAATAAGAGTAGGTGTCATGCAGGAATTTCCAATTTTTTAAACTTTTTTTTTAAGTGTGCAGAACAGGTGCAGCAAGTATCATTTCCCTCCTGCTGGTTGGCCCACCTGCTGTCAGCCTGATGGTTCTATCTTCACTACCTTGAATTTTCAATATTTAAAGTTAATAACATAATTTTTTCTTTATTTTTTTATCTCAGTATATTTTAGGTATCTCCCTAAATAACTCCATGTATCAAATGCAACTTTTTTGTTCTTTCTGATAAAAGCAAAAAGAAAACACACAACAAAATTCTTCTCTCTGAAATATTTTGTTGTACATGTATGACTTGCTGCAGAGAGGCCATACAAAAAACATAATGTCCCCCTTCCTATGTTTTGCTTTTTATGCATTGTGATGCTTCTCAAGCTGCCAGATGTGAAAAAGGGGGTGTCTCATTTTGTGTGAGACATTGCATGGATTCATCGAATAGGTACCCAGTGTAGAAGGGCTGACAACTGCAGCAATAAAAATCTCATGAGATGCATGCCAAGAATAATAAAATAGTAATAATAAAAATAAATTTCAAGGTATAAGATTTCCTGGGTTTGAGCCTGTATGGTTTTCAGAGCATCAATAAAGTTTTTGTCTGAAAGAAAAAAACAAGCGCAGGATGCTAGGGCATTTAAAGTAAAACATTGAGTCTCATTAACTCATAATTAGATGAGAATTAGCAACATCATAGCAATTCTCACTTATGCAATTCTCTCTCCTTCTCCCTTCATCTTCCACAAGCTTTATGAAACAACACGCACTATTCACACAGATGTTTACAAAACTGGGGAAACTTACTTGGAAACTTGCACTTCTGAAAAACATCTGTAATTCCTTGGTTCCCTCCAGTGCTGCAGTTCTGCTGATACTCAAGTTGTTGGACACCTTGGTTCATCTCTCTCCCAGCTCACCTGGGCTCCCACTCAAAGACTGCTGAGTGAGAAAGGTCCAGAGCAGGCAGCATACTGCCAGGAGGGGATGCAAGTTCCTCCCCACAGCTTTAAAGAGTCATGCTTGCTCTGCTTTCAGCTAATGCTGCCGCTTCAGGGAAGTATTCTCATTTTTCTGTTAGATCACAGACTCTTAAGTTGGTTTAACTTATTTAAAAGAAATCTAAATTTAAGAGAATTCATAATCAACACTAAAACCTGAATGACACCTGCAGCTTGTGGCCCATACCCACATGGCACAGCTGCACTGCAAAAAACTCTCACTGATGATGGGCACTGGCAGCTCTCCCAGCTTCCAGTGTTCCATGCCTTCAGTGAAGGATATGACTGACATCTGCATTTGTGAAATCCCTGCCACCACACACTCTCAAGGACAGTGTTTGGACCTTTATTTTATCCTACAAATCCATGTAGGTTTTCACAGCAATGCACCAACTGTTTGGTATGAAAGCATTTATACCTGAACTTAAGCATTCCTTCTCACCTATAAGCTGAAGTGCATTTTAAGCCTTCTCTTTTTTTGACAAGAAATCTATTGATCAGCAATGTATAATTATTCACTAACAATACAAGAATTTTAAATTTGAAGTTTCATGATTCTGAACAGTGAGATCCCTATATTTATAACTGCTACAATCCTTAATTCAAAACAGTAACTAATTACACTACTTTTATTTTGCAATTTGTTATGTGTACTTTGTTAGTTTAGAAGATACTTTCTTAAGCATCACCTTTTGCTTTTGCTATTTTTAAAAATTTTCCAATTAAGTCTTTGACTATCCCAAATGCCAGTGAAAATTACACCATGCCAAAGAATAATGTAACAGCTACTGCCCAAACAGTAATGTATTTTGTTATTGCTTAAGAAAAATAAACACTTTCATAAATGCATAAATTGTGAGAATAATTAGCTTTTATTATTAATACTACATGAAAAAATAAACTGAGGTCAGACAAAACAAAAAATTAACAACTGACAATGAAAAAACCTTAAGAGTTTTGCACTGAGCAAATATTTTTCTTACAACTTTCTCCCATCTAGAGTAATATATTAACTTTATCTATGTACTTTTTATATTCCGATTCCATATTTTTTAATCTTTACCTGTGGTTACAGTCAGTTCAGCACACGACAAAATAGCAGTTTCATTCATTTTACTGTGCTGTTAAAAAGGGTATAATTTTATTATTTTAAACAAAACACTTCTGTAAAGTTCAATAAATCAATGTTTCATAAAGATAAAAGTTTGCAGAAATGTTATTAATTCTGTTTTTTCCCTTAACTGGCTTTCTGTTTAGCATTAATTTTAAATGTAATGTTATTTCAGTCAACCAATACTTTTAAGCATGCTGAATAGTGTGGAACATTCCTTTATTCTGATGTCATGCAGAAAGCATTTTTCTCAGAAGACATCTTTTGTAGTTGTAACCAAAAGGCAAAAGAAACTGGAGATCTCAAAAGGTGGGGGGAGGCACGGGGGGGTGAATGGGGGGGAAAGGCTTAAAACTCCTCAATTCTGTCACTTCTAAAACTGTATTAGAGCCACACATATTTTTGGCAGTGACGTCTTAAAATAGTCCCTTATAAGCCAACACTTCTTTGCCACATTCAAGGTATTATACTCATTTTTACAGGTTTTGACTAAAAATTCCTTGCATTATTGTACTGTATCACAGGGAAGTTCGCTATAGTTTCATGAAAGACGTTTTCATTTCTGACTGGCATCTTCTCAATAGCAGGGGGCCCAGGCATACCGCTCTCTTCCAGGCAAACCTTTCTGCTCTTAAACAGTACAGCATTCATAATTTGCTTTCAGCACCGCAGGGCAGCTACACAGAGAAGTTTCTGCAGCTAAATAGGTTACATCACAGAGAAGTCCACTATTTGGCCAAGGTGTAAAACATAAATACACTCTTCACTCCGTTCTGCACCTTACAAAAATAAAATATTATCTACCCCAAAGACATGCATTTTCACATTCAACCTGGGATGCTGTGTATTTTAATGTGTTTATTATGTATCATCACTTCCAATTAAGTACATGAAAGGGAAAAATCAACTACAGAAGAAAGGAAACTTAAAAAAGGTCTCAACAAGATAAATACATGTACTTGCAATAACTTTTCTTCCTGCAAATACTCTGAATTCTAACTGTATGAAACTGTCCTTGATGTTGGATGTTACTCTCCAAAGGCATATTTAAAAAAAGAAAAGTAAGCATTTTGCAAGTACTTTTAAAATGCTTTTGTTTGAAACATAGTTATGTACTAAGAATGATAGAATATGCTGAATTGGAAGTACCCCACAAGGACCATGGAAGTCATCTCCTGGCTTTGCACCAGACCATCACAAAGATCACACCCATGTACCTGATACTGGTTTCTAAAAACTTCCTGAACTCTGTCAGACTTGGGGCTATGACTGCTTCCCTGGGGAGCCTGTTTCAATGTTCTACCACCTTCTGGATCAAGAGCTTTTCCTAATATCTGATTAGAATGTTAAACCCAGCCTTAACAAAGGCCTCATTGCACCAGGGAAAATGTCACAGGTTATCAGTATAGTGCTACACACTACAAATGCAGAGATATATGTATATATAGCCTGTTTGAATTGACAAACTCCAACTGTTGTTGCAATCACAAGTAATAATACACAATGCACACAAACTTTTCTGTACCTCTTAGAAATAAAGACACTTTAGACTGTGCATATTATTGGATGTTATTACTGAACTGAGATATAGGTGATATGTGTGTGTGTGTGTATATATATGTATATATGTGTATATATATATATATATATATATATGTAAGGTGAAATAATATACAGTTGATAAAGATGTTACTTTACTACCCATAATAAACACATGCCTGTTATTTTCCTGGATACCTACCAATTAGTACACCAGCTCCAATACATTCTGCCAAAAATATACCATGTTTCAAGTAGGTAAACACCACATAATTGTCAAAAAACTGCAATCTTAAAACGAAAGAAGCCTGGTTTCTGGCATCTTTTCTTAAGAAAGATCTCTGGAACACTTTCTGCCAGAGGTAGAACTTGGGAGAGCCTTGGCTTTTCATGTGCAGTTTGGAACTGGGATCCTAGTCTTTTCCTGTGGAAAGAAGGGAAACATGCTCCAACAGATCTATAACACTGTATCAAATCAACTCAGAGTCTTTTGGGTTGGTAGGGACCTCTGGAGATCAGTTAGTCCAACCCCTCTGCCAAGGCAGGGTCACCTACAGCAAGTTACACGGAAACATGTCCAGGAGGGTTTTGGGTGTCTTCAGGCAGGGGGACTCCACAACCTCTCGGGGCAGCCTGTTCCAGTGCTCTGTCACCTTCAATGTAAAGAAGCTCTTCCTCATGTTGAGGGAGAACTTTTTGTGATTTAGTTCACAACAATTGCTTCTCATCCTGTTGCTGGGCACCACTGAAGAGTCTGGCACCATCCTCTTGAGGTGGCACCTGCCTCAGATAATTACATGGGTTAATGAGACTCCCTCTCAGTCTTCTCTTCTCCAGACTAAAGAGGTCCAGCTCCCACAGTCTCTCCTCATAAGAGATGCTCCAGATCCTAGATCACCCCTGTTGCCTCTGCTGGACACTCTCCAGTAGCTCCTTGTCTTTCTTGTCCTGAGGAGCCCAGAACTGGACACAGCACTCCAGATGTGGCCTCACTGAGGCCAAGAGGATCACGTCTCAACCCTCTGGCCACACTTTTCCCAATGCACTCCAGGATAATAAGACCTATTACTGTAATGAACTCCTTCAATGCACTAATTACAGGAAGAGATGTGGCTGTTACTGCCATTCAAAAGAAAAAAATATTTTAAAATATCTTTAAACATGCTATTAACTTATTACAATTGCTGAGGAAATTCATAAGTGCTTTAATGGGAAAAAATATTTTTCTACTTTCAATATTCCTTTTACAGAGCCAGCACAGTTACAGGAGAGAACATGGCTTATGCATCAGCAGAACTGATAGCTAAGTTCCAGATGTAGGGTTGTTGTCATTGCTGGTGATCCATGCACCAAAAAGACTATAGGTAGACTTTCAAATTCCAGGTTGAGCTTGTGGCACTAGCAGTCAAGAAAAACATCTCTTCACTTACTCCTTTTTCCCTTTAAATCTACAAAAGAAATGAAATTATTGTAGGAAAGACAATCCACTGCTTTATGAAAACAGATTTTTTTAAGAGAAGATTTTGCTTTTAAAAACAACGTTATGCACTGAATGCACACTGTTAGCCTGTTGTCCATCAAAAGTACTGTGCCATGTTCTTACTAAAAAGAGCATTAAAGCGTAAAAGGAAAAAAAGGTGGGACTACTTTTGAAGGAAATCATGCTAATTGAGAGAAGCAGTCCAAAATCAAGAGTTCTAAATGTGAAAATAATGTAAGATTCTCAGCTGCAAGCAGGATCATGGAACAGATCTAAGCAGGGCATTCTTTCTGCATGTTTCTCAATCATTGCTTTTGCGTTGCTGTGGAGGAAAAAAAAAAAAAAAACAAAAAAAGAACTGTTTGTGTTTTAGTCAGTCTTCTTAAAATTATTATTTCCCCTCAAAATTTAATCAATATGTAAAACAGATATTTGATACTAGAAGGGACTACACAGCACCATGAAAGTTAAGCAGTAATATGGTGTACCTATATGTTTTTGGAAGATATGCCAGACAACATTTTAAGTTGCAACTCAGCAGAAAAATCTAGAACTATACACAAAAGATGGCGAGTGTGTAAAGATGTGTATCTATGAAAAATACTGCAGAATAGCCTTCATGATCAGTGGAAAGACAATGCTGAAAATGAAGTTTACCTCCCACACCCTTAAAAAAAGGGCATAAATTACCATGTAATTTTGTTTCACAAGCTCAATAATAGCAGTTTTTCCCAGCCTTCCTGCTATGTAGCCCCTTAAATGATAGCACTAACACTTGAAAGTGCAAGTATTTCTTTATTTTCTTCTACTAGTAGTCACCCCTAAAGTTTATCATTCTTCATATTTATTATATATCCACCAAAAGCAAAAATTATGTGTCATTCATAATACTTTGAAAGAGGTGCAGTTCACAAATGATAGGAACCTTGGGGCATTTAAAATTGAATGCACTTTTAAAATTACTTTAAATTTCAGCTATGGACTGTAACTAGGCCTGCTTGCCTAAAGATAATGTTCTGTATTACCATGCCATAGATCTGGGTTAAATTTCCAGCCTCTCTATAGCTTCCCAAGCTGGCACAACCTGGGGTGAGACTAGTACCTCTTGTTATCGTGCAAGCACCACTTCAGCCGATTAAGGAGCAGCACTGTTCAGCTCTGAAGAGAATCTCATCCTCCTCACCAAGAAGCTGTGTCTTTGAGCACAGAGAAAGGTTAAAAACAGGGTTGAAATGGAGTATATCCTCAGGGCTCCATCAGGGACATGAAAGACAACCCCAGAAAGTATGTTATATGACAACAAAGACATCAAAAAATTTTAGTGGAATAGCTGCCTTCTACCTCTACAAGTTTCCTTGGCACTTCCATATGCATACAGAACCTTTTCCCCCTTCCATCACAAGATTTTTGTGTATTGCTCTTACATGCTATGAAACAGCTGCTGTATTTCAATCTAGATAGCTAGATTACAATGGTGGATTAAGTTATTCACATGTAATGGATCAATTACCAGGATCTTCTGTACTCAGTGAAAAACAGAAACTACTTGTAAGGGAAGCATGTGTAGAAAGAAAGCAGCTGGGTTCAAGTGTTGCTCCTTAGTCCTCTCGCTCCCAGTCCTAAAATGTCACACAATCTTGTGCACTCAGCCCTGGTAAGAAGTTCAAAATTGAATTTACATTAAGGAATGAAGGGGTTTGTTTCACTACTCCCAGGTACCAGCTAAACATTAAAATTATTCTTGTTACAGTGATAAACAATCTGTGTGAGTAAACATGTGGTATTTACACAGAGATTCGAAGACAGTCCAGACACAGGAAAGAAATTCCCACAGTTCTTGCCTGCTTCCTCAAGAGAAACAAAGAAATTCCAAATTTGAACTGCTTGTTGTAAAGCAGTTAGGGATCCTTTAGAAAAGAAAAGTATCATCACACTACATGGTGTTGTAAAGACAATGTTGCTACACTTAGGCTCATGGTACAAGCTTTGTATATTATGACTTTAAAGCTTTGTAGTGTGACTACTTTGCTTGAAATCTGATTTTCTCCATTAATGCAGTTATATACGAAAGAAAAATGACTTTCAGATTAAGGTAAGCAGCTGCATAGTAATAGTGGGAGTAAAACCAGCAACTGTGGTCTTGTGCAAACCAGTATTAGTTAAAGATTGGATATTGACAAATAAATGGCTGAAAGGCTACATACTTGCTGGAATATAGAAAAAGCCAAAAAGGCCAGTGCTAAAGTGCCTAAAAATTTGAAAGATATATACTGCTGAAAATTAAATTGAAATACATTTTCTAAATACCTTCTGCAACATAAGTGGCCTGTATCTTCTTTCAAGACAGAGTATCAGTTTATTTCAAATTTAGAGATATTGGCCTTGATTCAAATTCATGGCAGTTATAGAAACCAATGTTCCATGGCTTGATTCAGGTGGCAAGCATTAAATCTTTTTCCTGCTGTCATGCAACAACAACTTTAATACAAATTAGCACTGCCAAACTCAGTTTCCTGAGCTCAGAAGTCCTTGATGCTACTCCCTGAATTTTATTCATACTTTCACACGGATTGTGCTTTGCTGAAATTGTTGTAGCTGACATGAAACAAAAAAATACAATTTAATGACACTGGATTGAGCATTATAATTCATTACATTGTAGGGAAAAATTAACATGCCGCTCCTCATTTTTTTAACAAAGGTAAAGCTCAATCAAATCCATATAATAATTGGGGGGGGTGGTTAATGTGTAAATTTGGTTTCTATTAGTCAGATCTTCCCTTTAGACCATTTGTTTATGCTGAACCTAATCTTGCTAGTCAACAATAACTCATTTTTAAGATACCAGTTTGACTTTTACAATGGCCTTCTTAGAGTTCAAGACAAAACCATCCAAGGCTCTGAAAATACAGAGCAACAAACCAAAATCAACAGTTTTTCTCAGTTTTCCTTCTCAAGGGGAATATACAATTAACTAAACTTGACAATCCAGACAACTCAGAATGAGATCCAGAGGGTAGATCTGAGTCAGAGAAAGCATATTTCCACTTAAGAAAGAACCCTCTGTTTCTCCAATCAGCCGCTCCAGACTGATGGGCCCTTAATTACAGAGTTCCACAAAAAAGAGTGGGAAATGCCAATGAGTACCTAAGCCTCCTCGGTTTCCATGGCCATGCTCAAAAAACCCTGGCAAAAATTTGCATTTCAAGGAACGCCCAGTTCCAATTCCTTGCGACTCCCATAGAAGTAAACCAAAATCCAAAACCACTTCCTAGCAAAATTTCTGCCAAGCCAGACAGCTCCTTGTAACTTTAAAATGAACTCATTCTATCTGAATTCAGACTTCAATTTACAGCCAGTCATTCATAAGTCTGTTTTCCTTTTCTATTAATATCTTACCACCAATTTATAATCCAGGAGCACCAAAAGCTAATCAAGCTCTTGGCTTTAGTGTGCTGCCAGTAAAAAGGCATATAAATAAATGATCAATCCTGGTCAGAGACTTACAATGTGTGAAGACAAAGGAAGCAAAACAAACTAAAAATAACATCCCTTTTCCTCCTTAAAATCCTGAAATGATGAGGATAGCCTTGCTAGTTGCATGACTAACAGGATTTTCATTTAACATCTAATTTTAAAGTTTTTTATTTTTTTAATAACTGCAGCCTAGCTATTTTCTAAGTGACTTGCTTTTGGAATTTTTTTTAACTTCTTCATGTAGAAGAAGGCAATCACCAGTTTCTCAGTTACCTCTTTATCTGCCTACCTGTAACTACCCTTGGCCAACTGCCTCGCAAGTGTGCATAAAGAAAGAAACACCAAAGTCAGCACAGGGTAACATCACTGAGGTTCTGAAAGCGTGATATACATGTTCTGGCTGGCCCTTCCTGCTCCCTCATAGGGAATACTGCTGCTTTTCCTAAGAAAATGAGAAATTCTATTTATGATTCTCCTCATAAATGGGTCTAAATGATTCTCCTATATAAATAGGACTAGACTTCTGACTTACTCTTCAAAAGCAGAGACCAAAAATAGTGATTAACATGTTGAATTAAAAGTGTTCATGCATATGTATATCTGTGGGTGGTTATGAGTCTTTTGGAACTACAGAATTTTATACCACTATCAAAGCATAATGTTTTTAATAACTCGTGTTGCCAATGATACATGCTTACCCAGAATTTGCAGCTATTTTGCCAATAGTCAGTGCTAAGATGAAGAGAATTTTGTGAAAACTCTGCTCCTACCTAAAGGTCATACAGGTAGAAAATAGACTTCAAAGACCACCATAGGTGTTTACAAAAATAACAAAAGAAGTAGAGAAAGCAAGAGGTTCAAGGCATACTATGCATTGATACAATTCATTCTATATCTTATCTATATCAAGTATTTATCAATTGTCAGGAATAGAAATACCATGCTGTTTTTAAGACTCATAAATGTGAATGCATAAAACAGACTTCCAGTATCTACTTACAATTTGGAATTGCAGAAATGGCAGTGTTACCTAGCTGTCATTGAAAACAGAGAAGCGCCTCTTATTGATTTCATCTGCAGTAGGCCCCGAGTGATAAAAAAAATCATATGTTTTAAATGTAAGTGCAAGCTTCCAAGAGAACCTGAACATCTTACTGGCACTGACTTATTTTGGTGACTAATAGCAAGACATTATATAAAATTTTGGCTCTAGTATCGTCAGTAAGTGAATGTTTTTGCATCTAAGGCATAAAAACATATACAGAGAGAAGAGAATAGGAAAAGCAGAAGAGGAAAGTTGGAATGAATTTTGATGGGGTTTCCTAGCTGCACTGCACACACTCAGCTGGATACTCAGCTTGTCTAAATTGACAACATAGCACTGGAGCTAGTGGAGCCACAGTACTTGACACAAACTAATAATCTGGCTCTATGTACTGTTGTCCAGAGAAAAATCAGCACAAGCTTTCCCACCACAGAGATTAAATTATAAAAGTGAGCCTAATGAATATAATGGTGTTTGGGGAATTCCTGTATCTTTTGTGCAAATCAAAAGAAATGATGAAGGGACAGAGACAGCAACGGCTGAGCAATAATGCCTCATGTACCCTCACTGCTAACAGATTCATAATTAAAATCTTCTCTAGCTGTGTGCATAGCGCCCATGGCAATGTGTGCCTTTGCACTTCACAGAAATAGGGAAAAATTTACTGACAGAAGACTGTGAGCCCAAGATACAGCACTGAAAGAGGTATTCAAACCTGTGAAGTATGCTGGACACCTGTTGAGAAATTCACAAAAATTAATGGTGATATTATGGAATGGGCCAAACATAAATAACTAGAGATCAGCTGGATACTTAAGGATGAAAACAATTCAACTTTCTCTCTTCATTAAAAAAAGTCTTTTTTTTTTTTCTTAAATAAAACTCTTTAGTGAATGTGAGTTAATAACTTTTCAAAATTTTTTCAAAATCTAACAAGGTCGTGACTTCTGAAAATGAAGTGCAACATACAATCCTGACAGATTATGTTTTGAAAATTCCTACAGAGATACTTTCTAGCCTATCTGGTAGTTCACCTATTTTTTACAGCTTTTTGTATGCTTATAATGTGAAAAGTATCTTGCCTCCCTAAACTTCAGGAACAACTCTCAATTTCTGAGAAGTAATGAGTCATTTCACAGGCACTATCTAGTAAGCACAATGACAACTATGATCATTTATCAGACAAAAACTAAAGTAAAATATATCAATTTTATTATTCTTTAAGCCTAGTTAATAATAATATTAGACACATTAAAACTACCACTAAGCAGAGTTTTCATTAAATTTATACAGAAAATATATAAGAGAATGATCAGAGATATAAGAGAATGATTCAAAATCACTTAAAGTGAGAGTCTTTTTGTTAATTGACTTTTGTGAGCTTTGAAACAAGACTGAATTGGTCAGCAGTGATGCTCCAAGGCACATCACAAGATAAAATTCTGTTAGGAATATAGAAATGGGCAATCATTGTACCCCTAACACAACAGAAGAAAAGCCACCTCTTCAGTAATCTTTGGTAGAGCTTCACAAAGCTATACCTACTTAAAACTACACTGCTTGTCAGGGATTCTTTCTCCCTTTTTTGGGACACATTAATCTGAAGTGTTTAAAGCAATCATGACATGGCCCGAACACAATAGGAGAATGTCCTCCATGACAAATGCCAGGTGCTCCTGCCAGCAGAGCGATTCCCTGACCCTTGGAGCTGGCAGAACAGAACGTCTCAATTGGCTCTGAGGACAGCCAGCTTTCTGAGGAGGCATTTACCAACTTCCCTAGCCACAAGCAGAAATAAACTTGTGCCATGCACTTAAAATAATAGAAAGAAAAGGCTAGATGGGGACACAAAAAAATCGAAAAAAAAGCCTTCTGCTTGCTTGCTTCTGAATGGTAAGGATAGAACAGGTCACCATTACAAGAGAAACAGAAGAATAAAAAATTCCTAAATTAAGAAAAATATTTAACACAAAGTTATATTCCTGGGCTCTTTTTTCCTACATTTTTAACACTGTAGGAACTGTATGAACACTGTTCATATTTTGTCTCATTTTGCTTATTTTAATTTTAAATAAATCTTAATGGATATTCTGTTCGTTGGATAACTTGATGTTCTGGCATACTGTATGTTGGCAATGAGAACTCATTCATCAAATATATGAGTGATTCTGAAAATCTTTAATTGAGTAAGATCCCTGTACTTAACTATTCAATCTGAAGTAGAAATGCAAGAGTCTGAAAGGCTGGGCCACAGACTTATAACAGGAAGAGAATGTGCATCACCATTCTTGCTGCATTAGCATACACTTAGAAGATCACCAGTACATTTTGAAAGTTGTATCATCTAAAAACACATGATAATACAGAATTTGGTTTAAAATTCAGCCTGAAGTATCTGTATATTTAATATATTTTTATTAGCCTTTAGATGTTCACATGTGAAATCCTGACACCTTTCAGTATCTACTGCTTGGTATCAGCTTTTCACATCTTCAAAGAACTTACCCATTTATCTTAAAATAATTTCTTTCTGGCAGAAATAAAGAACCCAGCCCCGTTTCTACCAAAAACTGGAAGAGGTTCTGTGATACCAATATGTTCTTCTATGAAAATCACAATTGTTAGTGGGAAAAATTTTTTTAAATAGTAGTGATTGGGAAACCAAAGTCACATTTTTCAAAACAGGCCCTTAAGCACCTACAGATCTTTATGCCTTTCAATGAGATTAACGTTTCTGGAGACAAAATATATCTGAAAGTGAAATTTAAGATTCTGAGCTACTTTGACTGTTTTGAAAATATTACCCTACAATTTAAAATTATTGTTCAATGAGAACATTTTTTGTTTTCTTTCAAGTAGCCTTTCTCTAAAGCTAGAAATTTTAATGTCATTTACTAGGACTTATGGAAAAATTTCACTTAAACAAATCTGCAAACCCAAGTTTCAATATCTTGGGCAACTTCAGCATCTGTTTTGTTTATACTAGCAAGTGAAATTGAAAGCAATACATTATCCAGCCTTAAGGGCTTGCTTCTCTTTCTCATTTCAATTAATCTTGTCTCCAAGGAGTCCTGAATTAAAATAAAATAAAATATCAATACTATTCTTTTTTAATTTCTATGTGTTTAATTATAAGCAGAAATTAATCAATTTTTTTCAATTTCACTTCTTCTTGGGGGCATCTCACTGATAAAGTGAAAATCAACACCAACATATTAATCAAATAATCACAAAACTTTGAGGCAAAAAAATGCTACCCCATCAAGATTTTAACCTAAAGCTAAGCAAATCCCATCTTTTACTTGAATTATTGGTAGAACTCGTTTATTTTTCCTCAAAAACATTTTCAGCATATATATTAAATTTCAATAGCAGAGGGCCAATTTCTCTTTTCAATTACACTCTGCAACTTCATTAACAACAGTGGAACTGTTTGGCTATAAGTAATGGCAAAAAATTACTCACAGTTTACACCTTTTTTTTTCTGATTAGTTTCTATTAGAGAAAAGAGAGATCATGACTAATCCACACTGATATTCCCAGTATGACCCTAAAGCCTGGAAAATGCAAATTTCAATCATTTGGATATTGTTGTTGCAACTAAATCCACTTTAAACGGAAGAACATTAGATACTCCCTCTCTCTTCAGTATTTTAATATCAGTGGATCAAACCAAATCTCTCTGGATAGGTTTGGGTCTTGATCCATGTGAAAGATAGTTAAAAGGCACCCAGATTTTCGTTCAAACCCCTTAGTTTCTAGAATTCTCAGTATATCTGACAAGTTAGCCTTCCTACTCCAATTATTTTTGTGAATATATATGAACTCTTATAATAATGTATTTGATCTCATTTATATAAGAACTGTCATTAGATTATTTTTTGTTTAGGTAATGTTACAGATAAGAAATTCAAGTATTCCAGGAGTTAATTTCAATTTCTAGAATAATTCTTACAATGTTAACATCTTATTTTGTTTAATCGATTTAATTATTTCTACTCTCTTAACCAGTTCAGATAACTCAGTTAACTGTAGCAATCTTTTTACATCTGCACAGGTAAAATGTTGTCCATCAACAGACATCCTGAAGTTTTTTTCTTCTAATCTGTAAACTAGTATTTTCCATTGAAAGATTAAAAAGCTTTAGTATATTTCTGCTGCACAGATAAATTCTCACAAAAAGCGTAGGGCTGATTTATATTCATTTACCTAAATAAAATACATGTGCCAAATTATTTTACATCATGCAGTGGTAAATTCATCACTAGAGCAGTAATAAACACCTTTCCAATAAGAAAAGTGTAAACACTGACAGCTTCATTCCAGCACATTCTGCCACACACCACTTCCCCACTCACAGAATCACAGCTTCTAGGAGAAGCTTTGTGCTTCCTGGAAAAGGAATTATTTGTGATGAAATTACTGCCACTATTATTTTTCTTTGCCCTTGTTAATACCTGGATCTCTTACACAAGAGGTGCCTTTATTTATATATGTATATTTTGTATGTAGAAGATATATCTTCTTATTTACTTATCTTATTTAGCCTCAACCAGAAAATCTGAATATGTGAAAACATGCATCTGACTGGCAAGTTACTTGAGAAATTAAAAACTTCATGGTAAGCACAAAACAATTGACAGGATTTGTTTACCCATATTTTTTGAAAATATAGAACTTAAGTCTGCTTCATAAATTTCATCACCTTTAACTGTAAAAAGGCAGATAGTGAATTACTTTTATGAACTTATTTGTGATTGAGAGTGATCATAGTTTCTTTTTATTATTATATTTCTAGCTCAGTTTTACACAAGTGGTAATATTTTAGGAAAAGTTAGCTCTATATTATTGGATTAAGTTTTGTTTTGTTTTTTTTTCTATCTCAATGGACAAATAAATTCATAGCTTAATAAGAACTCGAATAAATACTGTGTCAGCAAAGCAGCTGATTACATGATCTAAAAAAAACTGATTAGAGAAATGTATATTGACAATTACTTTTTTTAGTGAACCTGACCATAGAGATAAAACCTCAAAATTCTGTGGTTTTAATGCTGCTGGTCTTATGCAAAAATGAGATTTTCTCTTGATTAAATACTCAAATTTCATCTGTTGGAATCCGTTACTTTACACTAAAAATGAGTTTGATAGAAAAAGTTTTTATGTGCTCTACAAGGGCAAAAAAAAATTCAAGTTTGGTGTAATAACAATCACTGCTAAAAACATGTCTGTCAGTATGTGATCTTAAACAATCTCATTAAGAGATGTATATCTCATGTATTATTATGACACACTTTTACATATCCTAATTTTAAATTAGTACTTTTTAAAGCCATTTATGTTGTGCTATTTTAATGATGAATCTATTGTTTCTTGCACAAAGATTTCAGCATCTTGATTAGTTCCTCATCTTTTAAATCTTATAAAGCATCTTCATAGTTCTCTAAATCCATACCAAGATTTTTTTTAAGTATCTCAGTTTAACAGGCTATCACTAGTACTCAATTAAGGAAATAAGTTAAAAATAGCTGTCCAGAGTAGGTATCTACAAATGTGAGTTATGATTTTAGTACACTCTGTTGTGAAATAATTCTACAAATTCAATAAAAGTAGTTGCATGTTGCATACCACACTGACATCTCTTTAGCAACAAGGAACTGGGCCTGTAATGTTCACCTGTAAGAGAGTTCAGGCTTCACCCTCTAATTTAAAAGTCATGGAAAACACAAGAAGCATCAAGTCACAAAAATCAAGAAAGCATACCAATTTTCTTTTCTTTTTAAAGGTGCTTATTTGAGACTTTGATTATAGTATATTTCACCTTCCAAAGTGAAAGCTTGATCCTTAAAGCACTGGACAGCAGTGCATGTTCAAGCCTGGTCTCCTGTTTGCACTCTGTCGTGCTCTGCTGCCTCAAGTAATGCCTGCTCAGCCCTCCCCACCTTCTTCCATCCCACTGCTTTGAGGGAGAAACACACAGCACTTTACAAATCCTTGCTACCACTTTTTCTACAAATGAATACTTCTGTGACAAAGCATTGCAAATCTGATCTTGCCGTCAACTTCACCTTCCCTAAAAGAGCTTACAGTATTTGGACAGCAATTCAGTTCACCAAGCCATTCAATGGACACACAGAGTCATTGTTGCCCATGTCCTGGGTTCTTTAAGAAATGGGTGAGCCTCATCTTGGCTTGGACCTGCATCACAGGTGTGTTCTCACTGCACAGCCAGATACACCTCCATCATGATACCTTAGACATTTTGGCCTGTGGGATCAAGAGAAGAAGTGTCCACACCACGTACAGCCCCCAATAATTCCAAACAGATGCTAAAGAGATTTCCAGAAGAATGCTGTCCCTACTGACTAACATTCCTTTCTTCCTCCTGCAGATCAAAAGACCCTTTCTACCCTCAATTCAGCCATCAGGTTACAGTGATAAATTTTTAATACTTCTCATCTGGTCCTTCTAGTAAAAGCTGTGTAGCTCTGTACAACTATGTAAGACTCCACAATACTTCTACTTAGAAGGTAACTTTTCACCTTTTTATTTTTTCCCATTCCATCTGGAGCCCTCTGTATCACAAAGGAAGCCCAGTTCCTTAGTGAACATGAAGATATTTCCTTAAGTACCAAGGCCAGCTTTCCCAGAGAATTTCTTCATTTGTTTTCAGCCCTCCACCCTCCCACAAACAAGCACAGTGTTTCAAATGTAAGGATAGAAGCAAGCACCTGACATGCAAGCCTTTTAACATGTTTTATGCCAAACAGTGAAATCATCTGACTGCAGAGTAAAACAACCCCTAATTATACGGGTAGTGGTCTTACATGTTCTGCACCCAGTGTAATCCTTTATGATTCACTTCAAAAACAAAATGCTTCCTTTAAAAAATAATGTTTAAGTCTATGTGCTGCCCATTTGAACAGTAGGCATTTCTCCAGCAGCTTGATGCTCCCACAAAACAAGAAATTCTTTCCTGTAATAGTTCTGTCTCCAGGAAATAATAGGCATCAACATGACATATAACAGTGTCATGTGGATGCCTATTATTTCAAATTATTTCAAACCAGGCTTTGAAGTGCTGAATGATCACAGGAGCTCTTTTTAATGTCCAGAGCAGTTGTTAAAATGATCAATCTACTTGACTTTATTTTGTGCATTTCTATATGGCCAATTTGATACAAAACATTTCTGCACAATTAAGGGAAATCTTAATATTTAATCTGTTTTTTTCCATTCCTGAAGTACCTCATATCTCTTAGAGACACATCAGACAGAGCTTCAACTTTCATGAGTTTTTAAGTTATTTGCCATTTTCTCAGGCACCCATTTCTTATGTAGAAACAAACCTTTCTTCCCATTTTCTTCCTGTTAAATTTCCATTTCCACTGGACTGCTTTTTAAAGATTCAGTGTCACTGAACCTCTGAAAAATTCTCATTTATTTCAAATTATGTACCACCTGCAATATAGAACGGACTTCCTTGATTTCTTCCAGAATGCTTAGGAATATACTTGTTGTAACTATAAAAAACTCTCAAGTGGCAGGAGCCCTTTTGATGCCCAAGGCACAGCTTATAAGCATTTAAAAAAATATGCAGACACTGAATTCAGCATGAAACATCGATGCTAAAGAATATCTGCAGCCTGCTTCCATTTCTGATTAATCCTGTCCACAATGTTGAGTAGTAGAGAACAAACAAAATTCCACAGTTCCCAGAACAGTTTTGCATAATTTTGGATATTAAAAAATACTTCTGATTAGTACCTTTCCATGATTTTCCCTCTAGAAAATAACTGATGTGGATTGTGCTACAACCATAATTTTATTATTAACTATTCTGATCTCTATTATAATCATAATAGATCTATTATGATTCCCAACATTTTAAAAGACTCCAATTTAATCTTTCTTTTCTAGACTCTCACTGTTTCATTGCAGGTGGATTTCTATTCCTTAAACTCAATATACTCAATTACAAAATATGTAATATCACATATAATAAACTTCATCACAGTTGAAGACTGACCATCTTCTGTGGTATATCTTTTAATCAGGGTTAGTTCAGCCACTCAAAATTACTGCTGTTACTGACCCAGTTTTTACATTATTTTTGCAAAGTTTACATTCACTATACTGCACTTAGATGCAAATATCAGTATTTCCTGTTAGACAGCTCTGAAATTTCAGGGCTGGTCTACTCCACACAAAATATCACATCTCAGGACTATTTTGGGCCCCATTAGTGTGCAGCCTTGCAGCAAAGGCCAGTGGTATACTGAGCTGTATAAAATAGAGTTAGATGCTGTAGGTGGCCCTCTCTTACCAGCACCTGTGACATTGCACCAGGACTACCCAGCCCAGTTTTTCCAGGAGAAGAAATAAAGGGATGTATTGGAGCAAGCACTGCAGAAAGCCACCAAGACACAAAGAGGACTGCACTACATAACGTACTGTGAGAGGCTGAGAGAACAGGGTCTGTTCATCCATAAGCACAAAAAGTGAAATAAAAACATTTCTGTCTGCAGCTATCTGGTGGAATGCTACAAAGAAGATGGAGCCAGACCCTTTGCAGATGTGTACAGTTTTAGGACAAGAGATGAAGACAGAAGCTGGAATACAGGCAATTGACTATTAGGAAAACCTCTTTTGCCATGAGGTGGTCAAACACTACAAGTTGGTCAGCTGATTCTACAAGCTGTAGAATCTTCATCCATGGAGATATTCAAAACCTAATTTGACACAAACTTGGACACCTGATCCAGATGACCCTGCTTCAGCAGTGAGGGTTGGTCTAGATGATCTCCAGAGGTTCCTGCCAACCTCAGCTGCTTTGTGATTTGAAGCAAGTCATAGCCCACGCCTCTCATGACATCATACATAAAACCAGGCCCTGGTCAAGACTGGTGATAGATGTTCTAACCTGAAAAGAAATCAAACTGTTTCCTACACTTCCAAATTTGCTGAGGATGAAATCAAGTTTCCTTTCACTCTCTTCCCTGTAGGCTTCTGAGCTGTATTTATCTTCCACAAAAGTGTACTTTACACAATGATTTTCTAGAATACAATTATCATTTTCCCTCTCAAGGTGACAGGAATTGTAGCCACCCAACTTTCAATTCCTGCTCCTGGAACTCTCCAAATCTCTCCTCCTGATTAAAGACCTAGTTATCAGACTACTACTATACAATTATGGATACCAACCTCCTGATGAACAACATTCCATAATTCACCTCCCTTTCCTTAAACATATCAACATGAGGAATTATTACAAGCTAGAACTCAAGGAAGAGTAAATTGTATACCTGTGGCTACCTAGATAAATCTGAAGCCTTTCTTATAGTGCCAAGTCTACATTGATACAACAGAAATACATGACTTCAAATACATGAAATACATGACTTGAGCATACAATTAATTAAACTTACACACATTATAACTTATCTCTGCTAACGTGCAAACTTAGATATTTATGAAAACAGTTACTACAAATCAGTAGTAAATAATTTTCTCAAAAAATTTTGTACAGAAATTATATGGGTCCAATATTGCATGCCTTTGACAAAAGTTATCAATGCATATTTTTATTATGTGCCCTTTAAACTAATGCTAGTTGATTTTGTTTGCTTTTATCATGTACAAAATAGCCTGCATCCTGGTCTAAAAGTATAATACACTCTGAAGTTCACACATGTTCATTGCAATGTTCAAATCAGCACCGCAATTAATTTTATGCTGTTGGAGTTTCACCAAGCAAAAATAATATCTAAGCATTTAATTTTGCTGAATTCAATCTGTTTAACATGCACTTTGCTTGATCATAAAAAAAATAAAATTTCAAATAGGACTGTAAAATTAACTGTGTTACAGAAAACCCTTTCCAACAAATGAAGAGTAAACAGCAATTAAAACTATGAACTCTTCAAAGCAGGCACTTTTTTTTTCTTCTAGGCATTATATGGTATGATGCCTATGATGCCTTGTCCATACAGTCCAAATAAGGTCTTCCTTAATCGCATCAACACAAGATAAAAACACATTATAAAGTAGGATAATTAATCTGTGGCACATCTCATATCCACTTATGAAATGCACTGAAAATTATACTATCCAAAATTATTTAACTTAGATCGTTTTCTTCAATAATTTTCTAAGTGAGAGAATCACCAAGGAGACTTGCTACAGCTTCGAGAAACATTCGACATAACAATGCAAGAACAGGAGTACTGGGTCAGACCAGGATTTCCTGTATCCCATCTCCAACAATCCTCAAAAGTAGCTCCAAGGGGCAGCATAAGACCAGTGACAGCATATATAATGCACACCCAAAGTCTCAGTCTAATAATTTTTAATGCAGGCATTTCCTCAAATCAATATGTATTTAGTAACATTCAGCGGATTACTCTGTCATTAATTTGTTCCATCTCCTCTGAACTTCATAAAAGCTTTTCACACCTTCATACATTTAAAAACCATCACTTCCTCTTACAGGAACTCAGCATCCCAGATCAATCTGATAAAATACTCATATTAGCAGCAGCAACAGTAGTACTACACATCCACTATGTAGCCAAGTACCATAGGACAAAACCCCTGCCCTGACCCCCCAAAATCCTAGAAAGCAAGTATCACATGATAGGAAAATATTTAGAAACAGTAAGACAACAGCAGCTGGCATCACAAGAAGTGATATCTAGTTAGAAGTAGCTTGATGTTTCTGTAGGTATTGCAGGTAAGGAACAACTTGGAAAAAGAGATGAATCCAAAGGTAATATTACAAAGGAATCCTAGTCCAAGCATAAGTTATTAAACAAATATGTGTTTGCAAAATTGTTAATGGGCAACAGGGCTGGTGTTACAACTTGAAGGAAAACCTTGACAAAGAGAAACAGTATGATGGAGCTGGTGAAGATGGACTTGAAACTTAGGGCAAGATACTAATATTTCATGCACCAGAGAAGAGACACCAGGGTGGACATAAAAAGACATGGTCAGTGCGACAGTCTGTCACTCTAAAAATGATCTCTGTAAGACTATTCTGGATAGTTAAGACTGGAGAAAAAATATTTCTCAGTGGTAGTGAGGATGAGCATTTAACTGGAGAGTAGGCAGGAAAGCATACAGCAGGGATGTTAGGCAGGAAAAGCCTGCAAAACTTTGATGCAGTCTGAAGGCAAAGAACTTCAGAATAGAACAAAACATAGTTACACTAGGTCAGTGAAAAAAAAAAAAAAACAAAAAAAAAACCAGCAGAGAAAGAGCATCCCTTTCCATGATATTCCATGTCAGTATCCAGCAGTCAGATGTGTAAAAACTTCCTGAAGCTGAGTTGCATCATCGCCATCACACTTAACAGCTCCTCAGAGATGTAATAGAGTAATGCCTGATGCATTTTTGAGCCTGTTCATATTCTGACCTCTAAAACACCCTTTGGCAAGGAATTCCACTGAGCAATTCAATGGCATGCTGTGTGGTAGGATGGAAGGGAGGCACATAGAAAAGCCATGAAAAGAAAAAAACAAAATCAAACAAAAAATTACAACTTCTGCTGAATGATTTAAAACTGCTTCCTGAGAATTACACAGAATGTTTCCTTGTTCTCATAATATTAAAGTTAATGAATACTTATTCCCCAACTACCTTCCTGAGGCATCTCTTTTCCAAGAGGAAGTATTTTACTTTAACTCCTCCTCTGACAAAACTCCTTGCATGCATCTCATCAGCCTTATCTCAAACTACAGTATCTTTTTTAAATAATTGTAACAAAAATACACACCACAGATAGATTTCACACACTGGATTTATGGATTGGCATTCATGTTTTCAGTTTGTTTTTCTATTTCTTTCCTAGTCACACCAAATAATCTATTTGCCTTTTTAACTACTATGCTATGAGGAAGAGGTCTGTATCAGTGAGACTGCCAAATTACAGACCTCTCCTAACAGGCAATAGAGCAGTGTTAACTTGAAAAGTAGATGGAGGGCTTGTAAAGAACTCTAGGAGATCTGTTTTGACAAAGAGAATCTAAGCTAGGCAATAAGGAGATGACAGAGAAGCAAGACTACATTTTCATTGAGATAGATATACCATAAGCCTGTGAATCATCTGCAAAGAGATGATACTTTTTTTGTCTTTCCACATAAGATTATGCAAAGATGAAAAGCAGAATAAGGGGAGAAAAAAGGGGGCGGTTGAGAGACAACATGTTGCAGAACTCCCACACAAATCTGGGTAGTGAATGAGAAAGGTGCTTCAAACAATGCGCTGAAGAAGTGATCGAAGTATCCAAAAGCAGCAGAAACACGACATTTGCCAAGAAGTCACAGGCCAAAAAGAACAGGGGCATGGTCAACTGTTCTCACAGCTGGCTGGCAGGTTGAGAGAATCAAAGCTTAAGATTTAAAGTGCAATTTACAATGATTAAAGTGATCTTTAGAAGTCTGCATCTTGCTTGGAGAGACAGTCTCAGAAGTAATCCAGTGCAATCACCCCACTTAGTCACAGGAGCCTCTGCTCTGCCTTTTAGCACGCCCTTAGCAGCACTACTGCTCATCCTTGCAGTGCGCTCTGCACTGTGCCTGCTCCTGCTCCGTAGTGGCCAGAGTGGGATGCAAAGAAGCTGCTCATTCATGGCATTGAATATCCAAGGCTTCCATTCAGAAACTGAATTTGCCTTATACAGCCCTCTGAGAAGAAGATCATATTGACCTGAGCTACTATGAATTCCAACTGGACCTAAGTACACACAGCTTTACAAGGCTCTGCCAGGAACCGGGACACAAGCTGAAGGGTGGCCCCACTGCTATGGATCTGCACCTCCTTTTTTAACCCATTCCTAGACCAGTTAAACACATTTGCCATCTTCTGCTAAGCTTTCTCTTGCAAGAGAAGGAAATTACAAATTTAACAAGTACAGTTTCCCACCCTGAATTCTCTTCAAAGAATTGGTCCATTAAGTGGAACAGCTAGAACAAAATTACTACTTAAAATGTTTTTTTGATCCTCCTATTCCTCTCTATTTTGCATTCACATCTCCCGTGAAAGATAGATGAGATTGTACAACAGCCAAAATTAATAAGAAACTCTGTAAACTAACTTGTTTTCCAACAATTACACGTACACATGCAAATACTTACAGATACTTCTATACCAACCACTTCTGAAAATACAAATGGAAATAACAGTAATTTTCCAAGCTCTCTCTTTTTCATTGCAAAGAAAAAGGAAAATAAAAAATAAGAAAAAACAAAACTCACCACCATTCTTACTGATATACTTTATTTATTAACATTTTCTGTCCCTTAGAAAAAAGATAAATTAATCATAATTAGCTCCCATTTGAACAATTTTGTGTATAGCATTCATATCAGCGATGTGTTGAAAAAAGCCAAAATAAACACATACATTTTCTTAAGCGAAGACTTGAATAAAACAAAGTCAGGCACTCGGTTCCTCTTTCATTCCATATGATACACAGCTGCGTCAATCCCATCAGGAAACAGGCAACAGGAAATTCTTAACATTCTGAAGAGAAATCTAAAGATGTGTCTCATCACCCTTCCTCCTGAAAGTGCTTTTCGATTGTCTAAAAGATGTTTATACTAGTTCTAAAATTATTAATTACTTTTCGTAGCTTTTAAGCAGCTCTAGGCCTCATTAAGTTGCTAACAAGGAGACAAAAGTTTTTTCCTTTATATAAGTTGCCTACACTTTTTAATTTCCTTCATCTCAAAATATAAATTGTTAAGGAAACCTTGACACCCATGGACAAAATCAAAGTCAAGTACTCTAGCTATTGGAAAATGTTCCTTCATAATGTGCTGCTCCTGTGTTATTTGTGTTTCTAACTACAGCTCTTTGCATATATAATTCCATTATACTTTTATAAATCACCATTTTGAAAAATGCTTTTGAACCATTAATATATTTTCCTGGTTAAAATTCTTTGAGATGTTCTTAACAAGAGTCTTAGATAATGAATTTGGGCAAACTCTGGAACAGTCTTTACAGTATTATCATTCTCATTAATTTTCAGAACTACCCACTGTGTTGAGATGATTGTCATGGGCCTAAGACTTCAATTTGGCTAAATATTTTTGCATATATTTCAACATATAAGTAACTAACAGATGTTTAAAATGTTAAGTTCACAATCTAGAAATAGTTAAATATTTACTGTAGTATCGTAATTTGGTTTTGCACTAATTTTTATTTTACTGCTTCTATCTTTAAACAGTCTTTTAGAGTCCTGCTTGGCTGTAGGCAAAATGCTTAAAAACAACATCACATGAAAACAAAACATACTTGATTTAGTAAATACAGCTGTGTTTTAAAGAAAGAAAAGAAATAAACAGTTAAAGGTACCACAAATTAAAAACAGAGAAAAGAAAACATTTAATGTAGAAATTTTACTTTTACCGAAGGTCCAGGCTTAATGTAAAACCTTTCAAATTATTTACATAATAAAAGCTGTAAAATTAATGTTTTATTTTTACTTTAGAGACCTTATACATTCTACTGTCTTACACCATTTCTAGAAGGCTCTATTAGATGAAAACAAAATTGCTTTCAAAATGTTAATACACAATATATACAGTATCTTACTTTAGTCCAAATTATTCTCTTTCTTTGCCTTTTTCCCTTTTTTGGTTAGGTTTTGTTTGTTTGTTTGTTTTTGTTTTGTTTTGTTGGGTTTTTTTGTTATCTTGGAAGACTGCTTCTGTTTCCATTGTTTCATCCTTAACCATTCACATATCAGAGCAATAAGTATTTCATTACTGGTTTATCTGTCCAGAGGCTTGAGAAGCAGTAACAATTAACCCTCCCTTCACAGTGATTGATACAGGCTTTGCTTTCAATTTGTTCCACTACACAGATCATGAAATTCTGAATGCGATCATCCTTATTGACCTACACTTTCAAACACACGGCTACAATGAGATGAAAGTAATTATTAAAAGGAACACAGGACTACTCAATGCTGAAACAAAGTCTTGAAAAATCTTTTCTATGACCTTCTCATAAAATTAGCATCTTTTGAAGTGAAATAAAATTATGGACTTTCTTCAAAATCTGGAAATATTCAATGTAAATCTGATTAAGGTGCAATATCATTATATCACATAAGCCCAGTTCTAATGTCACATCAGTTCATATCTGACCCAATAAACAGTAACTTCAACCAGAGTGATCATAGTAGGATCATGCCCTATATATTTTAGAAGTTCCTCTGTTAGCTTTATTTTACACCAGCTCTGCTTGAAATGTTGGGTTGAAAATGACAAGACAGTAATTACTATTCTATTGCAGTCTGTTTCAAAAAAAACCCAACAGTATTTCTTTTTAAGATTCTGGACTTCTTGAGGCACCTAATGTAAATAAGTAGAGAGGAAATTCAGACTGCTAAGGAAAAATGAGAAATTCAAGTCAGATTTTCATCATCAGCTGAGATGAACCAAGACCTATACACACCACTGCTGGAGACTTACTGCAGTGGAAAACAAATATTTTTCATAAACCCTTGAAAAATAACCCCACAAAATATTAATTTCTTTTAACTGACACATTTTTAAAAATTAAATAGGATTGTTAGGTGAGCAGCAATGATAGAACTACTTAAAAAATGGGATGCAGTCACAGAAAATCAGTATAGAAAACTGTGCAGAAGGATGTTCTTACAGGCCTGAGGCTCTAATCACAAAACAAAGTGATGGAGATGAACCAATACTGCATGGATTAGCAATGAATTATTTTGAACTATAATCATGTGCCAGCACAATGGGGAGGTAAAAACTAGCCATTACTCACAAGCTGATCTGCAGATAAGAAGAAAAAAAAAGAAGTGAAAAAGGGAAAAATTTATATGCTAAACTGAGTCAGGAGAATAATGAAAATCTAAAATGTTGTTACACTTCAAGTAGCATTATATTTAATGTCTTTCATGTACTGTATAATGTTGAGTATTTACACAATAGAGTCTGTAAGACACTGGGGCTAAAGCAGGGTTAAATTGGAAAACTCTTCTGTAAATTAGTACTGCATAATAATATGTGCTGAAAAATATCCTAATAGATGAGTTAGCTTTAAAATAGCACACATGGGCACTAATCCCTCCCTGCAAAACTGCAGGAAATACATATATATATATATATATGTATAGGTAGAGACTGGTACCGGTATATGAAAATGTGCAAATACACATACACACTTATGTATACACAGGCATGTATAATGAGGGATTTAATTTCCATTAGTCCATCTGAGAGCTAAGCATCACCTCCTTAAGAGTTAATGTTAGTTTTCCCTTCAGGAGAAGAAAATGTTAGAAATAATTTTGTGAGAAAAGAAAAATCAAAACTGCTATCCACAAAGATTCCTGAGATTCTTATGAACAGACTGTTTAAATGAAGAGCACTTTAATCAGTAGAGGAATCCTCACATTTCTAATGTCTTGCTGTGCATTCTGCAGGTTATAGTAGCAGCTGGTAGAGGTCATATATCTTTTGTGAGCATCCCAAAAAGGCTCACTGCCAGACTGTTAAATTATGAATAAGCAATGAACAAAAGAATGCAGATACGGTGGTGACAAGATAATCCAAGCAAATTTATCTATGACAAATTTCACAGGATTAACAAATTACATTTACACAGAACAATAAAAATGAGAAGAAAAAAAAAAAGAAAGAAAAAGAAAAAAAGAAAGAAAAAAAAAGATGAGCTTACTTTTCGATCACAGAATTAGAGGGAAAGAAAATCTTCATTCCAGTACATGTATTTACATTTAACTTCAGATAAAGTAAGACATAGCTTGCTGAAGATGAGCAACTAGCATTATTTCCTTTCAAGCAAATACGTATTCTTTATTTATCTAACATAAAACATATGCCTGCACTTTGGAGTACACATGTATATAAGTCAGTGAAAAAACCTTTAAAGTTTTCCTCATATTTAGTAAGAAGCAGAATAGATATTGAAGAACTCTAATTTTGCTTTTCAGGCAAAGTATCTTTCCATTCTCTGTCAGTTAAAACACACTTTTTCTCTTAATCGCTTTGGGTTTTTTCCTATTTGAATTGAACAAATATTGCAATATATGATAATTGCCACAAAAAACAAATAAGTCATAAATAGAACTTCAATTTTTTTTTTTTGCAATAGTACCATAATAAACAATTTTTTTAAAAAAACACTCCTAAAGGAATTCTAAATCCATAATCTAAATACTGGCTGCTCCTAAAGACAGACATTCAGTATGCAAAATAATCTGGGGGGAAAGTAAAGGAGATTCACAATGTTTGTTACATCCTCCTGTTCTGGTTTTTGGAAGTGATACAAAAAATTTGAAAAAGCATGGAATACCAGTTTCAAAACCGCAGTTCTGTAGAGAAGCATTTTTCTTCCTATTAAAAAAGGAGTAAAAGGAAAGACAGCATCTCTTAGTTTGGGAATTTGAGTGTAAATAGAGTGATTGATATAAGAAACAGCATATATGTTTGACAGATCTGGAATCAGCTGTATCTTTTCTATCATGCTTCTCATCTGAAGTCTATTTTCTGTCACCTCCATTTATTTCCTGTTGTTTGTTAATCTGAAACAGTTGTTTAGTAAAACTAGATCTTGAATAAATATGGGCCTTTTGAAACCATATGTATCATTTATGTATCAAATATATGTTCTTGCTACAGAGCACTGCCTACAAACAGGAAACTTCACTATTAAACTGAACATCCAATTAATTAAGATACTTTAGTAAACTACTTGGATTCTGCAAACAACTACTTGAGTACCATTTATCTAGCTCATTCAGCCGATGGAAAAAATTACTGTACTTTTGATTTTTCACAAGAAGTGCAAGTTTTGTTGTAAAACTGAACAGCAGCTCAGAAAGAATAAATAGATAAATTTACTCAAAGTATATTTCCCTTTTTATGCTAATATTTTATCTGTTACTTAGCAAGAGAAAACAGGTTTGTTTTTTAAAATGCAGTTCTTTTTGAGAACCTCCTGTCCATACTGTTAGCAATTTATGCAAAGGTGAAGCAAACATGCCAATCCTACATCTAACTATAGTCAGACAAATAAACTCAGCAGCTTTTTTTTCAGCTCTGAAGGTTGAAGGATAAGCACCACTGGCTGCTATTCTCTTTTTTTTAATACTTTTTTCCTTTTTTAATCCTGCTGCCAGCACTGTACAGATTCAGTCACTCAGTTCTTTCTATTGACCTCAACCTTGACCTGTGAAAACTGCCCACTTACATTTTCTTTCCCACAAAATAACAAATTCTGCCTCTCATCTCTTTAAAAAACCAGTTTTTTAACGAACATTCTTCTAAAATTTGGTATACTATACTTTTGTTAAATTAATTACAGCTTTGACACCTAACTGATATGAGCCTAGGTTGTGAGTAAACTGATTGTAAATGTGAATTTGCACATGACTTTCAAACATGACATTTAAGCAAGAGGGAATGAAAATCCACCACCTCCACCCTGCATTCCAATATGTAAGTATAGAATTCTGATATATAAATATACAGTTCTGTGCCTAAATTTCAGAAAAACTGTAACCCTTTAGGATTTCATCAGAAATGTCTGTTGAAAGACTATTCATTACACAATAAAATTCAGTTTAAAACAATATAATATCTGTTCTAAATTTGTGTTGGAGACAAAATTCCCAGGCAAGTATGTTAAAAGGAGCTTATAGGATTTAGGTGCCTATATTTCACTAAAATGCAGTATGTGTTGAATGCCTAAATCCAATAGGCTCTTCAGAAAATCTAAGCCCCTGGGACATTATCATAGATTACGTGCATACATATTATTCAGACTATATCCCCAAAGTTCACTATATACATATGTAAACTTAACATGCCTGCAGGTAATGGAACAGTACTTTTCCACTTAAATTATTTAACATAAGTGTTGAACTTCTATTATATATCAAGCTAACAGCTAATTTTAAATTGCAATCAAGCCATTCTCTGAAAGCACTTTATTTCAGTGGAGGTTTTGCCTGTAAAAGAAATGTAAATCCCTCTAATGAAGGCAGTATAATCTTTGAATACACAGTCAAAATGGGGACTGGAATTTTATTCCTAATGCTAACATTGACATCTTTTGCCACTTCTGGTAGTTCTCAAAAATCTTTTGTGTAACTATCTCATCAGTAAAACATGTAGAACAGTGTTTTCAGACCTTTCAAAGCATGCTAAGCCAAATAAAGAAACATATCCACAGAAATACTCAGTATTAATACAAAAGTCTTCTTCAGACATTGGATGACATCAATGAGAAGTTCCCCAGAACAGACAAATGACATAACATGACAGAAGAGTGAAAGTCCAAAATGCAACATGCAAGAAAGGCTGGGAAAATAGCCTGTAAGAAAATCTTCAAAACTCTGCTTTCAGTAATCCGTTTCAAATTCTTTTTCACATATCACTTATTCTTTAATGTGCCTGGCTCTCGCCTGCATGTAGAGTGCCGGTAAGGGCTGCATAACTCTCAATATCTAGCTGCAGCAGGCTGAGATCAGGATCTCCTTGAGAACCACTCCATTTTTACTTGACAGTCTCTAGACTTTCACATTTTACAATAACACACAGAGGCAAAGTTCACTACTCCTCCTCTCACTAAGTATATTTGTCATTGCGATCTCTCTGAGAAAAAATTCACATCTATTAAATTATATGTTAAAAATACTTTTATCCTTGCTTGTGATTCTCTGTAGTATACTTTAATTGTGTACGTAATTTCATTTGGGACTTTTCTAAAGATTAAGGTACAACTTGAACTCAATATTCTCCCAAAGACAGGGTCCAGTTCTGCCAAGTTAGAGACACAAATACTATCCTACCCTTACTGTACCTTCTTTGTCCTGTGTAATATACTTCTGTGGCATACAAAATTAACGAATATTTGTACTACTCAAAGTCCTGCCCAAATGAATGGCACAAGGGTCCTATTCATTTGACTAGGACTTTGTGTATTGCAAAACCACTGCTCGAGCTAGTCGCAGAACAATGCTCCAGTCATATAAGACATGGCAGCAACTATTATATTCTTACTATGGCACATCTTCTTATGCAGCAAAATACAACATTATTACAAATTATCCTTATTATGCAAAGTCCTATTAAACAAAAAGTCGCACACCTCATTCACACTGATGGGATTTTTGTATGTTAAAGATAACATACAGTAGCCTTATAAATATAACACAGAAAGAAATTCCCTCTTCTGAAAAAACATAATTCTTTTGAAATGTATTTTCAAAACATTTCGTCTCTTGGATGTAAATCTTTGACAGCTTCTTAAAAATAAAAAAAAAAGCCAAACATTTAGCAAAGCAAACAAACCAAAGAAACAAACAACTGGAGTGAAAATGCAGTCTTTGCTATATATCTTAAAAGTATCATATGTTAAGAATATATTAAAAAATTTTCAGGGTGATATCCTGCAGAACAAGTTTGTTTGATTCATTTTAAAATATGCTATGACTATGCTGACATGACTATGCTGGAAATACAAGATGAGGTGCTTTTACACCTGCAAGAGCTACTGCTGATAATAATATAAAATTGTTCTGATGGAATAAATGAACGTAAGGTTTATTCACATGAGACAAGACAAGATGAGATTTCAGGAAATGGTTTCATAACAGCAAACAGTTACTTAATTGCTAACAAATGAACTTCTGCCACGTTGGTTAAATGGCTTCATTCTACTGACCTCGGAGAGAGAAGAATCGTTCCAAAAATGTTAATAAAATGGTAACAGTTCATTTGCATGATCAGTATCAGTTATTCAAAATTCTAATCTTTGAACACATTTTCCAATAAAGAGGGTATTGTTATAAAGACCATTTTATGAAACAAAAATAATTGTAAACATTCGTTATTTTTTAAGAAGTATGGTGATGAAACTAACACCTAGAATGTCAATTTTCAACAACTGTTTTACATCACTCTTGCAGTAAAATTCCCATCTGGGCTGGCAACTTGTGTGCCAAGTTTCAAACAAATGTGGTTTGAAATTGCCAGTATATTAGACTCTGAAATTCAAGTGAGAAGCTAATAAAAAGAGATGGGTACTGACAATAGATCCTCATATTCTCTTAAAAATACCTATGGCTCTGGGTACTGTATTAATCTGTTAACAAAATCCTCTAATTATTTGTAACTTACATACCATACAGTACTAGAATATAACACCGACAAATTGTTAGAAAACAAGCTAACTGAATAAGAAAAAACAGTCATGCTTTAAAGAATGTAAAAATGGTGCTGCAGAAAAAAATCTTGTTATTCAGAATCCCATTAGTTACTGAAAATACCTAATATAAGTTTTGTTGATCAATACTCTCATGTAAGCTCTAAATAATGTATGATTCCAGTGGAGAAAAATGCAGCAAATCAAATATGGTGGGAGAATGTTTCAAATTATGAAGAGTAGTATGACTGCTAATCCATAAATCAGAAATCAGAAAGATTGTTGTAAAGTGGGAGGGCTCTATTTAATAAAGGTCATTACAACTCCTGGCTCTAGAGCTATAGCATCTAATATCCTCTCTGGTAGCTCTATGATATGCCCATGCATTACTGTTCTTGTTGACAGTCTGTTGCCTTGGAAATATTTCATTATTTCAGTTTTTCCATTTGTAGACCCTTGGCCTTGTGATATGAAGGCCACCCTATTTCATATTTTCGATTATCATTTAAGCAATCTTCTGGAGCTATTTATATAAAAGCAAGTGTTAGACAATGCATATCATCATTTATCACTGCAATGTTTAAGCTCATGCTCTAGAAAAAGTGCCAAAATAAGGGGTTTTTCTCTTTCACTCTAAACCAATAGCACTCTAATATTATGATATGCTATACAAATCAATGCTGGCATATCATATGTATAACACTTCTGTCTATTTCAGTTTCTTGGGTGTATATCCACACACTTGAAAAAACTAAACTGTGCTGTAACTGTAAAATTGGCTAACACTCACGGTTTAAAAGAAAATCAAGCAAATGTAATTGAGTAACTTTTCATATATCCTTTTAAGAACCTAAACAGAAGAAAAAAGTTTAAAAACTATTCAAGTGCCTGGTTACGTCAGAGCCCATTACTTTTTACATCTGTTTTGTAAGCGCATTTTTTGCTTGAAAAAATGTAATACCATCTACCTAAATGCTTGTGGTAGTGAAGACCAAAAAAACCAATGTACACAAAGTTAATTTAGAGGATTCTTAATCTTGATAACTATTTTACAGAAGTAGTAGCTAAGAGACAACAAAACCCCTTCAGTAAGAGCTGAGCTCCTGTATTTCCAATATCTTGATTCATACAGATGAAAGGTTGTACAAAGACAGTTAAAATAGTTACACGCAAGACTTCATGAGCACATTGCACAACTTTTAATAAAATGTACATCCGTATCTGCTTATTGAAACATTGATCCATTTTCTCCAAAACTTTTAAGAAATAAACAGACTACCATTATTTTTGCTACAAAAAATGTCATCATGTTCTACATGCACTATTTATACCTAAACTATCCAGAGCACTGGACAGAGTGATAACAAAGTGAAACTTAAGGGCAAAAAGCAACTTCTTGGACACTAGGCCAAGTTTGTGGCCTATTAGTGTTCTAGGAATTTAGACTACCTTTTTCCCCTGAAATGATTACACCTCCCACTCCCTACAGGGAAAAACTACTCTGATCCAACCTTTAAAATGACAGCATCAGAGCTGAACAAGAAGATGCTATTAAAGGGCATTAAATTAAATACAGTATATCCTCCTACAACTTCAATCAGAATTTCAGACCAAGTGTTATTTAGTTCAGCTCTCAAGTGGAGCAGAATAACAAATCGCGCACTTTGATTTACCTTCTCCGAATGCCAAATGGAGACAGGTGATAAAGAAAGCACTCATGCACAGGCTATGAAGTTTCCCCTAGAAATTAATTCTATCTTCAAGATTCCTATCTCAGAGAAATTCCCAAAATGGCACACAAATATGCTTCTGCTGGAGAGATTACTGAAGCTATCCTGGCAAATACACTTAGCACTAATATAGTAACATTCTCTGAAAGAAGGAAGCAGAATTGTTTGCTTGGGGGGGACAGGACTTATTCATATGAATTGTTTTTCCAACAAACAACTCTGCAGGAGAAAAACCTGCTGCTTTAAGTGTTATTAACACAGTAGAAACACCTTTGCAGCCACTGGAATGAAGATTTCTTTTTTTAAAACGTTTATAGTTGAAAATGAAAATCTGTAGTTAAGCCATTGCCGTCTAAGGACGCAGTGTTTTCCAATTATGTGTACCTCCTAATTTTGCTACATATCAATACAGCCTTGTCAAAGTGCAACAGTTAACACTAATGCATCTAAGACAAGCACACTGACACTTCAGTAGTGAATATGAGATGTATGGGTCTTTTTCTACCACGCAGATTGCTGTCTTAGGAAAAATGGCACAACTACTTAGACAAAATCAGTGAGAGTTGGAAGTTGTACTAGAAATGCTGATCATTCTAAAACACGCAAGTGTGAAATTAAGGCTAAAGTACTTTTGTTTAAATATTTTTCAGACTTATTTGTGCCGTGAAATACAATCCAAGTAACACATGATCCAGCCACTTTTAAAGGCTATCTAAATGTTAATTTCCATTTTTCCAACTAGCCAGGAACCTTCCTCACCCCTCACACTCAAGCTCACTTGTAACGCTAAAGGGGGCGGGAGAGAAAGAGCCCACCCCAAACCCTCTGGCTGCTCTTCTTCTGGGCATATATCTCGTCGCAGTGTAGCAACGGAGCTTTGAATACTTTTGTAAGAATCACAAAGTAACATCACATGAACTTGTACTCTTGTCTCCTACCAGTCACTTCTAGAAAGATTCACTTTACTAGAACAAATCCGCTACGGGCAATTCGTGTCACCAGCAGAGCACATTAATCACAAGCACTCTCTCCCAACAAAAGTACATGGGGCAGGCGGCGGGCCGGGAACCAGCCGCGGGGGTAGCGCGATCACCCCCGCCTCCCTCCCCGGCCCCGCGCACCGCCTCCCTCCCGCCCGCCCGCGCACCGGCTCCGCTCTGCCCACCCCGGGGGGCGGCGGGCGGGGGCCGGCCCGGGCAGCCCCGCGGGCGCAGCTGGCGGCGCGCCCCCCCCGCTCCGGCCTAGCCGCACTTGAACCGCACCGGCGGGGCCGGCCCCTCCGCCCGGAACGCCGGGCCTGGCGCGGCGCCCCAGGGCCGCCGAGCGGCGGGGCCGCCGGGGGGGCCTCCCGCCCCCGCGCACAGCACACACACACAGACACACACACACACACGCCCGCTCCACAACGCGCCCCACCAAGCACCGGCTCCGGCAGCCGCGGCGGTGCGGCCACCGGAGCGGGGCCGCTGCTGCGCGGCTTGTTCTGACTGTGTGCGTGCGTGTGTGTGTGTGAGTGTGTGTGTGCGGCTGGCGGTGCGCACTAGGAGGAACTCACGGTGCCCGGCTGTGCGAGCAGCGGGTGCCGGCGGCAGGTCCCCCCACCCCGGCATGGCAGCCAGCCCCGGCCCCCGGCGCCGGCGGCTCGGCCCGGCCCGGCGCTGCTGCGGCGGCGGCGGCTGCTGCTGCTGCTGCTGCTGCTGCAGGTTCAATAAAGAGAAAGTGTTACCGTTCTCGCCTGGAAGGATCCTGCTGAAAGCTTGGCTTGGTGGGCGCCATCTTCCTGGGATTTTTTTTTTTTTTTTCTCCTCTCTCCCTTACTTTTCCCCCTCCTGATGTTGGTGTGTGTTGTGTGTCTAGCAGCAGCAGCGGCGGCAGCAATGGCCCCGGTTAGCCAGACAGGCTAAGGAAAAGTACTGAGGCCAAAGCATCGCGGGCTCCCACTCCTCCGCGCAGTCCTGGTGCAGGTTGCTCGCTCGCTTGCTTGCTAGCGCTGCTGCTGCCGCTGCCGCCGTCCATAAGCCGAGGAGCGGAGGGAGCCGGGGCCCCGCCGGCCCCAGAGACATGCCCAGCGCAGGCAGCGGCGGCGGCCGGCGGCGGCGGCGGGAAGAGCGAGCCGCGGCGCAGCCCCGGCGGGCAGCCCGGCCGCTGGCATCGCCCGGCAGGTGCGGCACACGCACACACACACACTCACACACACACACGCACGCACACGCACTCTCTCGCACACTCGCACACACACCCCCGCGCCCGCGGGCCGGGCTACGCGGGGTGCCAGGCCATCGGGCTAGCGGGGCGGGGGCGGGGGAGGGAAGGAGGGGTGTCAGGGATCTCCAGGCTTGACCGCTGTGAAAGTATTTCTGGGCATTTTCCAGCTGCTTTCCCAGCTCGGCTCCCGCTCTGCGTGCAGGGGACACAGCCTCTGCTGCCGGCGCAACAACGCCACTCAGTTGCAGTTTCGCACACTTTCTTCCTCTGGAGTCTGGGCTCCAGCAGGGAAGAGGAGCAGAGGGAGGCAAGGACTCGCTCTTCAACTCCGCGGGCGCAGAAGCGCGGCGGGATCATGCCGGGCACAGGCAGCGTGTCACCCGTGGGCTCCCACGGTGGAGGACGGGCTCGGGTGGGGAGCCGTGGGCCGGGGGATGCGGAGGCCCTGCGACCCACGGGGCCGTACGCGGGTGTGCCCGGAGCCAGTCCGGACGGGTCGGGCGGGGGAAACCCTCGCATCCCCCGGCCACCTCCAAGAACGCGCCCGCACATCCTAAGAGTGGCCATCGGGTGCTAGGGAGATAAAAAGGCGTAATGCTGGAAACGTGAACTTAGAATGATGACCCGCTTTGTTGGCAAAGGGTGTAGCACTTCACGCGGTTTTATTGGAGATTATAAAACTAATCATGAAGTAGAGGAGCGGGGAAAAGAAACCGCTACCTTAATCGTTCCTTCCAGGATACCGCGAAAACCCGAGTGCTGCTAGCCCTTTATAGAAGAAATCACTCGTTCGCTAAAAGCTTTGATCTCCAAGGTAACTTTGTGGCTGTTCTGCTGCTCCCTTGGAAGCACAGCTGCCCGGGCCTGATCCTGCTCCCTGGGAAAATCCAACAGGCTTCCTTGGGTAAAGGGGCAAGCCCCGAAGGTCGGCCGCACTTATCCACGAGAAATGTTTCCGCGACTACTCCAAAAGTTTTTTTGGGGGGAGGGGAGGAGGCTGGGGGCCAAGAGCGTGTGCGAGACGCAGGGCAGAGCCAAGGGGAAGAAGTTAGCAAAACACCTGGAAGTTTGGCTGAGGGCTGCCCTCTGCGCACCGGGGGCCGAAGGATTTCTTCCCGCGGGAGGCAACCGGGCCGGCGTAACTTGGCGCGGGCGGCCCGGGGCTGGGGACACGACCGGAGGGCGGCCCGGGGCTGGGGACACGGCCCGAGGGTTGGCCCGGGGCTGGGGACACGGCCCGAGGGTTGGCCCGGGGCTGGAGGGTTGTCCCCGGGGCTGGGGACACGGCCGCGCTCCGGGGGCACCGGCGCACACGTGCGGCCCGCGCTGCGCCCCGGGCGGCGCGGAGCGAGGCGGGCACCGCGGGCTGCAGGAGGGGCTGCCTGCAGAGCAGCAGATGCCGCTCCCGGCCGGCAGTCCTGTCTCCTCGCCTCCGAAATGGGGAAAAAAAAAGGTAACAGGTGTCTCCTCGGCCGTGGCAATAGAGTGAGGAGATGTCGTGTCTGCCGTATTTTAAGCGTTTTGAGAAAGCAGGGAGAAAAATCGTTCGACTTAAAGCACGCTGTTTCATCCATAATATACAGGGAAAATTTGGAAGAAGTGCATAAATGTTTCCCCTTGTAGGTTAGTGTGCGAGATATCCAGACTGCTCAGGATTCCTGGTAGTAAAAGCACTCGAATAACTATTAAGCACTATTTGGATTAGAGGTGTTAGTAGTTTGTCAGAGAAGTATTGCTTTTATAACTTCTTCCTGATTACAGACTGCTAGAACCAAACTATTAAACGCGAAGCACTAAAAAAATTGTATGCTGCCTTGTCTACATAATTCTGTTTAACTTAAAGTCTCCAGAGGTCTCTTTCATTTGTGTAAAAGCCAATCTGACATTTCTGACCCTTGACTTCCCCACTTCACAGACTAAACTATTGTGATTGCTGCCTGTACTTCCTCGTTAAAGTGTCCGTCAGTTTCCATTGTAATTTAAATATTTTATAAGTGACAAAAATAATACAGAAACCATAAAAAGAAAGAAACTTTAATCCATTCTTTATAACTCTCACATTCAAGATTTTTAATTTTTTTTTAAGTATATGAAGAGTAGGTGTGTTTACTTGAACAAAACAAGATTCCTGCTTAGTTTCAAATGTTTCTTAGCTAAGAACGTCCTTAGGTATCATCAGAGCTTATTTCAGGAATATCAGCTCCCTATTAACTTTCATTTAATAAAGTCTACAAAAGTTACCATCAAACGTTTTCTATCACAGGCATCAAAACTATGGGAAGCAACACAAAAGTTGCTGAACGACAGAGCAGCATCTAAATCTGCCTCCTAAACCAATTAAGTTTGAAATATTATTCTGAAACTTTTTTTTTATTTCCTTAACATCATAGGGATGTTTAGTTTGGATATTTAAGATTACACAGCATTTTTCTCGGTATATAAATTAATGCAATAGTGGAAAACAAGATACTCGGGACAGTGCCCTTTTTATGAGAGAAATGTAAACGTTTTGTTCCGATATCAGATCTGTTGTCGTCTACTTTTTTTTCCAAGATTCGGCTTCGGGTATATAAAGCAAGTTAACAGATTCAGACTTCAGGTTTAGAAACATAAAGAAATGTCAGGTAATTAATTAGGCTTCATGTTAGTATCAGAACATATCAATGAATTGTTAGGGCAAATGGGGAACGTCTTTAAACTTCATTATGACTTACTGCCAACTTTCTACACTTTGCTTCCCAAAGGCGCTCTCTGTGAATTTCTTGCATTTGCATTAGAATGCTTTTAAGATGAAAAAAGTAAGAGTGCTGAGTATACTTAGGGTTTCGGCTATATTTTCCTGTAGTAACAGGTGACATGCTAAAACTGTTAAAACTACAATGTGGAATTGCAAGTGTGCAACCCCAAGTGAAAATTGTTCTCATTCTTGGTTGAAAGAAAATTATCAATCAGCATACCATGATCAATTATCCCCCTGGCTGCCACACACTGGGATTTGCACAAGGCATTGACATTGAGAAATTCCTCTTTAGAAAGGATGAGCGGACGGGATCCCAAACTTTGCAGCAGCCAAGCTAAGATGCCGGGGTCTCACTTTTTTTTTCTTTCTTTTTTTTTTTTTTCTATTGTTGCTTTACTGCTCATCCAAGACAAAACTAGGAGATTGTGTTTACTTCTCAGTGCATTTTAAAAGATGCTGTATTTAAAAAAAAAAAAAAAAAAAAGAAAAAAATAACCACCCTCCCTTCCAACCAAGCTCTCCCCCCACCACAACAAACAGAAAGGAGACATAAAAAAAAAAAAAAAGGGAAAACAAAGAAACACAAAAGCACAAAGAAAAAGCAAGTGAGGGAGCCTCAAGAAGAGCCGCACACCCCTCTCCCAGTCGGTGCTCACCGTTGTTGGTAGGAGGTGATGCCCTGGACGTTTTGCGGGTTGCCGTTGGCCGCGGCGCCGGCTCGCCCCATGCCCGGCGCCGCCGGCACCCCCCCGGCCGCCCCGCCGGCCGCCGCCGCCGTCACCTGCACGCTGAAATCCGGGAAGATCCTGATCATCCCCGCGGCTCAGCACCCGGCGAGTGTCGGCGAAGAGGTGCAGCAGCAGCGACTCTCCCTCCGGCGGCTGCAGCAGCAGAGCCAGGCACACTGCAATCCCATTAGTGAGTGGCGGCCACTGTGAGTGAGGACGGGCGCTTTGATGTGAGCGGCTGGGCTGAGATTGAGGAGTTTGGGGGGGCTAGGGGCAAAGGGAGTGGGGGGGGAATTTACCGAATTGCAAACATGCAACGCGTGAAGGTTTGGGAAGCAAAGTGGAATATCAGAGCTACCCCCCTCCCAAAAAAAAAAAAAAAAAAAAAAAAAGGTATGTCTAATACTACTGGAGCTGTAGATATAGGAGAAAAATCCAAGCTGAGGAGGGACGGGGAGGAGAGAGGGGGGCGCAATTACTTTAGCGGTGCAGTGAAAATGATGAGCAGCAAATGTTGCCTTTTTTCCCTCCTCCTTCTCGTCCCTCCACCCCCCACCCTCCACCCAAAACGCAAGTCTTAGAGGATTTCTCTGTCTCAATGAAGTAATAATAAAGGCGGCTGACCACAGTCTGGGCTAGCGCCAACTGTGCGGGGGGGTCGGGGGGTGGGAAGGCGGGGGGGGAAGGGGAGGAATATCCCTGCTCCCAGAGTCCTGAGGAGAAGAGGAAGACTGGAGGATTGTTGCAGCGCAAGTTCTCGCTCTTGGTAACTTGCTTTTGCTCTCCTAGAGGCACCCCGCAGCCCCCCTCCGTCTCTTTTCTTTCTCTCTGTGAAGGGACGGTTTTCACAAGCGAGGAAATGCGCCGCTTTTGTGCAAAGGCAGAGTTTGTTCCTTATTCTAGGGAGCTGACTCTCCTCCCCTCCTAGTGTGCAGCAATGTTATTGCGAGTCAAACTTGTAAGGTGTGTGCTGTCTGTGCACGCACTGATCCCTATTGCTGCCTCAACATATCAATTATAGGACGGAGCGCTGCAGAGCCCGCTCGCAGAGCTCCCCTCGGGCGCGGCGCGCTCCGCACCGGCAGCGGGCGGAGGGGCCCGGCCTCCCCGGCGCCTTTGTGCCTCCCGGGGCTGCGCGCAGCCCCCGCCTCGCTCGGGCGGCTTAGCCCTCACCCAGCTCCGTGAAGCGCTTATCCCTGGGCGCGGCGCTGCGCGGCTCCAGCAGCCCGCCGGGACCGCGCCCCTGCCCCGGCCGGGGCCGCTCGCCCCCGAGCCCGCCTGGCCGCGGCGCTGCGCGGGGCGGGAGCCGGGAAGGAAGCGCGGAAAGTTGGGCGCTAGCGCGGCATCGGCGGCGGACCCTCCTCGGTATTGCCCGCGTGGCTGCCTCGCCTTGCTTCGGCCTGGGGGCGGGCAACCGCGGTGAAGGGGACACCCGGCTGAGACCGGGTGGAGACACGAGCCCTCCTCGCCATGGTGCTCGGCGAGGGCTGCTCGCTCCTCCCGCGGCTGCGGTGGGAGACGAGGGGCGAGGATCCTGTCCCGGAGGGAGCAGAGCCGCTGCGCCCATCAGAGGCAGCAGGGGAACGGCAGAAGAACTCCCTTCTGCAGAAGGGTCCCACCAGATCGCCTCACTTCTGGGGGCGCCTCTGAAACCACGGAGCTGGAGCCCCAGGCTGCTGATTGCTGGAGCTAAAAGGCGTGGTGCTTGTGGAGAGCTGGACTTTTCGCCAGCCCAGTGAGTGGACAGCTAGAACAGAGAGTAACATGCTGCGTTAGTGCACCTTACACAAACAGCAGCCGTGCTGCTAACTCGTTTGTGAGGAAACCGAGGCTCATGCCAAGAGGAGCTGCATGGGACAGAACGCAGGTAGTAGCACTCCAGAATATGTGTAGCGTTGAAAAAACTGTGGCAGCATCTCAGAAGTGGGCAGAGGTCCCAGGCTGTCCCCTCGCTCCAAAGGCATTGTAACCTTTGCTTCCATGGATCAAAACGGTCACCTGGGCCCCTTTTCCCATGCAGCTGTGTGCCTTTTGGAGACAAAGCTTGGCTCCAAAGCCAGGCATACAAAAACATCCTCTTATCTTGACTTTTCTTCCCATTGTTTCAAAGCAAGTAAAGACACACCAACTTTATGTTAAAACAGAAACTGCATTCAAATCCTTTGTATTAAATAGCATCTGTGTTTGCATTCTGTTTTAATACAAAATGCTTTGGATTGCGGCTAATACCAGGAGATATGAAACTGGTTAGTCCCCACATGTTGCACATAAAAAGAATTCATAATGAGCATCTGTGGGATGTGGAATGGATCCCATGAGTTAGCTGAAGACCTCATAACGTAAGAGCTGAGAAGCCTAAGTGAATTATGACTCTCTTTCCTCGCAAGTAGGATTAATTTTCTATCCCACTTATATTCATTATCTATCCTGTTTATACTATAGGGACATCAATTGTTTGAGTGTTAAATATGAAGACTTTACAGAAACGTGTAGGTTAGGTAGCTTGCAGAGAAGAGGGGGGTTGTTATTGCCAGGAAAACTGTTATTCAAACTCCGTGTTTAAAGACCAATATTAGATAAAGCTGCTCACTTTTTAAAGGACTGCAAATTCTGTGCCTTTCTCCTACAACAAATTTAAAATGTAAGGTTTACAAAGTACTCTCCATCTGCCTGTGGCCCTCCCAGTGATGTCAATAGGAATTTCGCATGCAGATGAAGGCCCCTATATGGCCTTTAGAGAGCAGGTCAATAAATGGCTGGAGGAATAATTAAAGACTTCTGAGCTGCTCCTTTCCTTTTTCTTACATTATAGTACAAGACTGGCATGAATATAGGCTGGACTACCACTCTAATTGGCTATGGAATAACACTGAAAGGAATTTAAATGTGGGCAGTAGCCATTTTCCAAATGATCACTCCATTACAGTAGTTTTGTCTGTCAATGTATGGCCAGGCAGTAGAGTGTATGTAATCTTGTCCAAGTCCCCATCCATTGATTGTCACTCTTTGCTCTACAGTGGCAACTCTAAGCAGATTTTCACATTTCAAAGGGACAGCCAGGATGGAGAGCCTGCCTTTAGCCAGGCTTGCTTCAGCTTAGTCTTGAAAGTCACTGCTTTTCATCCATGTAGGCAGAAGCAGGATCTCTCGATATTTATTGAGATCTTTTATGAGTATTGATTAATATCTTTAGTGTTAATGTAGCTAAAAGTTCAATCTTGATAACTTTGCTTGCATAAGTAGACCCAGTAAGTCACTGGAAGTATTGACAAATAGTTTTATATGTCAGAAGACAAGCAGGATTCAAAGGTAGGTTTGTAGATATCTAGAATACAATAGCATTTTCTTTGCCATAGGTCTTAAAAAATGCCAAACAAAACCCATTATCTCTTATTTGAAGAAAAGTTCATTTTGATTGTTTGTATCTCCCCCCACCCCCCAAATGAATCACAATGGTAAAATCCAGTAGGAATTTTTGAGACTTATTTTATACACCAATGAAAACATCCATCATCAACTTTATACTGTGTGCCATATTAAATAGTGTGGACCCAATTTGCCACATATTTCACCAGTGCTACAATATACCATGATGGATTTAACTTAATTTACTGCAGTATGGTAGCATAAATGAGATGAGAATAAACCCCAATATTTTTAATTTACTTTATATCTCATTTTGGTCAAATTATTGACAGCTTCTGGTGTTTGAGTGACATAGTTCTTGTCTCAATACTATACACTATTGCAAGATATGTTGCAAGTTGCTTTAGTATTGATTAAGCAAAGAAATATTTTAATAGAGTACTGCTGTTTCTAACTATGTGCAGTAGACCTTCCTCTCAGGCAAAAACATAGCAAAAATAAAAATTAAAAACACATGACAATATGTAATACAATAACATTTAATATTTATGCCTTTCATATACCTCTCTATCACAATTGTATATTATATCTTTATTCGCATTGTTGGTGTACTACTGTTCCTTTCACAGGTGAAAAAATATCTCTTCTCTGGAAATTCATTTCCATTTACTTAAAGTTAAATGGTTTGACTTTGAATTTTCATTATCTGCTGTTGGAAGGAGCCTGTGACAGGTATGAGAGAGAATGCTACAAAGCTTCATTGTATCATCTAATTTTTGCTTCACTTTAGTCAGATATCATTTAGGTAGAGAGTAAAATAGTATACATAGAACAGGATAAGATAGAACAAAACAGAACAGAAATAAAATGAAAATAGGATATATAATGAATTACAGTTGAAAAATGCCTTTATCTTGAAGTGATGTTTTTTTTTCAGTTATACTGATTCCTCACTAGTGAGAAAATTGAACTAATTTTATATAAAAGGAATATGTCATAACAGGATATGGCATTTATCTTCCTGAGATAGGGGTGACCTCATCATTCACAAGTGGTGTAGCTATGAATGAGTAATCAGCCTCCCCACCCATTAAGTGTAGATAAAGTCCACATCTTCTGTCTAAGTATTAAATATTCGATTTATTATTTTACAACTCACCATCTCTACAAGTGTTCACTGGCTGATGCTTCGATTGCTGCTGCCAGTATGTATCGTCAGTGGGAAGCAGAAAAAGCTACTCAAAAGGTGCCCTGTATAATAGAGAATGAAAGATGAGAAGGAAAATGAAAATAACGGGTAAGAAGAAAACAAGAGAAAATGGACCTGCAGGAAAAAAAAAATTATGGGCAGAACAGGGATAAGGAAATTCTTTAACTGACCTATACTTTTGTTGTCTGTAATATTCCAAGAGCTTTATAACATACAAGCAGTGAAAATATTTTTCATATTAATACCTCACATATATCAGCTACCTGCTATCTCAAGTTATATTGCTCAAGTTATTCCCAGAGGAATTTATATATGTATAATGTGAGAGAAATATATAGTTAGGAAAAAATTCCTTTTTACTATTTATCAGCAGTGCACATTAGGGAAGAGCCACAGTTAAAAAAATACAGTTTATTTCTAGAACTATATAAGATAACATAATTTGCTCTTTCAAATGATGTCACGTGCTGCATTTTGTTTTCATTCCTTTGTAAAAGCAACGAGTGCAGTTTAAAGAAAATATTCTGAATTTAATTTTAAATCCAAAAGAACTGTCTGTTCATCTGTTTAGAAGAAAAAGCTCTAAATAGAACATGAAGTCAGGAAAAAGACCATTACAACTTAAATGAAAGTACTCAACTATTTTTCATCTTCACCATTCCTTGACATGCACTCATGGTTGGAAGGAGGGAAATGTCTTTTCTGAAAGGTTTTGCTTGGACTGAAGGGTAAGTCTAAGGTAGCCCCTTCCCCCAGTATTCACAAAAAAAGAGAAAAAAAAAAAAAAAAAAAGCAGGCAGAGAGTAAGACAGAAGGAAAGTGCCTGGGGAGCATAGCATCACTATTGAAATCATAAAAGATGTATAAGGACATCAGTGGAAGAAGTAGAAAAACTATTAGAAGAATGCCCTACAGGGCTATCCCAGTGGCTCAGCGATTAGTGCACTGCGCTGCTGGTGGGAAAATGCAGGGAAGGTCTGAGGCTAATCTTAGGATCTCATTCATTGGTACTGGCAGCTGAGAGCCCTGTGAGCACGGGGCATCCACAGTGGAGAAAGACTGATACATTGCTCACATACCCAAAAGTGTGTACCTAGGCTGCGCTTTGACCACTGAAGCTGCCTCAGGGAGGAGTATCATGTCTTCCCCATCATCAGCTTTTTTGTTTTACTCTCTGTGTGAAAGCAAAGGAGCACCTCTGACCCACCATGTAATGACAAAGGACAGGTCATCTTCCAAGGCTGGAGCATCAGTGCTAAAGTCAATTTCTCATGTGTTGTGTACTTTGCTCTAGCCCTAAATTTTAGTGAGTGAGTTATCCCTTAGCACAAGAGGTTTTCTGCAGTGTTGGTCATCCACAAATTTTCTAGCATCCTGAGCAGATTGAGAAACAAGCAGCTCATTTTTTCAGACTCTACCTGCTTCTGCAGATCTGTGATGTTCCTCCAGGCAGTTTTAGCACCTATGTTTTTATTTCTCATGTCTTCAAGATTATGCCTCCAAAGTAATCTGCTACTTCAATGGAGACCACGACTAAATTTTGCTGCTTCTGCCTCCCCAGAAATGCCATTCATGCCACACAACCTGATAAGAAGCCTTATTTGAAAAAGTGGAAAAACAAATCTTTTTTATCTCCAGCACTTTTAAGAAATGCCATCATATTATCCTGTGTTCTAACTAGGTTCAAATTTGTGGTTCATCCATAAGTGAAACTTTAAAAAACACAGGGCTAGTCAACACACTTTTTTCTTTCATTTGTATATTTACATTTATTTGTAGCCTCTGTCAGTGATCCTAAGCAAAATTGTAGAAGCATCTGTGTGTCCTGGAAAGGCAGGATCAAAACACAGCTGCTCTTAGAGGAGGATTCTTACTCTTTCTCTTACTAAGTGGTCAATCTCTTTTTATTCAGGAGGAATGGAAACCAAACATGGTCTCTTAGTCCTAATTATTTTTTGATAAACAAATCCAAGTTAATGATACATACAGCAAAAAAAGTATTGAGCTTTTTCTCAGAGTTCCTTCAGGCCAGCCTAGTACAGCCCAATGTAGCTTTTCTTCTTTGGTGGTACTGTTAGTGCTCTGCTGAGTCATGCAGCAATGAACAAAAATATTCCCATGCCTTTGTCTTATCTCCTGGTGTCCAAATTGCAACCAGTGCAGTTTAAAGCTGTGCTAGGTCCTCAAAGACATGCTTCTCCATAGCTGGTGTGGTGGGGCTTTTTCTGTTTTATTACAACATTCTTTTTCCATTCATTGAAGGCAGCACATTGTGTTCCTGTGTAGCAGTCCCAGGTGGGCAGTCATGTGCGTCTGAAGTTTCTGAAACTTCAAGCATACATAATAATCATAAAAAATACTTTGATCTTAGTGTTTTTCCAAAAATAATTAAAACTTACAAGGATGTATATATGTGTCCAAAACTTGAATGCAGGCTGGCCTGTCTGAAAATGCTTCTTTGTCCAGCCATAGGAATTTCTAACAGAGTCCCGTTCTTATTTATAACTATTTATTATTCTGCAGTTTCAGTTCACCCTGTAAAGATGATTGTCCAATTTTTTTCATTCCTTTTTTTCCTTAATTAAAGCATCAAACATACTCACACGTGGTCTTCAAAATTTAAGCACATATCAAATCCTACTATTCAATTTCAAATTTCTCTTGGTAAAAACCAGCTAAACCTTCCTAGTATTTTTGTATGGTCTACCACAAACCTTAAAGAAGAAGCTTTATTCCTTTCAAAGATAGACCTCCATCCACATTACTTGCATTTCTATTGTTGCTGTCCATGCTATACTAACTACTGATAATAACTACCAATGTTGCATGCAGCACCCAAGAAGGATCCTTACATTTCACACTTCAGAATTCTTTGCTTGGGGACTTTAATTTTGAAAAAAACTGGAAAAAAATTGGTCAGAAGACACCTTCTTAGTCCACTGCTAGACTTTTATTTTAATTTTCTTTTTCAAAGGTAGGGTAGCCCACCAACCAGCCATAAATTGTACTGTATTTGGAATGTGTTGAATTAGTTCCTTCTTTTCTGCTTTGACGGTAGGTATCCTCAACAGCTCAAAGTGTATTTTCATTATCAGAAAGTGGTCTAGACTGTAGTTTGTATCTAAATAAAGTTGAATAGTCAATTTGTTTGAAATTACTCAGGAAGGTGACCTAACATTCTTGACTGTTCACTCCCAGTGTATCATATTATCTCATTTTTATATTCATGAGTGGACAACATAGAAAACATCTTTGTGACTTTTCAGACTCAAACAAAATTAGGTATTGGCAATATATTGGATGGAGAATGTCTGGACTTTCTCAAGGAAACAGATAGTGTGATTTTCTCATTGTCAATATGTTTTAGGTATTACAGAATTAAGCCACTGTTCTCTTCATTACATGTTTGAGGCAACATATATTTGGCCACAGAGTATCTGTAATTTGGGTATATATAGATGTCTATTGGAACAAAATTATAATTTCTCTTAGTTCAAAATTCATTAAAGAAGTTTTATTGTACCTTTTTTCTTTTTGCCTCAATATGGGGCAAAATGCATTTTACTAGTACCTCGATAGGACAGGTTGGTAAAAATTATTGCTTGTTGATATTGTGGCCTATTTCTTCTCCATACATATGACAGAAGGAAAAGCAACAGGAATTCCTCCAGCAAATTATCTTTTTTTTTTTTTAATGTGTTGTTTATTCTAGCAAAAAGCATCCTACAGATTTTCAAGAGTATTTAATTTAATATAGGTTTGGCTTTTTTAGTATGGAAAAAGAAGAAATATCAGTGTCCAAACAAGTAGGTATTATAACAACAGCAACAACATCTGCACAATGTCAGAGTTTATTTATAGTTGTTACATGTAATAATCACTATTTATTTCTTCCTTTGGCTCAACTAAATCAATATTTTTTCCTAAAGTAATTAAAGCATATGGAGATAAAAGCTATCCTACAGGTGGAAGTAAAGTCTGAATATTTTTTGTCATACAGCAGTCATTCTTCTACTATTCAAATGCTGTCACTAATTCATTAAAAAGTTTCAATCTGTGTTGAATTATGTTACTAACAGTCCATTATATTTTCTGTGCCATCAATTCAATAAAAACTTGTCTATATGCCAATCAAGCACAGTGGCTAGTTTTACTTAGAATATACTCTAATCTGTTGCTCCTTCTTAGACTGAACTTTTAATTCTAATCAGTTCTAGTCAACTGTTTTCAGCTTATAAATAAATACAGGGGGTGAAAATCTGCATAATAAAGAAGATATTATATGCAAAGAAGACTTGAATTAATAAAATGACTAAAGCTGATATATCAAACACCTGAAGAAGAAAAAAAAAAGGTTAAGATTTTTCTTGAACTCATCGTACACCTTATACTTTTTATGGTATGCATTAATAATACTTCAAAGTTCCCATATCTGAAGATAAGAAGAAGAATGTTTCAGTTTAAAGAGCAACAGTATTCTTAGCGTTCAGAATATTCTTATGAATCCTTGCTACTTCCACTAACACTGCTCTTTTATATTTGCTTTTTAGGTGAAGAAGTGTCTGAGACTGGGAATAATGCAAAATAATTTGACTTTTGAGAGACTCTAAACTCTTCAAACCATTGTTATAACAGATGATGCTTGGCAGTGCCAATCATTCTGTCTTCCTTTTACTTGTAAGTCCTGATATCAGCCAGAGACTGTGTACATGCATTCATACAGTGCTGTTTGGTTTGTGGATCACATTATCTCTGGAGTTAATTTATTTAATGTGTAGACTTTAAAATATGTGCTGTCTCCACTGTTAGTTAGAAGAACTTTAAAACCTGGAAGAATATCCCTTAATATAGCTTTCAAGGAAAACAAGCATATGAAGGAAAAAAAAGAAAAATAAAACATACTCTATACAGGCCATGTACAAGCTAACTTGAATATATCTTTATAAGTTCCAAACAATATTTCTTCAAGTAGGAACTTTATTTTGATATTGTTCATTTTATCATACACACATTATTCCATAATTTTGAAAATAACATAATTTTGCAAGCAGATGCCCGATGATTTGTTATTAGGTCCAATTATGATGCTGCAAGGTGATGAATTAATACTAACCTTTCGAAAGAATTTCGGGATTGAATCCTCACTATCATACATAGGCACTAGAATTTGATTTTCTTGTTATCTTGGAATGTTAGGCCACTGGTTTTCATGCACAAGTATTTAGAAGTCTAGTCAACACAAAATGGAGACTATTGTCTGAGCTACGGTCCTTGTTTGGAGAGTAAAACTGAGGATTTCCTCAGGCTTCATGCTGTGAGAAGAGGAACTGGGGAGTCTGAGATGAGTAAATGCCTTTCCCACCACCAAGTACTGAAGTTAACATGTGTTTGAGTCTCTATTTCTTTGTTCAGAGTGACTGTAAATGTTCTCTTGTGGAGAAATTGCTCGATCTAAAAATGATTGCAGTTACACAGTCATTGAAGTGAATTAATGCAGGGAAACCAAGAAGACTCACTTCATCACCACTGGACACAAGCCGTGTGTGCAGTGGCTGACTGGCCACTGGCTGCTCTGGTGTCCTCGCCTGGATACCAGCAAGTGTCTGCTTTGGATAGCAGCAGTGCATGCCTTCCTCACAGCTAATTATTTCTACAGAGTGACAGGATGATGTTGATTAAAAATATATATTAATATATATGGTATATTATACCTATAAATATATCTTGCCTGATTTATTTGGTCTGAGCTCATCTATAAATTGTCTGGCTTCTGAAGGAAAATGGCAAAGTTGTCTTGCATGTAGAGGGATAGATTTCAAGTTAAATCAGGGGTTAGAACAAAAAAAATCCAAATTAATAACAAACTCCAAAGAGCTCAAACAAAGCAAATTTTAATACATGAATATCAGAAGGCATGTGTATGTCTTGAGCAGAGAGCAAACCTGAGATCTGGATGGATGGGAAAAAAACTTCTGCTCTGAAAAAACAAGAGTAAGAAGAGCATTTTAGTACAGCCTAGTGGTTGGATCTTCAATAAGCCTGACTGAGTCATGAATTTGGGTAATGGAGGTGTAGTCTGTTTCAAACAAGGAAGCAAAAGCAAACATATACCTCATCTGTCAATTGTCTCCATTGTCAGTTTAATTTCAAGGAAGAAATCAAAGAAATTCTGCATTTTCAAAAGAAATCAAGAAAGACACAAAAATAAACAAAACAAAAAAACCAACCAGCCATAAAAAAACCCAAAAAGCAAAATGAAACAAAAGCAAAACCAAAAAACAATTCCACAAAAAACTAAGCATCATAAAAAAAACCAGAATATAAAAAAGTGCTTTTGCAAAATATGTACTTATATGGCATTAAATTCTTCATAAGACTTTTATGAAGGTTAAAGAGGAATGCTACTCCATTTGGTTTTAATATGACATTCTGGGTTTTTCATCCTTTCCCTACACCCCAAAAAAATTTATGGAAGAGCACTAGAAAAAAGTCTGGAAGATGCTTCTTTCTTTCCTATGAGGTAATATTCAGTATTGCTTATCAGCAAGTCAACTACAATCACAAGAAACAAGTTTTCACTGAAGCATACTGATGTTCACTTTTGTCTTGATAAGGTCTTTGAACATTCAGTCTTGAAAGCACGATAGTGGAATGAGTGGCCAGATGCTGTTAAAAATTACTATTAAAGCAAATTAAGAGTAATTTTTAGTAGTGTTTCATTGGATTCAATGGGCCAATATTATCAAAAGTGACTCTCATTGGAGTTGTGGAGATTCATTTTTTTATGTGAAGTCACTGAAGTCAAAGGTAACAGGCTACAGAAAGTTAACCCTACACAGTGCAATTACATTCAATGTGGCTTCATCTTGTGGTGAAAAAACACTTTATAAAGTACAAGATTCGTGTACCACTTTCACACAATATATTAAAAAACCCACCAGGGTAATGTCACAGAGGATGGTGAGGTAACTGGTGCACCTAGGCTTTTAGGATAATTGCACAATACCACTTAATGACACAGATCACTACTACAGCATGCTTTCAAGAGAGAAATGTTAGGCAAGATATCCCATATCCTATACCCTTTGAACAGTGCCTCAAGCTCTTGCTTTTGCTGGATAGTCATGAGAATCAGGCTAAAGGACTCTGATGTCTCATCCAGAGGGTGGCAATTGTAAAAAGACACATTCACCACCTCTCTCTGAAAACAAAGGAAATGAGAGCAAAACTACTTTTGCTTTAGTGAAGATTTAGAGGTTTGCAACATTTGATTAATGGAGAATACATTTAGTTACTTATCAGGAAAAGCAATCTTCAACATTTTTCAACTTAATCACTATTAACTTCTAAAGCATTCAGAGTAACTTATGTAAAACCAACAGATGCACAACTAGATCCTGTTATGTTTTGTATGAGTCCAAAGTGAGAGACATCCTTTGCTTTACCATTCCATGGATTCTGTCATTCCACAAACACCACCATATAATCACATTACAGTAGAAAACTGTGTCAATGGAAAAATATTATACAAAAGCATGAATTAGATATGTGAAGGTAAGTATATAGTTTGAAGTGATTATATATTGTATAATCGATGTGCAGTTTTAAGTTTTGGGTTTTTTTCCTCCACAATTCTAAAATATTCTCTATACTCTAGATCTATTTGCCATCAATTAAATATTATAATATAAATTCTTTTACTATAAATACAGCAATTCCAAGTTTCACTGGATGCTTAAGTCTTTATATTCATTAATCTCTTTGCAGCTCAGAATAACCTGAACCCCTGGAGTGAATGTCCCATCAAAACTGGGACAAAGGACATAAGACAACTTCAATGTATAGGGTAACAAAAGATAAATGTGCAATATAGGACTTACAAAGTCTAAATCAGATTGTAGATTAAGTCTCACATCTATCCTCCCAAACTCCAGGTGGGCAGTGGTGAGAATGAAGCAGAAAAATGCTAAATAGTCTAATAGGTGATTTTGTTCATTCTGCTGTAGCTGCTGGAAACAAATCAGATATCTCAGTACTGAAGACATTTTTGTAACTTGAAAGTCACACCAGCATATAGCATGCTTTTCAGGTCTGCTTGGAAGTGCTGGCTCCTGACCAGCTACACTGGTACAATACTCTGCTACACTGCTCACACTGATGCCAGCTCTCTTTTAATGCCGGCTCTCTGCAAAGGTTGTGAAGAATTTTTGCCTGCTCTTGCTTGGCCTTGTGATACAGATTAATAGAAACAGGTAGTTGCAAGGAAATATCATTCTTTTTTACCTTTTTATCTTAAACATTCTCTTAGATTGTTTTCATCATAAAATTCAGAACTTTTTCAAAGACTTAAAAAACCAAATGCCTAACCAATTTTGTATATCTGGAGATATTCTTAGAAAAAACTGTCTTCATGAAGTGACATGGAGTTATTGAAATATGGGATAATCAAAAACGATTTTGAGAAAGCATCACATTCAGTCCTGGGCGGGTCAGTGAAAACTGTCGTAGTGGTTTTGGCCAAGGCAAGTTCTGTGCATTGGTATCTATGCTTGCTTTCTTCCTTGGAGAACATAGAGGGAGGACAAGTCACAATCCCAATAGTTTCTGAAGGATTAATGTTACTGAAAAAAGAATGAAAAATATGTTTTGACAGTTTAGTACCTTTTGAAAAAATAATTGAAGGTAGAAAGTTAGATGTCAGGATTAGTCAAATAGATGTGACTTGAAATGGCAGAGACTATAAACCCTAAAAAAAAAATCTTTTATGGTAACTTTATCACAGTGTTCATCATAGAAGGGCATATATATAATTATGTATGCATGGTAGAACCCCTGTAAAGTAATAACTTTTAATGAATAGCCCTGTTAAAATAATACATTTCTGGGCACCAAACCAAATATGTACAGGAATACAGTGCAAACCTTCTGAATGATAAAGCAGGAAACTAAAAAAGAAAATAAAGAAAACTAACAAAAAGAACATTTAGTAGGAAATTGGACTGATACGCCCGCTTAAATTAATAGCTGTACATGTTTTCATGAAATCAAAATAAATTTGATAAAAGAGACTTTTGAAATTACTATATTCTGTACAAATATTATTTATTAAAAATAAAAGATTTTTCCCTAAGAAGGTTGATTCTAATTTCATCTCTTTTGCTGATTTCAAAAGAATTATACCAGGAATACATTTGTTCCTTTTAGAGTATTTGTTTCATGGTAGTTGTATGTTTTGCTTTATTAGGACAGCACTGCACACTGTCTGATAGAAAACTAGTCTCTCATCTACAAACCTTATTCTACATAAAAAGCTTCATCTCATGGAGTTCTTAGATCCAGGTTCTTAAATATTTTTATGTACACAACTCTTTTGGAAAATAAAAAGCAATACTAAGTTTTAGTTTTTCAGAGATACTTGATTTTCTGAACTTCAGTGAGTGCCAAGGTCATTGAGTCTCAGTAGGCAGCCAGCATTTTGATGCTTCAGACATATGTTGTCATTCTCACATGCCATTCAACCTTTCCCCCTGAATTTGGGAGCCAAAGCTGATGACTATATACAGTCTGAGAATGATGGGAGCAGAGCACATGAATGTTTGTTTAGTTTTGCATAAGAAATTGACTCATGGGGAAGATCTGAACTTGGAAGACCATGTCAAACATTCAGTTTTGCTTCCCTGAGCAACAGGTTACCCATGTACAAGATCCTCAGGAATGTGATTAGCTTATTAAGACTTTCATTAAGATTATATCTTCCAGATCTTCTGTTCTGAGATCAGATCAATTTGTTTCTGAAATTTGTTCTCATTTTAATAGGGAAGGAGACAATGTCTCTAGGAGAGAGGGAACAAACCCACCTAGTGAGCAACCTTCTTCTAAATGACAAAAAAATCTTAAAACTGAAAATTTGTCAAAAATCTCAGGAAAACAATTCAATATGGAAAATGGATAGTAAGGTACAAGAAAGAAAGAGTAGTATCAAATACTACAGAATATGAAAAAATAATAGTGAATTAATTTGTTAAATTATATTTTGGAGGTTAAGTATTTCTTGACTTGATAAGACTGTAGTACTGAATGAATGAAAATTATTTCATGGATTTGTTTCACTTTTCACACACTCTTATTTCAAAAAATATTACTGAGATATCATTAAAAACATATCCAGAAAGTTCTAAGAGATTATTCAAGAAGAGTTAAAGCTAGCGTTAAGAGATAGTGATGTTCCATATCAAGTAAATTAGTTTATTTTACATCTCTTTATGCTTCAATCCAAACCCAGGATTACCTCAGTGTCCCCGTGATGACTGTGACACAACCTTCTGCCATGGTGACTTGCTCTGAAGTTGCTTGAATTAGGAGGCAGTGCTTTGGGTCTGTATTTCTATGGATGAAATACAGCAGATTAAGTGATTCTGAGCTGCTAACTTCAGCCTCTATCCTATCTGTTTTAGAGCTCTTGTGATTCATTGCCATTCTCCTGAAGTCGCAGAGAAAGGACAGACGGTTTTAATTACGATCACCAAAAAAAAAAAAAAAAAAAAAAAATCTATCAGACATATGGAGATAACAGCCCAGAATTTTTACGAGACCTTGGAGAAGTTAGCTTGCCAGAATTTGAAACCCTGGAAGTTCACTTATTTTAGCTTTGGAGAAATTTTCCTGAGCCTCTGATTTTTTTTTTTCCAGGAGAATCTGATAATTAAATGACCTTTATCTGATAATTAAATGACCTAATATATGACCTTTGCTTACAAATGAATGAGACAGAAGTACAAACAAGAGTACTTGAAAAATAATACATGCTTATAAGAAGTAATTTCAATTTTTTTTCAACTGCATTTTAAAGCCCATGCTCATGAGACTTGCTTGAAGTTGCACTGTTTTAGGTTGAAGTCATTGAAATTTTATTGTACCAGAAAGGATTGGGTCCTTGATAACAACTTCATAATGGCTATTAAAGTTTTCCACAGTATCATGTGATTTAATTGCTGAAAGATTTTTTTAAAAGCTTAATATTAGGTGTAAGGTGGGTTGGTGAGAGGGAAGTGTTCCCTCATGTCCTGTTGAGACTTTTTAAAAAACCGTATTTGATGAAAATATTATTATTTTTTTCCAAATGGAAATGTTAATAATCAAGATGTCATTATTCCCAAAAGAAGCATAGGATTATTCACATTCTGCTCCTGAATGTCTTAGCTCTTGATGTCCACTGGAACCAGCGTCTGATGACAAGCTTTCATAAATACAATTAATCTGAAAAACATTAAAATAACTCAGTTTCTAGCTATATTTGTCTTTATAATAATAGACTTTATGAAGAACACCAGATAGGGAAAAAAGTTAACACTTCAGTCTTCTGAATTTAAACCTTCCTAATACTGACTTTTTCATTTGATCTAAAGGTGCTGTTTTAAAGATATTTGAACAATTTATTTTAATTATTTATAATTCTAAAAACATAAAGGAGGCAGAAGCAGCATGCACTAAAGTGAAACAGAAGCAGCGAGTTCAGTACATAAAACTCCTTCCATTCATTAATTTTCATCTAGAGTAAATACGAGGTGTAATTCACAAAAGGCACAACACTGAAAAAGTGTGAAACAGTTTAAAGAAGTCATTACTCTCCCAGGCAACAAGCATCATCTCCCTACCTGTTGCCTTTTATGAATGAATGCTGGTGCTTGTTGGGAGTTTACTGGGGCTCCATTTCACTTCAGGGAGAGCTGGTTTAGGTTCTGACATAACTGATTTCCCACCAGCATCTTGCATGAACTTTTCTTTTAAGGACCAGAGTACAGATTTTTTCTGTGCAGAGAGAAGCAACCTAGCAGCAGTGAGTTATGAGCAATCATTGACCATTTGGAGTAATAACCAGTTTATTAAGGAAGCTATTTACAAAGGTACTGCAATTACAGCTAACTCCTAAATAAATATATACAGACTGATTTCTTAGTGCCTCCAAATTCTTTTCCACCCTGTATTTCTTTTACAGACCTACCAGGTAAATCCTCAGCAAACACAACAGCATGTGGCTTTTATCTGAGTCCATTTTCCCTCACTCTAAAGAGCTTCAAGAAGAAAAAAAGGAAATAAATTACCAAAGACTGAAAATAGCTACAGTAATACTGCTTCTTGGATAAAAATCTGGGAAACCCAGATTTAAGAATTCTGCCAAATTCTGCAGAAGATATAATTCAGGGTCAAAGTCTTTCATTTACAATAACTGGTACCTTAGAATACTGGCTCAGCAAGTGCTTTTTGGAAACAGAGAGTGCTGGCCACCTTCTCCCAAACAGCTGAAGTAGCACCCTGAAGATGCAGAGTCAAATTTCAGGTGAAGCACATAACTGCATAACCCTTTTAACACAAATGTAGGGCTTGGGCAACCAGTCAATCAGTTGGGTTTACGGTTTGATTTTGCCACCCAGACAGAAAGTTGCTATCCTGTTCATAAAGCTTGAGATGGATTGTACTCAGCTTATAAAACTCTCTCTGTAACTCTGTAAATTCAAGACTTGTCATCGTATTTCCCCCCATAAATAGAATTATTTAAGTACTTTCCCACAATTTAAATCAGTCCTTACTAAATGGTCAAAATTTCACCAGTGAATACCAGCAGTGGTGACTGAAATCAAACCATAGCAAACAGTGCTCAGCTCTGACAAATTAAACTTACCCACCCAGGGCAAAACTGATACTACTTTGAAACCCAATTAGCTCACTCTTCTTGCCTAAAGGCATAGAAGTGAAAGTTAAGGACCTCTCAGTGCAATTTTTCATATCCATCATGCATATGATGCCTCTAAACAAGCAGGAATATAGTGTCTTCTGAGGACAAGAGACCAGCAACCAAATTGCTATTGAATCAGTTGAACTGTGAGTACAATGAAGCCTGGAGCTGTAGCCATTTGGCAAAGAGCCTTATGATCTGTTGTGCTATGCCATGGGTTTCCTGAGGAGATTTGGCTTCATCATGAATGCTGGTGGCCATTGCCATCACTGTGTGATTGAGGTGCAGATAGAGTAACAATATGGGAGTGGCACTGGGAAATTCAGATGGTTTTTTCTCTCTTTTTTCAACTTATTTTTCCACTTCCATGTGTTTTTATTCTGATTTTGAGGACAGAAATAATCACACACTTACCCTGTAATAATGTAGTAATCTGTCATATAAATACCCTGCCATTATATGGTAATTATGGTTTCATTAAATGATCAACAGCTACCATGTTAGCCAAGAATAATTACACATTTGTGTCCTGTATCTTAAAGTGTTCTCAACTCGCTTTTTTTTTTATTGAAAAGGGGAAAAAAATGTTCCCTTGTGAGTAAGATCACAATTTGGCCCAATGTATGCATTTATTCAGTATGACTCGGAATGCCACAATCTCCTATTTTGACTTTATTCCACAGCATACCAAGGCCTCATTTAAGGGAACTTCACCACAGCTATTATGGCTGCACATTTTCAAAGTTTCCTGAATAAGGGGCCATTCCATATTACTGCTTTTTTTCCTTTACACTTCCAGTGCTAGTTTATTACTTCCCAGAAATTCATTAACACAATAGTGTCTGCATTACAGCTCTCTGTCCGTACAATCCAGTTCAACATTTGACGTTGACCCAAACAACCTGATACCTTGAAGGTTTCAGTGATTGTCCTCAGCTCTAATTATCTTCTTGTAATTAGTAAAGAGACATTCTCCGCTTGCAATTTTTTTCCCTGAGTTGAAATTTGAGGTATTGGACATAAGAACCATGCACAATATTCATTGAAGTAGCCTTAAATCACACTACAACAGACCATTGTATGTAGAGTTGCTAAATGTTACTATGTGGACATGGTAAAAAAAAATTACCATTTCAGCTGTACATTTTCCACCTTTTAGCACAGATGCATAATTATTCATTATATACAGCTTTTTACCATTCACTGAAACTGGCTGTCAATAGCACAGGTATGCTGGATAAAGTCATGAGGAGTGAATTTAGAATATAGTTTGAGTGCCTTATCATGGCCTTTTAGACCCCTGAGTTGTCCTGGGGTACCTAAGCCAGTGACACAGGGATGTCAGATCCTGAAGGAGAGCAATGAGTTCCAGGGGTGGTAACTACAGCCCCAGTGGGATATCCTCAGGTAGCAAAAGTGACAGCGGCCCGTCTGTGCTTGGGCACTGAGCTGTGCCCTAAATTTCTGATCATGGTCAATTCATCTTCCTCCTGGACAGGCAAGTGGTATGTTGAAGTCAAGAAACTTCATTTGAAATTGGTACCATAGCTCTATTTCAATTTACAGGATCAATATTTTGTTTTCAAAGACATATTTGTAAACACTGGATGGGGAAGAGGGGAGGAAGGACAGAAAGTGGAGAACAGGAAGGAAAGGAAGTGCAGTTTTGCAGCTTCTTCTGTAAGTCTCTACCATAATATGCATAGCTTTGGTCCACTGATTTCTGTACTTCTCTTCTGCCACCAACTATTTTTGTTCTGCCAAGAGCATACCTTTGCAGGTATTTTACAGGTTTTGGATATGCTCTTCTTCAACTTTCCCTTTTCCTGCTCTTTCTGAAGAGCCTCTGTTGCAGTTGTTTTGACCTATTTGTCAGCATTTTTCATTTCCTTTTCCTGTGTAATTGAAATTGTCAGTTCCAGAATTTCAGGGAACCTTCTATTTACAACATTCATAGGCTCTGATTCATCGTGCTAACTTGAGCCACATAAGTTGACACATTCATTAAAATTACACATAAACTGAAATAATTGAACATGTGCTTCACAGAAGATTTTCCAAAGCATTTCACCTCACTAAAATATAAAAAGGGCAAGGTTATTGCAACACATACTCAGCACTATTTCCTTTTATTTGGAGTGGCTCTAGAAGGACCTATTTTCCTTTTAGATAAACACCTATAAGGTTTACATTGAATTAAATGCAAGCAAAATTTCAAACTCAATACACACCCAGTGGTTGTAGGCTTTCATCCTGAAATGTAGACTTTCATCTCGGGGAAAACTATTTCTTTCCACCATGTCCTTATGTTAAACATTTATTTATACATATTTTAGAGAGACAAAAAGTCTTTCTTTGATACAAGTAATTTATCCCAAATTAATAGGATGGATTGGATTTTTTAAATTTCAAGACAGAATCTGGATGGGATTGAGCACTGAGGTCTAATCATAATATGCTTAATTCAGTGACAGGGCTTGTCCGTGAGCACATGCCCCAAATCACCACAGTAATGTATCTTTAGAGGATAACACAGACTGCTGTGTGCCTTTTTTATTGGTTTGTGTTTGTATCATGTCACCATTTCAAGTGAGATACAACATACTCAGTAAGAAACAGGTATCCTAACATGTTCTTTCAGGCTGTATGAATCCAACAATCTGTTGTTACTACAAGTGCCTGTGAGGTAGTTACTTCTTTAAAGTAAATGAGTAGAAACACAGAGAAAAAGGTCTACAACACACGAGCATTGCATATGCAGATGTAATCCTTAACTTTTTAAATCTTCACAGGTGTCATAGGTTATGAGACACAATAAAGTTCTCTGCATATTGCTGAATAAATAAGGAGGATCAGAAAATCCAAAGAATTTCTAGACACCAAAGAAATGTTCGTCTTCTGCTCTTATATTCCACTCAATCATAAGCCTTATCTTTAAATACTTTGAGGGCATCTAAAAATTATTTTCTAAGTTGAATTTATTCCAAGTCTCTGTTGTGACTGTACAAATATAAAGAAAAGAAAAACTTCAGCAACATACACAAAAATGCAATCAAGAAATTCAAAGCAAGATTTGTACTCCCCCTCCTCACTTAGCACTCAAGAGAGAAAACCTGACTGTTGAGAGGGGAAAAGCAGCTCTATCATGTTTTATTTATATATTTATTTATTTTTAAAAACCTTTACTAAGAAAGGGAATAATTTAGTACCAGGAAACATACAAAAGAAAGATGACCACTGATACTATATGCAAGTAGAGCACACTCAGGTAACTTGACCTATATTTTAAAAAATATATATATTTTCTGCCATTGACTGCCAGTACAAAGGCCCTGGTCTTGCAACTGGAGATTTCTCAGTGAAGCTCCAGGCTTGTGTGGAACCCTCCTGACACCACGATCTGCAGATGTGCTCTGGAGTAGGAGACAAAGTTACTAACTGAGCAATAATATCTCTATGGATGGGTTAACTGAATTTTCTGGATCCATCCATACATTGCTAATACATTGACTGTTTAAAAACAGCTGAATATAGCTGCTGTACAAAGCTTGCACCTTTTATCTTTATGCATTAGCCTCTTTTTTTTCCTTTTTTTTCACTTATGGCTTGCACATTTTAAAAGTGAGCAAGTATTCAGGATTTTATTGATCCAAGGGAAACATCTAGAGATATAAAAGAAGTGATGGTAAAAACATAAGAATGAGGTGAACAATGATACAAGCTTTGAACTTGAAAACATTTTGTGTTGTAGCTGAATGCCTTGGCAACAAGCCTTGTGATATGTGCACGACCCACATGGGCAGCTGAAAATGCAAATGGTAAGGATGCAAGGACAATTTCAAACAAATTTTGCCTGTCATGTAATTTGTTGTGAAAGTATATATTACAGGAAAAACAAGCTTTTAAGCAATACTGAAGTGAAAAATCATGTAAAGTAAGAAAACAGCTCAATAAAGCTGAAAGTAAAGCTCTTTGTACTTAGCATTGCCTTCTAGGGCTGTGCCAAACTGGTTTTATTCTTACCTGTATTTATTTTGTTCATTTTTGCTGTGTTTTTGAGACATTTTGTTGTCTTTTGAAAGAGAGCTCCCTTCCAAAGTGGGAAATCCTGTTAGTGAAGAATATCTGGAAAGAAAAAAGGATTTGAAGTGCACATGAAAGGCACTCAAAGTGTGACTGCTTTACAGGCTTACAGATCATGTCAGGTGAAACCAGGCAATGTTTAACAAGGTAAGCAGCCCAACCCTTGTGGGTGGCCCTCCCTGGCTCCTGCCAGCTCTGAGAAATATTCTTCTTAAGCCCCTGGATTTCAGGTTGTCTAATTTGTTGTGTTTTTCCTTTTGAGGGTCTTCGGGTGATTGTTTATTAGAAACAGTGGTCAATGTCATTCTGATTTCCACCTCAGACAAATATCTTATTTTTTTCTTTTTTTTCCTCCAGCTAGACACATTCAAAGTGAATTAATGTTAGAATGTCAATGATATTTTAGATACCCTCCTTTATGTATACTACAATTACTTTCTTGGAAGACTCCCAGACTAATGGGAGTTATGTCAATTCTGCAGTGTTTCTTACAGGACAACAGGAGAAACATCAGCCCACTAGCAGTCTCAGTAATGGCATCTCACACACAAGATTTTCTTGGTACTCAAAGTCTGAAAAACAGTCAACAGGAAAATGTAAAAACTGGTTTTAGTCTATGAAGCATCAATATGCATTTTTCTCTTAAAGAGTAAGCAGTCTGGGGTATTACTTCTGGTAGTACTACTGCTAGTACTGCCACCTTTAAGACTATGGCTTGCTGTTCTGAGACAGATGGGTATCATTCCACTGGGTAGTCAAAAATGGATCCTGAGGAAACAGTATCAAAAGCGTCACCTAGCATAGTACTTTTCCTGGTATACAATCCCAACAGTCAATGTTATTCTCTAAATTCTGATGCCTTACCAAAGCTGGTTATCCTGGCACTCAGGATTTGTTTCCTGAAAGGTGCTGAAGATCCCTATTCTTCATATAAGTCAGTTTGGATTTAATACAGCATAACTATGCAGTCAGTAGCTAGAACTAATGATTTTTATAATGAACTGTCATTTGACCATGAAGGGAATAAGTAAAATATCTGCTAGATCTGAAAACCGAGAACTAAACCAGTTTGAAAACAGCTGTTCCTTGTCCTGCATGATGGTTGCTATGGAGCCTTTTCCCCCAAAAATCTAGTAACTATGGAGGGAAGCCCACCACCCCTCTCTAAGCCCCAAATAACCAAAACCTAGCCAAAACCAACAAACACAAAAATGCTTAACTTTCTTTCCTAACATCTCTAAAATCCTGGATGTAGCAAAGAAACCAAACCCAGATCTGATGCCTATGACTCTTCTAAGATTTTGTATAAAATACTTGGTATATTATTGAACTTACTGTTGAGTTCTTCGTGGTGTAACATTTGATTAGGAACTCCATCACAGTGGAGATACTGCTGGATTAGATAATGAATTTTGGACTTCTTTTTATGTGAGCATGACATCTAAGCAAAGCCATTATTTTTCCTTTAACAAGTAACCAAAAGGTTTTTTAGTTGCAACTCAGTCTTTCTTCATCTTGTATAGAGCAGATTTTTCTCAAGGTCACTGGGGACTTACACTCTTGAGTCTTGTTTTCCAAAGTGGCTTCAGCTTAAAAAAGCCACTGAAAAAAAATCAGTGAGATTGAAACATCATTTCTGAGCACGAGACCAACACCTCTATTATTTACAAATATTGCAGCGGATTTAATATTAAACCCTTGCTTTTACCTATAGGAGTCCAGATAAAACTGCCAGATGATTTCTTTTTTCTTTGAATGGTAATGTCTAGATTTCCGATACATTAAGGTGGTGCTTAAGATGAAGAGCTCTCAGATAGTTGTTTGATCCACAGAACCCTTGAGTAATCCTGAAGGAGCTGTTTGTTCTGTCCTTCTTCACTGTAGAAATTTGTCCTCCTTGTAACGGGACCAGTAATGTTAAATTTTACCTTCTCACATCAATGAATCTATATGGGGCAGCCATATAGTGTGGGCAGTCATACTACAGAAAAGGCTGCAAATACATTTTACTTGAATTACCTTCCTGACTGCAAGTGTAGCCGTCTCTGTCTTGTGCACTCATAATGTCTTTGCCATGAATGGAAGAAGTAGATCAAGAATTCATTTCATGAAGGATTTAAAACAGGTAGCTGGATCCCTAACTGTCTTGAATAGTAAATAGTAAATGGCCTAATGCAGTGCAACAAATTAAATTAATTCCTTTCATGTGTATTATCTGCACCTAGCCTTTCTTTTCTCATTTAAAAGAAAACAGGTCCAATACCTCCAATGTAAAACAAAACCATATATCATAGTTAATTAAGTAATTGCTCTAAATTGCCATAACGGATGCCTGCCTAGGTATGTTCACATTGTGAATCCACAGAAAAGGACATAAGGAATTAAGAAGATTCAAATGGAAGAGAGATCACTAGATTAATTACTTTACTGAAAATATTGTAATAGGCCTCTCTTACAAGAATGGTTACTTTAAAATTCCAGAGATGATAAATGAAGAACTTCATTAATTTAGGTCTTTACCCTTGAAGGAAATGCCTTTTTATATATACATACAATATTTTTTCCTTCCTCCGTCCTTTCTGCTCTCATCTTTTTGGCTGTAGACACGCAAAGCAGTATCATTGTGATGCAGGATTTATTTGAAGAGATTTCATCTGGAATGGAGTCAAGCAGAGCAGTGGCAGGGGAGCTTTTACAGATTACGACCTGTAATCTCGTTAATACTCTGAAACACAAAGATCCAAATGTTGAGTAATTTTGGGAAAGACTACAGCCTATGTGGCTACATGCCCTTCTGACAAGACATCCTGGAGGCCAACATGAAACTAGCTTCTCAAAAGTCCAAAATGAGATAAAATGCTGCTTATATAACAACTGACACTTAAATTTAATACTTTCAACTGAAGCAACATAAACATTAAATCCCAAGACCATCTCTTTATTCTCTGTCACCTTGCATGATGTTTGTCCTCACAATAAACGGATGCCCAAGACTAACTGAAATATAATTTCATCCAATTCTGCTAAAGATAGTAGGTCAATGGCCATTAAAAGCAAAAGCTTTTAATCTCTCTTTTGGAGTTCATCAGACAGTAAACTCGTTCACTGAGGTTGGCTCAGGTCCTTAGCTCTTGAGTAAATTTCATTCTCTCATGAAAAGCTAATTATAGACATAAAAGATACATTTAGCATCTTGAGCTTGAAGAGCCAGAACAATGTCTAAAAAAGTAGTGCTGTGGCTGGATCAGAAGTTTGTCATTATTGCCAAATGAAATACCAGCAAGATTATGGTTTAGGATTAAGTTATGGATTACAATTAGGGTTATGGTTTTTAAGTAGCTCCTTACTCAGACCATGCTGAAGAAAGCTTTCCTGGGGTGGGTATATATTTTTACATGGTGCAGAGGCTCACTTTGAAAGGCTTTCTGGCATGACTACTTGAGAACAGGTGGCAGAGCAGCAGTAGTTGTAAGGTGGTCTGTCCTGACATTAATTCTTTGGTGCTCTCCTTCATCACAAAATCATGGAATCACTGAATACGCTGAGTTGGAAGGCACTGATCAAAATCATAGAGTCCAACTCCTGCCCATGCATAGGACACTCCAAGAACCACACCATGAGGATATGAGCAAATCTTCTTGAACAGAGACAGGCTTAGTGCTGTGACAACTTCCTTGTGCAACCTGTTCCATTGCTCAGTTACCCTCTGGGTGAAGAACCTTTTCCTGGTATCTAACCTAAACTTCCCCTGACTCAGCTTCATGCAGCTTCCTCAAGTCAAGAGTGAAGAGAGCAGTACTTGCCCCTCTGCTTTCCCTCACGACTAAGATGAAGTCTCCCCTCAATCTCCTCCAGACTGAATACACCAAAAGACCTCAACCGCTCCTCATAAGGCTTCCCCTCAAGGCCCTTCAACATCCTTGTGATCCTCAAGGAAAGTGCATGAAGCTGAGTCAGGGAACATTTAGGTTGGATATCAGGAAAAGCTTCTTTACCCAGAGGGTGGTTGGGCACTGGAAGGGGCTCCCCAGGGCAGTGGTCACAGCACCAGCCTGGCAGAGTTCAAGAAGTTTTCAGACAGTGCTTACAGGCACAGGGTGTGACTCTCGGGGTGTCCTGTGCAGGGCCAGAAGTAGGACTCAGTGATCCTTGTGGGTTCCTTTCAATTCAGCATATTCTATAATTGTCTCTGAGGAAAATCTCTTAAAACTTCAAGTTTTTCTAATTGAAGGTAATTTATAATTTTTAAAGTACAGTATTTGTCCACTGTGGAAGTTCAAAAGACAGACAGAAAGCCTTTTGAGCTTGCTGAAAGCCAGTAGCCATGTACCTAAAACCACAGCTTGTTGGAAAGCTAAACCACTTTCTGGTGGCAACCTTGTATATAGATTCAGAGAAAAGATTTCCTTAGTTTCTACTTTCCTAAGAGATGCAGTTCATTATCTGCTTCTTTCAAAACTTTAAAACTGATTTAAATCTTTAAAAAGCCAGAAAACATTTTTTTCTTCTTCTAGTCTATGAATAATAGCTAGGGGAAATGAATTGGATTATTTATAAAATCTTGGACATAATAACTAGAAAGAATCACTTCTCCTTTCTTGCTTTCTTTAGTAAAACTGGATATAAATTAAAACCATATTTATAAAATACACTTGATTGTTGTCAATTAAACAGTAAAAAAATTAAATTTTGAGGGATTTAAAAACATTATTTATCAAGATGTTTTACTGCTCATTTACTGGGAAGAATAAACTTTTCCTTAAGGAAAATAAAGTACAAATGGAGAACAAGACAATATTCAATGGTACAAATCCAAGCTTCCTGTGTGCTCATTTAAATCATTTCACCCTGAATTCAGTCTTTCCAGTCTCTGTGCTTGTGGTAGTAGAGTTTTCTGGCCTTCCTTTAGTTTCTCAGCGTCTTTGTGGTAATAGTTGTGCCTAAAAAGGGAATGAAATGTTCCAAGTGACTTCACACAGACATGCCTAGGGCCTGATCCAAGCCTATTGACGAGGCTGGAGCCCTTCCATTTGCTTCAGTGAGCTTTGAATTGGATATTTTATAAGGATGTTGCCTCCTGGCTTCCTGATGCGATAGACATGCACAAAGAGGCCATATTTGCAGTGTTCCTTCCTTTGTACTCCATCAAACAGCATCTTGGTATCTGGTTTGCTCTCACCATAACTTACTGTCTTACTGAAAGAACCATTTTAGGTCTTTTGCTTCGATTTAGGTCATTTAGGAATATTGTACTAACTGTGCTATTTTTCCTTTTTTTTTTTTTAATTTATAATTTTAAAAAATTGATTTGATTACTTTCTATTCACAAATCTAATTTTTCTAGATTTGCTTTGCTATTATTTTTCTGTTGCTAACAAGAAATATGCAATTTCTTAGCTTTATTTACTGTGTTTCTGGGGTTCTGGATGAAGTAAAACAAGGCCTTGTGTAATAAGGTTTCTCTTTGCCATTGACTGTGATATTTTTTATCAATACTCTGGGTATACAATCATCCAGGTTGTTATATCAAGGGATAACTATCTTCCAAATCAAAGTAATCTGAATTTTATAAAACCTAGTAGTAAATAGAGCTTAATGCTTTATCAGAATCCAAATGTAGTAGAGCCAGCACTATAAACTTCACTTCATGTTCCTCCAGACAGTTTCTTACTGACTTCCTTACCTTCTCAAATAAGGACATCAGCTACTCAGTCAGAAAAAAAAAAATCATGTTCAACTGTTAAATTTTACCAGTTTTACAGTCACAGTGAGTATTTTTTATGACTATTTAGTCATCTAAGTGTTTAGTGGTCCTGTTCCTTCTCTCCATAGCATACAAAGTAGTCACTCTTTATCTCAGAACACTTTTGAAAGGTGAAATCCCCTTCCCTTCCCTTCCCTTCCCTTCCCTTCCCTTCCCTTCCCTTCCCTTCCCTTCCCTTCCCTTCCCTTCCCTTCCCTTCCCTTCCCTTCCCTTCCCTTCCCTTCCCTTCCCTTCCCTTCCCTTCCCTTCCCTTCCCTTCCCTTCCCTTCCCTTCCCTTCCCTTCCCTTCCCTTCCCTTCCCTTCCCTTCCCTTCCCTTCCCTTCCCTTCCCTTCCCTTCCCTTCCCTTCCCTTCCCTCTTCAGTCCTGTATGTCTTACTTTATCAGGAATTAAAATATGTAAATATGGAAATGGTACAATTTCACAGCTTGAATCTTTTGGTACTGCTCGAGTGTCAGCTGCCTTAAACAAGCAACTTGGAAGTGCTCACATATTTCAAGTATTCTCTTTTTCTATTTTTCAGTCTTTCCCAATAAAAATTTCACTTTTCCTGTCTGCCTTTATTTTTATGTCCTTTTCCTCTACTTCCTTTGAAGAAATTTTAAAATTGTTTTTACTGTACCTTACACAGTTTTAAGGCATCATTTTAATTTCCCTTATCATTTATGACAAGCACTGAGCTCAGCCTTGCTCCTTCTGAAGTAAACAGGAGTGCAAATGGTGTATCCAGAAGGCTCAGGAATAGCACTAAGCTCACATTTCTCAGTGTATATGTAGCTCACCTCTGTGCCAGAGATGGAACCAGGAACCGCCTCACCATGCAACACGGTTTCCATGTGAAGGCACATCAGGAAAGGAGCTGTAACATATCTGAAAATACTCTTGATGAGTAAGCAGGGTAAATACCTTGTCTGTTAGATTGGCTCTATCTTTGATTTTACAGAAACAACTTCTTTGTTATCATTGCATCATTTGAAATGCTTTCTGTCTTCTCAGAGCTTTGGGTTTGGGTTTTTTCTCTCCTTTATGTTCTTTCCATTTTCAATTCCCACAGCAACATGCTGATTCTTGTTAAAGTCTCATTCCATCATTCATCATGAATTCACAAGGCTGCCTCTTGAACATCATGCTATTATTTTTTTTTATTTTCAGTAGCAAGTGAGCTAAAATGTTTTGATAGAAGTGACATTTTGGCATCATAGGCTTCTTCTCAACTTTTTGGTCTCATTAATTAGATCCTAAAATCATTCCTCAGCTAAAATTTTCATAGGATTCTAAGAAAACTTTCTCTGAATTAAGACTGTAGTTTCAGGTTTCTTTGCTGGCTTTTCATTGCAAAAACTTGCTTGAGTGATGAAGAAGCTGGAACATTTTTCCACCATTTTTTTTTAATAAAATAAAAAAAAGGAAGTTGCTTTCCAGCTTTATTTCTTTTTTCCAAATAAAATTATTTAATCTCCTACTTTATACACAGAGTTACTACTAATATCATTAGGAAATAAACATCCATTTCAGGATTAGTAGATTCTTCTTTGTTGTAAAAAAATAAGGAAATAAGACACCTGGTACATTATGTGAAGGAATAACTGATATAAACTCAAGAAACCTTGGTGAATAACTTTCAGTTAAAAAAGCCCTGAAGTGATAAAACTGATTGTGGATCTTCAGAACAAACAAACAAAACAAATCAAAAACAAAAGGCCAAACCACAGAAGATTGAAAGTAGTCTGTATCTAATAGGCTTTCTGACCACTAAAGCTCTCTTAAAAACATCAGTTACAACTGCATGGGCAGCCTCAGGAGTGGCTGAACTTAAGCTCTGGAATCACAGAGCACAAACCAGTGTCTAAACTTAACCCCTGTTGGGAGGGGATATTGTACCTTCTTGTAAATGGTAGACTAGTCCTCCTAGGGTGGTCCATTTCTTTCATTCTTTGAAGGTAGAAAATGAAAAAGTATATAGGATGCATTAAAAAAATAAGCCTTTAGGAAATCAACATTAATCAACAAATTATTGTAGAATATGGTTCCCCTAGATGTGAGTAGAGTTCTCTTTACAAGTCATTTAACTATCAGACAGGGAAAAAAAATAACTGATTTTCTGACAGTCAGTTTGACTGACTTCCCCACCATCAGCAGATGCTCTTGCTCAGGACACAAATCCCGGCTTTTTTTTTTTTTTTTTTTTTTGTTCACACTGTGGAATAGCAGGACTCTACCCCTCTGGGAAGAGCTCCAACTCCAAGCTCACCTCACATGTCTTGTTTGTGACTGCCAGGCAGGTAAAGACAACTGGCCTTTTGAAATTAAAAAGCAGATTTAGCAGCCTGTGAATACCTTGTTACTGAGACTGATACAGCCTCCTAATTTTTGGCACTGTTCCTTGGAGGAAAAAAGTAATCATGAAATACAGTAGGGATAATTACCAAATTGAGAAGAGAAAGCTTTCAGACGAGCAACAGGCATATTTTGGAGGAGGGAGAGGAGAGTGTTTGCTATTTTTAATTACAGCTCATTAGACACAGAGAATCAGCTCTCAAATCAGTGGGGAGACTAGCATTACTTCAGTAAAAGTCAAATTAAACACCAAAATATCATATAAATTGTAAGTTTCTTTGCTCTGTTTTGAATTGTTTTCTTCTTAAAATCTGCATCTGTTGGCTGCATTACTTCATCCTATAAACACAGCCTAAGTCAGATCTCTAGAGGGAATTACCTGATGCTGAAAATCCAGCAACCATACTTGAATTTTCTAATGTATATCTACCTAAAGGATGGGAAAATGATTCTTTCAAACCTGCTTTAGTCTGGTGCTGCACATCAGAACTGTGTGATAGAGCTTCGATACATAAGGGTATTGGGCCATATGTTTAAAAATGTTTTACCTGAGAGCAGTGCACATCACCTGCAATGTGAAGCAAAGTCTAGAAAGTGGAAATCATTGTGATCTGCTGCTCAAAAACATGCTTTGAATCCAAATGAAAATGGTAGCATAAGTATAAATCATCTTAAATATGAATGGTCTGCAGCAAATTAGGGCTATAAAAGTTGTAGGTGAACTTCTGCAAGAAAATGATCAGCAGCTGGGAGAGATATGGCAGGTAATTTTGGACCAGGAAGTGGATAAGTGGGAACATAGGAATTTGTGGTACAAATCTGACATTCATGTCCATAAAGACAAACAACTCCTTAAGTGATGCAACCATGATATCACATTCCTGAAGTATTTCTCATTGCAATATAAGCACTACTGATTGCAGATTTGGTGTCTTTTGATGTCATTAAGAGTCTGTCATAGGGCAGTGATTATAGGAAGCTATTTGTGCTTTTGCAATCTCATATTTTACATTCCCTACATTAGCATTCTTTTGAGTACTTTCTTTTTTTCTTTGTCATATATTTCTCTTTTTATTTGAAATGTGGAAGTTGATGGATTTCATGTAAAATTGGCTTAATTGAGATTCCATTTAGATTCTACTCTATAGTATGATGAAATTCCAACTAGTCTAGCACTGTAATTAATTAGAAACCTGTTTAAAACATGGAATGGTATGTCTCAATTTCTAAATTGCCTATCAAGAGTATTGCATAAAATTTTGATGTTTTCATGCAGAAGTAGTACTGATGTCTATAATAAAATGCTTTTGGATATGAGTACAGAGGGTAATTCTGAGACTGAAAGGAAATGAGTCCAAGGGATACATAAAATGTAAATCCTAACATGTACATTAATTCTGACCAGTTGTAACCTTTGTGTATCTCCTTCACACTTTTTCCTCATGTCTCTTTCTTTTGTCACATTCTCATTTATGTGAAAGGCTCTGCTACACATGGATGACACAAGATTTCTCTCCGAGATATGAGAGAAACAGGTAAAGAAAGAACTTCCTTTACAGGATTTTTTCAGAATTGCCCTGCAACCCTGAAGACATGTTGGCTCAGAATTCAGAAAGATGGCAAGTAGCAGAAAGGCTAACATAAAGCTTTATGTTACACATATAGTCTACACAGAGTGCTGGTGCAGTAATTTTTTGGGACATAACTGCCATAACATGCATCTATAAGAATTAATTGCAGAAAAGAATATGCTGTGCATATGCTATTAATCCCCTGCCATCAAGACTGCAATATTCTTGCCACAACCAAAAGGGGATCAATAAATATTTGAAACCAGACTCAGTGTCTAGCTACAGTTTGCTTTCCTCACAAAACTCTTAAGCAAATAGCATTTTCTAGGCTATGCAAAAATAGGCATCCCACACAAGTTAGTCTGACTTCTTGTTCAAAGCATTTGAAACTGAATTTAAGTTAATGTTAACGCAAAGAAATACTTTCAATAATTGTTGCTCATGTTTACACTCCTTCTCTTGAAATTCCAACAGAAATGTAAAGTGCCTAGCACCCAAAGAACAATATTTGCATGATATAATTATTTTTCCACGTGAAAGAAAAAAAAATGGTCTGTAGAATTAATGGTATTACAGAGTGAGCAGACAATATGATGAAATTGAATAAAGCTTATGGGAAAATGATAGGCATTGATTACACGTGTTGCAGCAAGATGATGCAAAGTTCAGATATTCTTTTTTGGGCTTCCCCTCAGAGTACAAAGTAATAATTTTACTCTATTGAATCAAGAGGTCCTCCAGCTAAGATTTTCAGGAAGCTTTGGAAGGAAACAGACATTTGTTGTAGGCACTTTTGGCAGACATAAGAAACCTCTTAATGGAGGAGGGAATTACAGGGAAGTTATTCTTCATCATGTACACATAAAATAATATTTTAAATTATTTTCATTTAATTTTTCTCTCTTACTGTATATTTGATATAATGAGATAAGAATTGGCATTTGGTGCACTAAATAAGTTTTCTGTTAGTTTTTCCTTTGATGTTTCATACTTTAAATGTGTCTCTAGACATATGCCATGGTATAAGGGAGCCACTGCACACTTAAAATATCAAAAGCCTTTTACTAACTTCTACAACTTTCCCACTACCTACTCTTCTCAAAGCATGCTACAAATCAAATCCTCTGGTAAAGTAGTACTTTTAAAAGGTAAGTTAGAGGTTGAAATCTTCTATTGAGCTACATAGCAGAATTAGCAATAATTGTCCAATTTTGCCCTTTACTACTTGTCCAGTTCACTGACTGGATTGACTGTTTTCAGAGCAAAACTGTCCTTCAGATTGGAGACCTCTGCAAGGGTTACTCTGTTCTTCTTACCCTTGAATAAAATACATGATACTTGTGTATTTATGAAATAAAGATTATTACTGGAGTTCAAATCTCTTCTTTCCTATGGTATTAGTTCAGTTACTAAGTCTCTACCTACATGAGTTTCTCTAATATAGCAGCTGTTAACCTGCGTTATCAGATATTTTCTATCATAATTTTCTGTCTAGGAAAGGGCTTTGTTGGTTTAGACTGAAAAGGAAGACACCAGTTCTTTTCATTTGTTTCATTGACTTTGATAAAGCATCAGCCACGATGTGGAGCTACATCTGTCATTTATAGAAACACTGGATCTACACATTCTGTGTAGATTCCCACTAAATGAATTTAAAGTATCATCAGCATCCAGTTCTCAGAAATAGCTGTGTCACAGCTGTTCTGTTGTGGGTTATTCTCATTAATGATAAATTAATAGCATGATAAAAATATCTGGGAAATAATATCAAGAGAGATTAGAAGCCATTTCTGTGCTCTGTGACATAGATTTAAAGAGAGAAAAAAGATCCTTAAGTCAGTGGATTTCAGATATATAGAATAACACAAAGAGTTTATATGCATAAAAAGGAGAAAAATATTTTGAACAAATAATGCTAAATCCAAAAAAAAATGCATCATGTATCATTCCACTAATACTTTCTCTGAGAAAATAACTGTGTGAGTGGCTAATACTGTTCTCTACATATACAAAACTCCCTTCAAGTCAGAAAGAGTTTTGCTGGTGTTAGTACTGCCTGATTGGTATCCAAATTTATTCAGATTTACAGTTTGATGTGACTCCTAATCTTTCCAGCAAAAATACAACACTTAGTGGTCCCGAATTCAGTGAAGACATCCACATAGACAGGTTCTTATTTACAGCCAGAGTGATTTACAGGGGCAGAGACTAAATCTGCCATTAAGATTGTTGACATAGCCTTCCTCAAAAGCTGGCCAAGAAACATTAACGTAAAACTCTCTTCTTATTACCGAGTGTTGTTTATAGCTGTTCTGTCGGTTGCTCACCTCATATAGATTCAGTACAACTGCTCATGAATTCATTCCCCAGTGCCAATTTTTGAGCTTTATTTCCCTTTCTGTTAAAGAGGCCTAACTGCAGCAAAGCAAATATTCTACTGGTACTGGAATTTATATACAAATTCTATGAGAAGCTTTTATATATAGGCAGGCCATCAGCTTAATAAGATTATAAACTCTACTTGTTTCATTAAGCTGCAAGAGCATTCCATTTGCCATGGCTTTTTTGGTCACTGTGGCAGTGTATCATTTCACATGAACTTGTGTTCTGAATAAGAACTTCAAAGCAATTTTAAAATATTTTTGAAAATCTTCTTGAATGTTACAGATAGATTCTATTGTCTTGGCATTGTCATAACAAGTGATTAATTAAAATAAACAAGCAACATACCAAAACAGACAAACCAAAATGAAACTACCCACCACATTACTAGAAAAAGATGCTGTAACTTGTTTCACCTGTCCACAAAAATAATTGATCTCATCTGGATAAAATATGCAACTTTGGTAAAGAAATAGAAAGAAAAATCATGAAACCTAATGCATTTGTAATTTTGAAGAAAATGGGGCAATATTTTCAGCTAGTATTCTGGCTATATAACTAAAAAAATACCTTTTGAATGAAGTCTTTCCAAAACCAGGGAGAGTTTTTTACACCATCCTTCTAAACTGAAACAACTTTATGATATATTAGGAAAACATTTTTTTCCCCCTCAAAACTCGAGAACCATTGGGATGACCAGTCTTCTTTCAAAAGAAAATACTGTCCTATCTACAATATCTTTGTGATAAAAGCACTCCTCAAATATGGGAGAAATTTTAAATTACTCTGTCTCAGGAGACTTGAATCTTCATTTTCAACTGTTTTGGCTAGCATTGCAACCACAAGACTGCAAAGATTTTGGAAAGGAAATCCTTGTTAGTCCTATCTGTTGAATTATTAAATATTCACAAGGACAAAGATTGTGAAGGTAGCCCTGCACCAGTTAAGACACTTACTGGACAAGATGTAGACCTGGTTTAAAAAAACACTTGGGTTTAAATCCCTAGTCTTTTGCATTAAGAGTTCAATGAAAGAAGGTATTTCCCTCAGGATTTTAAAGCTGAACTTTCAGCCCCCAGGTAATTTGAAAAAAACCCCAAAAACCTTGAACATTCAAGTTAACTCCAATCATATTCTAACTACAGCGTCAACATCACCCAGTATCAAGTCATGCTTAGAAATTTGAATGGCACTGGTCCCTGTGAGGACAATGCACATTCTTTTTGTTTTCTGGGTCCTTCCTGTAAATAAAGACCATAGTATTATCAATTATTTTGTTTATATTCAGTTATTTGTTTATATTCTGTGGTATCATATGCCATTATTATATCTCAGAACTAGCTGGCCTTATAGTTGCACTCCTGGTAACACACTATGCTTTTACTTTTGTTGGAGTATGTTATAATAAATACCAACCATATAATTGATTCTTTGCATGAAGTCCATATTTCCTTGGGCAACATATTTACTTTTATCCCACTGCAAGGCATTCATTCCAACAACAGTAAACTTTCTGGGTGCAGAGTAACCAGTTATAGTGAATTTTGTGTAATGAATTACTTCTTAGAGAGCAATGTATAATTAGAAAGACAATGTGAGTTGCAACCTCTGTATTTAAAAAAAACTACTATTGCAACTAAAAACCCAAACCAACTTGAGTATTTCCTTTCTCCAAAGCAAATAATTAAAAGTTAAATCAGAGAAGCGTGGTAAGTTATGCAATTAATTATTAGAAGAGCATCTGGATCTTGAAAGATTTAGCAATAGGATCTTCATTAGGTTTGATACATTTTGCATAACTTTTTTTGCTGTTAAATGAATCATTGCTATTTGTTACTCAGATATTTCTGAAGTAATTAAACTACAACATATCCTGGCTTGTTCCATGATATACACCCACAATGCCATTTGAGAGGTCAAACTCTGTGATAGTCTTGTTTATTCCTGATTTATGTCAAGGCAGAAGCATGGGTTTTGTATGTGTTTTCCACATCTCTACTGAGTTTGTAAAACATGCTGAGCATAATGAGCTAGGTCATGTCTGCTCTTTAAAATGTGCTTTGAAGAAGATTTAAGAGAAGAAAAAATAATGGACTATGTATAGCATTTTGTACTCATTGCTGGAAGCACAGTCCATATTACAACAGTCCATTTGTTTTACAGTAGTTGTTGAATTTGGCTTAAAACTCCATTGCTATAACAAAGGATGATCTTTAATTTCAAAAGCATAGAAAGAGAGAGGGAAAGAGAACTGAGGAGATAGAGCCACAAGCCATATTATCTGTGAAAGTTATATTTAATATAGGCCTTGATAATTAAAGTTTTCTGAGAGCTCTGCAAAGCATTCAGATCATCAGATTTAATGACTTTGGGGCACCTAAATTAGGTGTTTCAAGTTTGGGAACCTAAATTCAATCAACATGACCTAATTTGAAATCTGTCATTTAAATAGGGGTGATCAGAATTTCTGAAAAACAACTCTCATGTTTCATGACTCAAATATTGAGATCCCCAGTTTTGAGACCTACATTCAGTTATTTTGCACTAGATCATGGTGTTCTTTCTTCCAGAGCTGCATAGAATGTGGAGGGAGCCGACAGTGTCTATAACAGCACTGCAGTCTACTCAGTTTTGTTTTGCTTTTTGTTTTGTTTTGTCTTGGTTTTTTTGTTGTTTTTTTTTTTTTTTTTTGTAAGAATGGATTAGTTTCTGTTATTTTTTTCCTGTTCCCACGAAGTGAAACAAGAGGGTATTTTTAGTGGTATTTTATGACATTAGAGGTGTACTGTGAAATTCCAAAACTTCTTGGAAGATACCAACCTAAGAAAAGGGGGAGAAAAGGCTCTTTTGTCAGTCTTGATAACAAATGCTATATCATCAGAGCTTTTAACAGGAATTGTAAACAGTGAGATGAATATTTGCTGCTGATAGGAAGAAGTAGGGCACAATTTTTAGCCAAAGAAAGGATTAATAGAATCAAAGAAATGTGGCAATTACAAGACTGAGGACATTTAATACCCATTTAATATCTTTTAGTAAACAAGATAGAAAGATGTTGCATCTTAGCTATAAAATATTTTGTATATCATAACTGTCATTAGTATCTTGTTGATAGAGATTCTTATTCATAGAAAATAAATCAGAGGAAAGTTTCTAACTATCAGGAAAACTATGTTTTGAATCAGACCAGAAAATGGAATAAAGTAGCGACAGATTTTTACTCTCTTCAGAGAACATTATCTAATGTGAAGAAATTCAAGAACAAGATGCAATACCTGTAGAGATCTTCTCAGTTCCTAGGTTATCCTTGTAACCTGGAAGTTGCTTGCTTGAGTTTTTGTTATGAAAAGCGCCCTTGAAAAGCTGCTCCGTGAGCTCACAGGGACAACCAGCCCAGCCTTCCCACATTTAGGGATTCTTAAGGGCTCCTCCCAAACTTGAGAGCCAACTTGAACCTGTTTACTTTATAAGGCAGGCAAAGTTTTCCATTGAATAAAATTTTGGCTTAAAGCTCATTCTAACTGCAAAATTCTGTGTTAGCTATGGGAATAAGCACAAGGTATTAGTCTGCTTAGATTTCAATAATTTATCCTCGAGGCACCCAATGGATAGCAAATTTAGCCAAGTAGTTTGAGGGAATGTTTAAACAGAACTTTTCCACGTGTTAAACAAACATTGATGACTGACAGTAAAACATAAGTTAAAGTCATAAGAAAAATAATCACAGAATCCATTCCTATGATAGAGAGTTTTCCAAAGGTACATGAAATCCCATTTGAAGCTAAACAATGTAGCCCATTACTGTCAGAATTTCTTCTCTTTTCTTAGCCTTAGATACTATTTGACTTGCATTTAAAAAAATATTTTTGCATAGCTGTGAAGTGCTTGGCCATAGCCTGAGCTTCCCACTATGGGGAAATTTATCAAGTGACATCTCGATTGGTGACTGCTTTGTCAAGGTGGGAGTATTTGAAAATGTAATTAATAGCTGCATTTTGTGGTAACTTTGGGAGTGTTACTCTGTATTTTCAGTAAATTGCTTTGAAATATATTTCTTAGTCACCTCTGCCTAGAACTTCTCTTTCCCCTCTCCTTGATCTTTAAAAATGAGGTCAAACTTGAATTTTAGGTCACAGTGGAGAAGTACAAAAATCAGTAACCACTTCACACTGTGCCTTATAATAACTGTTTCATTTATCCACTTTCTTGATATTTTATCAGAGTTGAGAAGCAATAAGTTTCATAGTCACTAATTATTTAGAAAAAAGGCATATCATTTTGATTGACAAATAATTCATCTCATCAGTATATGATAACCTGAAGACTTCAGTGTTAAATCAAAATTTTATTATTTCAAGTTCAAGACCTTAATATTCTAGAACTAGAATAGCTTTTTGATAAGTTTTGCCTGGTTCTAAGAGGAATCAAATTAGTTTAAACTCATCTAAGATACTTCTACAAATCACTTTACTACCACAGCAGTGTCTTCAGAACTCTGAATACCTGTTAAGGATCTCTCTTCATGGAACATTTTGTATTTGTACCCTGGTGGAGTGGGCCCTGCCAAGCAAGGCAGGAATGTGCATGGATTTGCAACCTGCCAGTCCCCTGCAGAATGAAGTTGTTTATGTGAACCAGAAATTAAACCAGGTTAATTCATTTCAAGTGATATAGCCAAAAAAACTCAGAGGGCAGCTCAAAATTCAAAGCAGAAATGGCTTGCTCCTTTCTAGAATCTCACACACCCATGGCAAAGGTGCCTGGGTGTGACAGCCGTACTGGTACTGGGGAGGTAGTAAAAGAGCCAAACAAGCACTCCAAACCCTACCCCAAATTCAGATCCAGGTTCTAAGAAGGGCTTCAAAATGTAAAATTATAGGCACTTGACATTTTCCTTTTAATTTCTGTATTCAATTATTATGCTTTCACTGACTTATGAAGGAAGAATAACTGAGGTTGGAAGACTAGCAGAGAAGAGATGAGGAAAGCACAGTCCCCTTCTCTTTGTTGCACTTCTTTGCTATAGAAAACTCGCTGCTTCTTTTGCAAACTTGAGAGAGGTCAAAAAAGAAGAACAAATGTGACCTCTAGAAAATAATCTCTTTCATCCCACTTGCTCTGTTAAGGATACACTTCTTGTCTTGCAAATGGAGCCGTTTGACAATCATTGCTCTCAGTGTCTGGTTAAGCTTCATCTTTGGTTTTAACAACTAGTGCACTTTTGACCTCCCTGTGCTGTCGTAGACATACAGTGGCAAAAAAGGTCAAGAAAGAACTTTTCCACAAAGATTATAGTCTGGCAAACCTTTTCCTCTGGGCAGCCTTAGAACCTGGATATTGGCCTTATTGGATTGATTTTAAGGAAATTCAAGGTTGCTGCATTGTAAGCAAAGACTGTCTCTCTTCTGCTATTGCTGTGGAGCCCCATGCTAGTCCCCTTTCTGAGAGACACTTTTCTTTACACTTTCTTCCATGTATTTATGGTCAGCTTTCATTTATGGTGCCTTTCAAAAGGGAGGGGAATAAGAGTTTTTTGTTCTCTGCAAAAGTATGGGCTTGTCTAGCCATGGTGAGAGCAAAGAGGCAAGTAATGATTTGGACAGGAAAAGTAAGCGCACTTTTTGGAATAACTAAATTATTCAGCTGCCCAGAGTTCATACACAAGCACTAGAAATACACAGAGTATTAAATATATAAAAACATTAAAGCTTCTGGCTTTACACTAGTGAAAACTAAGCCTTTCAGAAATGCCTTATATAAATACTCTTAACTCTTAGGTTGTAAAACAAGTTAACAATGCAATAACTATTTAATTTTTGTCTTAAAAAATATTAAAAGCTTAGTCTTGCACAAGCAGCCTGAAATTGAAATCCAGGCACTAGTCTATCATCTAATCTAGGAGAATTATTTGAAAGATCTATTTAAGATGTTTTCCTGTAATTGTCTATTTTTTCAGGTTTCTATTCTAATACACAAGGTATGTCACAAATAAACTTGATCTCTGTCATTAGCCAGTACTAAAGGGCAATTTGTCATGTGCATTTAGGACAGTGAATTGTGAATTGTGAAAAGGATCTAAATTCTGCAAAACCTAGTGTTGACAGCAGTGATCATGAATTGCAATGCAAATTAAAATATATAGCTGGTTAATGGATTATTTAATTGATAAACTTCTTTAGAACAGGCATTTATATTTCCTTTTTGCAAAATATTTACAACAGCAGAAAGTAAAAATTTAATTATAAAATAAATTCTTTTAAACCTTCTATTTCTAACTGAACCTTGAAACAAATTTCTATATCTAGAATGAGATTGTGGAAAATAGCAAGTAATATGCAAAACCATAGCAAATTTACCATATTTAAAATGCTAGAATGCTTCTTAGCCAAAAGTATTGACAGATGATGAAGTATATTTTGGATGAATCAGCTATAGCACAAGGAAATCATTATGCTTTTTTAAAGCAGAAAGTATGCAAAGGTGCTCAAAGATTTGTACTAAGCAAAGGTACTGCAATACTTCTTTCAGTCATTTGCCGCTCTTCAAACAGGTGCTGACCATCTGATTTTTTTAGGCAGATTCATCCCACTTCATTAGCACTTTTATAAGTGCTAATATTAATTGTTTCTGCTTTCCACCTATGTAATGAAAAAATATCTTGCATAAAGACTGGATATTTGTGGGGCCACTGTGGCATTGTTTTACACCATAACAATACTGCCTTTTTAAACAAATGTGTCTTAGTCTCATCCAGTTTCTCATATTGTATCTTGTGTCACCACTTATTTATTTATACGCTGCTTTGCTCTAGTGTATATAAGACTTCACTATCCAGCTATCCCATTTTCCAACACTGCAGAGGAAGAAACACTCAATGATCTTTCCCCCCTTTCATTCTAATCATGTTCTCTGTGTTGAGAACAGAATTTCCTGATATGCAAAACAAACCATGAGAGCCTGTAGCGTGCTTTATTGTGTAGGCATCACTGGTAGATGAAAACAGCAAGACCTCCTTTTTCAGGACCACTATTTATGGATCTTTGTATAGAACAGCTTGGCTTCTCTTCACTAAGGTTTTCACAATGAAATTACACTTACAGACTTCAGACCCATCTTTAAAAGTGGATGGGCATAAATGGAAGAACTTTATACCATGTAGGTTTGCTTCTTTTTAAAATTCAACTGATAAGAAACACATAATGTGTTTATTTGAGAGAAGGAGCACAGAGGAGGTTTTGGGATGTTGTTTATTTTAACCTTTTAATAACAAATAGATATTCTCCCAAAAACTAATGTATTGCTACCTCTAGTGCAAGGCAAAAATAGCAACAGAGTGACAAAAGAAGGACTGGGGAAAATTACTCAAATTAGATGTTAATTTGAATATTTTGGTGTGTTGTCTCATTGGTAATGAAGAATCAGATAAGGACATTTTTATCCAAACTGACGTTTCAGCAAATAATATTGTAAAGATTATGTATTTACTCGGTTGTTTTTAGATTCAAGTATATAACTGTAGACATTGCAATAGTTCTTTTAGTAGCCCACACCTACCTTGAGCAATGTCTTCCTTTTTTATGCAGAAGCTACACCAAATCACTCTCTCCACGTGCTGGCTCATATACATCACTTATCAAATTCTACTTTCCAAGAACAGATCTGGGATTTCATTCTTTCGTATTAAAGACTGTCAGTTGCCATTCACCAGGGTGTCTGGGAAGTTTCTCTCACATTTTTAATCATTTGTTTTCCAGCTGAACACACATATTCAGTGCTCAAAGTCAAGATTTTCCCCAGAGGCCCATTTTTCCACAGCACCAGATCTCTATGTGTTTGTTGCAGATACTAAATAACAGCAGTTCTAATACCTCTAAAAATGTCATGTCAAACTTCTTTTTAGAAGAGCTGGATGAAATCTCAACTCCTGTTCACAGAAGCCAGGGTTCAGCTGCAGATCTGTTTTGATGAAATCTCAGCCTCTGTTCACAGGTGCCAGTTGCAGAGGTGAGACAGGGCAAACCAAGAACATTGTTTTGGCAGTGGCAAGAGTGACAGGAAGTATGTTCCTTAAATTTTTTGTCTTTGCATAAACTTCATGAGCATACAATAAAAAATAAGTATTAGAATGTAGATTTCTAAAATTAACATGAACTTTCATCATATCATCATTTTAATTTCATGAAGCTGAAGACATACTTTGAGATCCATTTCATTAGTCACAGTAAGGATTGGTAAAGATAAATATTGTTGATCACCATTGAAAAAACATTAAAAAAATAATTTTAGTGTATATAATATTCTAAAAACTACCTGAATCTTTGTGTGAGGATATATAAGTTGGCTTGCAGTTGAAACTATATAGGCTTTTTCTAAGAAAATTTTAAAATTAAGAATTCCATTTGCATACAAAACATGGTTTCTCTCTGGGCTTGTTTTTAAAATTCCTGAAGTAAAAGTCCTGGTACAGAACTCTCTTGAATGAAACAAAAAGTGCATATTATTGCAAAAAAATTTCAAAGTACCATGTAACTCTAAGACAAATATAATTATTATTATCAGTTTATCACCTCAAATCTGTTGTTGTAAAAGTCATTATATCAGAGGAGTTTGAAAACAGTTCTCCATTTTGCACTATTTGACAAGGTGATTCATTGTGTAGAGCAGCTGAAGATGTCACTCCCTGTGGAAAGAGCTGACTTGCGCTGACATGCTCATGAGCATTCCTCCATCAAGGTATATGATTAAAGAAGGGGTATTCTGAAATACTTTTACCCAATTGGCCTGAAATATGAGTATTTTCTTTATTGAAATATAATTTATCACACTCAACTTCGTCTAACTAAACGTGTATATGTTATATGCAACATATGAAAAACTGGTTATAATTATTCACAAAATCATATTTATAATAATTTTTATGGTGCAACACAATGACTTGTCAAATAATTAAAATAATTTGGTTCTGACACCACATCCTCATTTTCAACAGTGGAATGATGAGTAAGGAAAAGATATCCAGACATTTCCTACATATTTTGTATGTGCCTTGAGTCTGTTGTTGGCTCATTTTTGCATGCTTCAGAGAAAGACAGAATTTTTTCATCTTGATTTAGCCATTTTTGCATTGACTTTGGGAAATTTTTCCTGTCCTTTCAGTAGACAACAGATTTCATCATAGAGAATTAAGTTTGCTCTCCACTGTCATTAATTTCGACTAACCTCCTGTCTTGGCACAGCTGTCTATCCTATATTTACACTCCTTTACAATGCCACTAAGATATTTGACTCAATAATTTTATGAAAAAATGAAATTCCATAGATTAATTCTATACCATATGAAGGAGTATAGTATCTCCTTCCATCATGTCTGAATTCATTAGCAGTCCATTTCCACAACTGAATTATTATTATGAGGCTAAGAGAAGAGGAAAGACAGATTTGTCTTAACTAAATCATTCATTATTTTAAATGCTACCAAGTCTATTATGTTACAAAATGCTATCAATAGTTATATATATATACTACAGGCATAACTCAACTTTCCTTCTCACTCTCCTTCCATATTTCCTTTCCTTTCCTTTCCTTTCCTTTCCTTTCCTTTCCTTTCCTTTCCTTTCCTTTCCTTTCCTTTCCTTTCCTTTCCTTTCCTTTCCTTTCCTTTCCTTTCCTTTCCTTTTCCCTTTCCCTTTCCCTTTCCCTTTCCCTTTCCCTTTCCCTTTCCCTTTCCCTTTCCCTTTCCCTTTCCCTTTCCCTTTCCCTTTCCCTTTCCCTTTCCCTTTCCCTTTCCCTTTCCCTTTCCCTTTCCTTTCTCATACTTTACTTCTACACAGCAACATTTACATTTCCAGATGTATATGTTATGGCTGAGGACTAAGCTGCCAATACACTTGCTGCCTTTGTCTTCCCATCTTACTATGTTAATAGAGAGTGGTGAGTGGCACAGAAACGTGTACTAAGAAGTTACGATTTGACTTTTCTCACAGCTGACAATAATTACGAAGAACACATCCCTCCCCCTCCAAAGAAATCACACAGATACCCCTCCTCCTCCAAGAAGAAACCTCCTCTTTAACACCCTGTGTTTAATGCAATCAAATGCTAATTAACTGACAATGGTACACCTGATTGATATGCTTGGCATAACTGAACAGCAGATTCAGAAAAATGAGTATTCATGAATAGTATCACTTTACACTTTCCAATAATAAGTCTAGCAATAGACATAAATCTCTTTCAAAACAGTGTATGCTCCTATTATTCTACAAATACTTTAACCAAAGCTAGCTCCCATCAACCATCCTTGAATCTCCACCTCCTCCTCTGCTTCTCTCTTCTTTTTCTTTTATCAACCAGCATGACATTTGCCCATCTGAATCCTCCCTCCATCCTAGTTGGCACAGCTTCAGCATCATGTGTCTCCAGTAATATTTGTAATCTAAAATTACTGAGTTATACATTTCTAACTTCACTTTTAACTTAGCTTATTTCCCCACTCTCCAAAAATAAAATAATAATACTTGCTATTGAAAAGAAAATTTCATTTTTAAAGCAGTGAAGCCCTTAGAATTCATCCTGCCAGCCACTTTCTCTTCAAGCCGCTATGACTCTGGTGCTACTTGCCCACTTTTCAAAGCATTACCTTAAAATTGTCTATTACAAACATAAGTTGCAAACCCTTCATTTAGTTCCCAAGTTGTGCAAGAAAAGGTAGAAGTGGAGAAATGTTCAGCTAGGAAGACCTGGGGATAAGATGCAGGAATATATACAATGAGCAGCAGCAGGTATGAAAAACATTTTTGTTGTCATTTAAAGCAAACTCCTTACAGACGAAGCTTTCCTTAGTGGTAGTCATATTAGTAGTCATATAGTAGTCATGTTCAAATAGTGGAAAACTGAGCTATATGTGCATGAAAAGCTTTTTAAAGGCTTTGCCTCCACAAAATATGGCCAAAAGCACCACTGATCAGCTCAGCTGGCACCGATAGCAACACAGCAGAACTGTGACAACGGGGTATTTTTCTGATTCATGCGACCATTTCAACCATTGAAAAGACATTTCCATAACCTTTTCAGCACTTTGAAAAGCCCTACTTTGAGGTAAGTAAAGCAAAATCTGTAGAGATTTGTCTAACACTAGTGTGTCAGGATAAATAATAGTCAGTTAATAGCAGTATAATAATGCTACTCAAGTTGGAATATTCTAGATTAAACTACCGGCAGGGACTACTAGGATTTACAGAATGATTGCTTTTTTGTTTTCTTTTATATTTTTTTTCCTGACATTGTGTATTGTTTAAAATCTGTTTGCTAAAATTTCTTTTTCAACCTTGTTAGAGGCAGATGTTTCTCAGCCCAAATTTGGTCTCCTTCCTATTGAAGAAACAACAAAACCCATGGCCTCCAAAGTGAATTCTACATTCAGGTTTTTTAGTTAAGACCTACAGAACATAAATTCAGGTATAATTGTACCATAGCCTGTATAAGAAACAGACACACCACCATGCCTAAGGGCATGTTATTTTCAGTACTACTTATCTCCCCATGATAAAAAGAAAATATTTGGAATATATTTTTGATTTTCACTAGGTATTCTTCCAAAGTCTGATTTATTTTTTCCATTTTGTAAATGAAGTGCATCAAATGCAGTTCATCTTTTTCCACTATTTCTTGAAATCTTGACAAATATGTTTTTCTTTCCCTGTCACTCTCATAATGTTTGGAAAATGCTACAACTAGATCCTTGCTGCATTCAAAACATCCTTACCCTAATTGCAAGAAAGAAAAATGTTTGAAATATTTAATGTGTTTAAAAAATTATTTTCCTTTACATTTCCAGAATGTCACAAAGACATAGGCTAAACGTAAGACAGAGGTGAAAATATTTACTTATCTAACTGCTCTTTTCATACCATATTTAATTTAATTATAATCACTGTACAATTCTGTAATTCTTGTAAATTTTAATAATTAGTTTGACAATAACTATGATATCACAGTAATATTTGTAATCTAAAATTACTGATTTATACAATTCTAACTTCAGTTTTAATTTAGCTTATTTCTCCACTCAAATAAAGTACTTGCTAGGGCAAAGGAAATTCCATTTTTAAAGCACTGAAGCACTTAGAATTCCTCCAGTATATAGACTTAAGTGATGCCAATTCACTTATGGCATAGTCCTTATTAACATTTCTAATATCAGAGATGAACATGTATTTACTGAGCAAACAGTGGTCATATGAAAAATGTAAGCTTTTCAAGTTGGTATAAAAAGCATAAAAGACAGGGCAACCCTGAAAAATCAGACACACAGCACTGAAGGCAATAGATCAGATGTCATTTGTTGGCCAAAACCTTTCTCAAAGTGATGCTATTATTCGGAATAAGTTTGTTATAACTTGTCAGCGAAGAGATTGACTTGGCTAAGAACTTGACATCCCTGTTAATCCTCTTGAGCCAAGTACGGTCTGGTCTAAACATTAATAACCCCTTTTCTGTGCACAACAGCGCAGGAAAATTTACAACGCTGTTCCTGATGTCTTCTGGCCAAATAAAAACAGACCAAAACCACAAAAGCAGCCCTCTTAGCAGATACAAATGATTCAAAATATGTTTGCATCAACACAGAGGAATCGGAATGAAATGCTAAAATATGTAGTCTGCGAAGCTATGTCCTCTGTGATTCCTGTTACCAAGGAGGAAGGTCGAGATGTTGTCTAAATGACAGCAACTCTTTATTTGAGTTTATTGCAACCAAACAGGAAAAATTTGAGAATATTTTCATGTGTTGGCATGCTGATGTGTATACACACACACAACGAACAGTACAAACAAGCATAAGAACAGGGAGACACCACCTGACTTTCTTACCAGTACAGTGGTACAGATGAAGCATTCCACGAAAAATCTTATACTTACCTTGGGAAAAAAGTAAACCATTAAGTGAGAAAGACTGGGGACATGACTTAGAAGGCTATCCATATTTAAAACTAATGTGATTGAAAAAACCCTTAAAAACATTTAAAAAACATTTTTTAAATTGCAGTCCCAGGCATGTATTTTAGCACTAGTGTTACTGTGCACTTCCTTTGCTTAGAGTTGGAGAGCTCTGGCTCTCTGTGGGAGGAATGTGAAGTAGGCAGGAAAAGGAGATCCATGTGTCAGGGCCATTGCTGTCAAATGGCCTCCTCACACATTGCAGATGTTGTTCAAGCATGAGCCAGGGAGTGTGTAGAATAAAAAGCAGCCTATGGAACTTTAGTAGGGAATAAATTCTGCTGAAAGCTCGCAGCATTCTTCTATGCCACAAAAGAATTTCACCAGCAGGAATGAGTTCTATACAGTACTCTCTACATGGGCTGATCTTAGAGGAACTCTTGGTATAACAACATTAGTTTTACACCATACCAATCTTTTCTTTAGGAGATTGCAAGAAGTTCCAGCACAATATGGCCATAAGCATGCATGACTTACATTGAGAGAGAAAACAGTCCTATGGAATATATATATATATATATATATATATATATATATCAGTGTTTCACCTAGAAATCAATTTTTATTGACAACAAAGTCAATTCTGAGAATAAAAATTTTTAAAGGGTAAATTTTCTAGTCAAAAGAGGGGTACTTGATAATTATGAGTCTTTTATCACAGTCATAAAAACGAGTTTATCTCATGAGACCAAATAATATAGATCTGGGGTTACCAATCAAATTAAAATGTTCCAGTCTCTCAGACAGGAACCACAGAAATTTGAGATGTGACTGTATAATATTCCAGATATTGTATGATGAATATGTGGTTTATTGATTTGACAAGTAATACTGTTTTCCCCCAGGAAAAAAGTGAATTTGCAGCAAAGGGCCTAATGGAATGGTACCAGTAATTGATGGAGTTCTGCACAGTCTGTTGGGTGAGATGACAGATCTGAAAAACCTCTGAATTATTAGTTTGCCTGTTGTCACAGTGCAAGGTGTGACTATAGTCAAAATAAGTTTTAAAAAAATATAGCATAAACCACAAAATACTAGGGAGAAAAGAAGAATAATTATTAAATCAACTCCTCTGTCAAGAAAATGTAAATTCATGGTTAACTCATAAATAAACATAATTTTCACTTCAAAAATTTTACTAAAATTAGGAGTAACATTTTAAATTATTATATATTAAAAATATATATATATAAATATTTAAATATAATAAAGTGGTCTTTAGCTATATAGTTATACATTTTAGATAATTATAGGTTAACTTGTTAGACTCATACATGATAAAAGATATACAAGTGCAGAAATATCTGCAGATTCAAGATACTAAATATTTGTGTCTCCTTGTTTGGCCCAAAAGACCTACAGAATTTTTAATGACAAAGTTCTTTACCTCTGAGTTAGACAACACAAGTCTTCACCAGTTAAGGAGTCGCATATCTCTAGGGAATATTTGCAAAGAAAACCATATTCTTTGGAATTTTGATAAAGCATTCTGTGTTTGGAACGCAGGTAAAACAGATCACCAATTCTGATTTTTTTTCCCCAATAAACTATGTTTATTATGCCAATTCTAATTACCATGCAATCTAATGGTTTTAAGGCTTATAATTTCCACATCACTGGACATCACAAACATTAAAGCATTTTATACTGTCATTATACATCAATGTTTGCAGTTGGTTATACATATATACAGAAATTATTCACACATCTTAACCTTGCTATTTTCTCCTTTCAAACCAACATAATTTTACTGTGAAAGCAGCTTTTTAATAAATGGTATAAGAAATACAGCAAGGCACACATTTTTTAAAAACTTTTTTTCTCATTACCACCTCAAGAAGCATAAAAACCCAAAATGTTATACTTAATTCAGTAGAATGTCAACAGTTTCTAATATACAACACTATGTAGTTGTTTCTTGAAGTGTTGCATAGATTAATTTTTTAAATTAAATAAATAAAATTCCATTTATTTAAACTGCTTAATTTTTAGGTGTACTGAATCAGGAGGACCAATGACTTCTTTTTGCTGCAATCCAACAAAATAGTCACTTTAAAAGCAAAATAGTGTCAATAAACTTATGCATTATACAGATAAATATTAAATTTGATACATAAAATAGAAGAGTACTGACAGGTACAATTCTAAAAAGATTAACCAGATAGATCACGAATTCTATAGAACTTTAAAGAACAGAACCAGTGGTAAGTAGTACAGGAGCATCCAATTTAGGAAGGGGAAGTCATCAGAGGTAGCTTGGGAGAGGAATCCATATGAAAGCAAATGGCCTTGCTACAAAACAAAATGATCACTGACATAGGACCAGCTTATGCAGCCTGACCACAAAGCCAACATGGACAAACCACATTTGGAAAAAAAAAATTGTCTTGGGAGTCAAGTTTAATGAAGGGCAGTGATACAATGGAATTGGAGGTCATCCCAGGGCTTACAGGATGAACCTGCACCTGAATTGCAGCCAAGTTTCTAAAAGGAAACAGAAAAGTAATAGTAGGTTACAGAAAATGAAGTTTTATTTGCAAAACATAGGTCTTCCATAACAATAACAGATAGCCATTAAATGGTCACATGCCAGAGCCTTTAGTGCAGAAGCATACAGTAGGCAAAAAATGACTTTTAACAGCCTGAGGTACAAGTTATTGTAAAAAAATGAATTGATGTAGAGAAGTCACTGACTTTTATAAAGGCTTCGCTTCTAAAGAAACAAGGGTATTCATCACATCGGGCCTTTTCCCTAGATCTTATCCTCATCTTTACCTGTGAACTTACCTTCAGTACACAGGAATGCACTAGCCAATGAAAACATGGAAATTTTCAAAAGTCAAGCAACAAAAAGATTTATCCAACAATTATTTTAATATTTGTGCAAACATATATAGTGAAACTTCAATGGACAAGAAGAAAAGATTGTCACAGAGGTGGTCTGTGAATAGAATTGTCAGTATTATCACTGCATTTTTAAATTGTAAATAGCTGTTTAGACACTTTTAGTACCAGCAAGGAGTTACATTTGCCTAGTATAGAATTATCCAGCTCAGAGTTTAGGGTTAAACTATTCAGCAAAGAGCATGGGCTTATGATGAGAATCGTGAAGAAATAACTGTCAGAATACAGCTCAAAGATTAGTGCAAAGTACATCTCATAGGCATTTCCTAGGAGGCACTCCAGATATGCATTATGTGCCTTCCAAGTTAAGCAGGAACGCCTGAATCCATCCAGTTACCATCTCCTTTGATCTTCTTTGCTGTAACTGACCACACCCCTCCCCATTTATATCAGAAGTACTCTTACTTGAAAATAGTGAAAAGCTCAACTGTCTGTTTAGATATTAATGAAGAACTGATCTGAATAAAGTGAAAGATTTTATCAAAAGAGTTCTACAATTCTGGCATGAGTGAGAAAATTCTTACTGATGGATTATGTCAAGTTTTTCAAAAATTATGTAATTCATAGATTACAGTACAAGATTCTATGTCTACTTAGCTTTTTAAAAGTCAGATACTGAAGGATCTAAAAAGTCAGACTGCTTTAAACTCTATAAAGAAACTTTATATTATTTACTTCCCTATAAAAATCTCAAGGAAAAAAAAAGTAAGCAAATATTGAAATTATTATTGTAGTTCCAGTCTCTAAAAGTAAATTATTACATACTATTATGTAAACTTGGATTTTTTTCTCCTGTAGTAAATAAATAACTAACAGTCCTTTGCATTTATGTACCATCTTTTATCTGTGGATCTCAAAATACTTTTACGTAAATAAGCTATTATTCATAGGTCCCATCAATCATTATTCTCATTATTTTGTTGCTTAAAAAAACTGAGACAAGGAAGGAAAAAGTCATACAAAATATATATTGCTGAGCAGGAAATAACAGTCAGGCGCTTTGAGCACCAGTGCTGGGTTTCTTTTGGTGATAGTAAGTGGCAGAATATTCTATCTAATACTGCAGCACTGTCAGATAAAATCAATTTACTTTTCTTAAGTGCAAGTAAATTATTTTTCTCCTAAATTAAGTTAAAATTTAAATTTAATAAATAAAGAAATAAGGAAATAGCTTTTGGATTTACTTGTAAGAACTAACAGAGTACACACAGAATTCTAAGGCATCCTCTAGAAAAGAGTTTGGATAGAACGCCTAAATGTCCTGAATGTATTGATCTCTGTGCATATTGAATTTGTAACTAAAAGTTCCCATTGCATTGGTGAGTCATGGGTCACAGTGACAGAAGAAGATCACATGATCACATGTACAGATAGACCTTTCAAGGTGACCTCTAATTGAGAAATAAAATCAGCACATCTTTATGAGCACCTCTGTTGAAGAACTCCATGTTGACTCATGTGCAACACTAGTCAGTGCTGTCAGAGATATTTTTGAGCCTGCCCATAGAATTGTTATCATTTTCCCACAATGGTCCTTTTCTTTTCTTTTTCTTTTTTTTTTTTCTTTCTTTTTTTTTTTTTTTTTTTTTGTAGCACACTGTTAAATAACAGGATTGCAACATTTGACAAAAATATTTATTCACTATTAGTTTTATTCTCCTGTACAGTCAAGGTAAATACTGAAACAGTACAAAATCAACCTGCATTTGAAACCATGCCTTTTTCAGCTTTGAATTCTCAGTATGCTTTTAAGGTACACATATAGTATAGATTTTTTCTAAGTATTGCAGCTACACATGGAATTACACATTTAAATGAGCTTACAGCACAGGTGCTTCAGGAAAAATAATGGTGTTTGCCATTTATCTTTCAAATTAAATAATGTGTTTTTAAATAGTAACTTTTTTCATAATACACTTATGGGAACAACATTTATCTGTCACATTTTAAAAGATGTATTAGTAATAAATGTAAATTACCTTTGGAAAATCAGTAATTAGCCTCATCAAAAAATAAACAATCTGCCACCAAAAAGATAATCTTTAGCATAGTTAAGTATAATAACTGTTATTTGAATAAGTTAACAAATTAGGATAGATTGCTTCTGTAATTCATTCCCCATAGCATGAGAGATGAAGTTAAAGCATCAAGCTTGTGAATGGGGGAAGGGAGCTCAGACTTAAGTGAAACCAAACCTAGCAGCTCATATTTTCATTTTTGGTGTGTCAGAGATAAACTATATGTATCCTAGAACTCTACTACTGGGAATAATACAGTACATAGTTTCCATGGAAGTAATGCTATATGTACAAGAACCAGTGTATCTTCCTAGATATAAAAAGTAGGAATGTAGTGTAAAGGGCTTTGTTCTCTTAAAATAATTTGTCAGCCCCTAGGCAAAACTGGAAGCTATAACATAATCCTATTAAGTTGTTGTATCCAGATTCTGCAATATATTTTATTGCATTGTGGGTCATTTATTATTAAATATATCCTTTATGTCCAATCTTAGACCTCACACAAACTGCATATTTTCATTTCCAGTCTTATGGAAAAAGAAATCTGGCTACCATGCAAGTAACTATAAAGTTCTGAAGAGTGAGGTAAGTTTATGCAGTATTTTGAGATCCTCAGAGTAAATGTACTAATAAATTGAAAAGACATGTCATGATCTTCATCAGTGAAAGAATGAGAACAAGGATAAAATCACAGTCACTACAGCAATTTTTCTTCCTCAAAATAATATTATAAAAATGAGTGAGGAAATAAGAAAACTAGTAAAACAATAACTTGAAAAGGCTATGTTTACATCAGTTTCAGTTAACAATCTCAGACTTTTGTCATCATCTCAATTTCCAAACAGAGACTTCTATATACATATAATCCATTTAATTTAATTCTAGAATACATAGAATCATCAATGAGTTTTGTAATTCATAGTTGATTTCCATTGCTTCTCCAGTTGTTTGGATGTGTGCAAGTATTAACCTAATTGTCAATCAGCAGGTCATGATAGCCTATTTCAAAATCGTTCCAGAAATATCCTCTTTGCTATGATGGTTCCAAGATAATGCATTAGTCAGAGATGTGTTGAAATAGCAGCAAGCTGTAGACTATTGCTGTCATAACCTAAAGTCTTTGCTAGATATATATATATGTATGTGAATGTGGGAATGCTGGGTAAACCATCAATAAATGGAAAGCCCAAAGCTTACAAATATAACATAACAAAATCAAAAATAAGGACTTTAGATCTCTAAGGGCAGCAAAGAAATCTATTTTGTTTGAATCAGATGAGATCCTCTGCTACAGCTACACAGTTTGGCACAGGAGAGTACTAATGTTTTCCATGGGCAGTGATGAATAACAGCCTTTTCTCCTGGCAATATCATGAAATCATAACATAACTTAGGTTGGAAGGAAACTTGAACATCAACTGGTCCAACCTCTGTTAGAAGGAAGGCTGTTTTCAAAGGTAAAAAAGATTATTCAGGGCAACATCCACTTGAATTTTTAAAATCTCCACAGGTGGTGATTCAAGAACTTCTCAAGGAAACCTGTCCCATGCTTAGCCTTGTGTTTTATTGGAAATTCTCTTGCTACAGCTAAGTAGTGGCATTTGGAATTGGATTGGCGTTTGGAGTTGCTGCTCTGGCTGTGGTCTGCTGGAGGAGTGTTTCCAAAGACTAATGGCGTTTGATAGAGCTGTTCTGGCTTTTGGGTCACCAAACTAGTAAGACTCAAAACAGCAGTGCTGCAAGCTAGGAACTGATCCAAAAGTTTCTTTCTAGATCCTCTTCTGTTATTAAATGTGCAGTAATTGTTCAACATTTATGTGAGGTCACCTTTTTGCCTTAGGTTCCATCAAATTATTAATGTTTCAAAATGCTTACCACAAGATAGAACCAAAGGTTGCAGTACTGCTGGGTGACTATCAATTTCCATCCCCATTACCCTCACATTCTATAGTTTCATGATATTGTAAAGATTTGTTCTTTTGGAAACCTCAGTTTTCGGCCTAATGCTATGATGCAATAATTGTGTTCTTAATAATGGCTTACTGAATTAAAATCACAGTAAACTGACATCAGGAGATGACTTACTATCTCTCTATTATCCAATCTGCTTAGCCATTCTTCATGATTTGTCTAGAAATATTGTAGAACTCCAACTCACTAGTTCAAACAAACTAGTTCTTGTAGAACGGAAAGTACAGCTTTATCAAGTGCTTTTGAACCCCTCCTAAGACTGACTGCAGAGAAAGGCACCAATGAGCAGAGATGGTTTCTGGTTCCCTTAGCTGAGGAGGGAAAGGAGGCTGATATATTCTGTTTGAAGAATTCCCATGTTCTGCAAGATAGCAGACCTGTTCCAGAAGGGAGCAGCTCCAGCCAGTGCAAAGCCAAAGGGCAAAAAGCAATTAGTATTCTCCATATTTGTTGATTAGTGGCATGTAAACTGGGATTATAGTGTAATCAAAACAAATGATATGGTACTATCATGAAACAGAAGCCCTGGCTGAGGATTCCTTTCATTGTACAAAAAAAATTAGGAAAAAAAAATTAAAAAAAAGTTTTTAAAAAAAGTGCAACTTGCAAAGTACATACCTGTTTTTAGAATAATCTATGTGCCTGGAGAGGGTTACATCCTATCTGTGCATATTTATATGTCTTTCCTTATGAAGTTTCAGGAGATTTTCTTCACAAATAAGAGTTTTTCTGTTCTGATGCAAACTATCTTTTTTCTGTGAATGGCCAGGCTTTATCTCATACTCTGTAGCTGAAGCTTCTTCAGAAACAGCAACACTTCCTTTTTTCTCTTCTGTTTCAGGTGATTTTCCTGCACTACTCTTTTTAGTGCTAACCTCTGGAGAATTCTTTTCCAAACTTTCATTTTGTCCATCTGAAAACAGCAAATCATCATCAGCATTTTTCGAATTACTTGATGCACATTTTTTGTTATTATTTGGAATATTTATATCATTGTCATCCCCACATAAGAAAGATAAATCCCTACCTTCAGAAGAAGTTTTAACTTCTAATGACTCTGGAGACACTTCACCTAGTGACTCTGCAGATGTTTCAGAAACAGAACTAGAAATAGGCTGCTGCTCAACTTGTGCTTCAGAAGAATCATTAGAAATAGACTGCTGCTGCTGCTGCTCAACCCATTCTTCCTCAGGACAGGCTTCAAAGAAGCATTCAATATCTTCTCTCTCATCTGTGAATTCCAGTGGCACAGGAGTGCTGCTCTTTTCCTCTATGTATTTGATTACTTCTCCACAGTCACTATCATGAGAAGAAAGTGAAAGATAAGAATAGAAGTCCCCTTTTCTCAGCTGTATGGGTCTGTGAGAGTGTTCTAACACTTTTTCCTTGATCTGTGCTAATGAAGCTGGAGCAGATGACTCACATTCAGGTTGTGACTTACTTTTCAAAGCTGTTGATGCCATGTCTATTATCTCCCTCACAAAATTGTGTACTGAGCCATCTTCTGTGTTTTTTCTATCAAAATCATCAGGTTCACAGTCACAGCACAAATCAAGACCATTGGCTGATGAGTTGCATTCTGCTTCACTGGATTTCAAGACTGCACAGCAATCAGGAAATTTTTCAGTAATGTTTATTCTATGCTGTTGACTACTAGGTAAGGATAGTTGTAAAGCTGTATCTTGTATGCCTACAGAATTAATTTCTGAGGAAGATTCAAGGCAAGGTTTTTTTGCAGGAGAGGAAGCAACAGAGTGATGATCAGACTGAAGATGATTTTGACATTCTCTTGCAGAGTTCCTGGATCCAGCTGAGGACAGAACAGTCTCCTTGCCATCCATATGTGAATCATCTGAACTGTCTGTAAATGCTTCACAGACACCACAATCATTTTCAGCTTCTCTGACATCAAGTGATGCATGAGTTTTGGGGATTGCTGCTACTCTAAGATCTTCCTTTTGACTGTCAAGAGTATTTTCCACATTGCCATTCTCCATATCATCCACAAGCTGATCCTTCACAACCTGAGAGATGTCTTTCACTGGGTGACTCTTTGTCCCCTTTTCACAATCACATGGTATATTCTTACTATTGCCATTATGTTCGGATATTTTCTGTACTGAACCATTCAATAGTGTTTCAATACTTAATGTATCTGTGGCTTTTGATGTCTCATTACTAACTTCTTTACTGCGCTGAATTTCATCACTGAGGTTACTTTTTCTTTTCTCCCTTGTCAAGGAAAATTTTGGTCTAATCCAGGTTTGGAGCTCATTTTTTATATAATCAAGTCCAGAAATTAAATTGCATTCTTCATAAATATCCTCATCAGTTGCTATACTGGAGTCGTCATCTTCATCTTTGATACCTAGCTCTTCCTCAGTTAAGGTAAGGGTGGAACTTGAAAGCAAATCACTGTCATCTTCATCATCAGTACAAGCAGAAGTGCAGGAGACATTAACAATCATGCTGACATTGACATCACTCTCATCAGCTACAGATCTATTAAGATGTTTTCTAAATGATGCGTTTGAATCTGGTATTTTATTTCTGTGTAGTACAATGTCTTCAGAGCAGAGAGAAAGATCCTCACTGCTGCTGAGTTCAGTGAGAGAAGCTGCTGAATCTTCATTGATTGAAGATGCAATATCTAGAGACAGCTGCCCAGTAAAAGACATTTTTTGAGAGCTACTTTGGAGTGTTATGTCAGAGATGCTGCGCTTTATTTTTTGATCTGATGGACTCTGGATGTTCTCTAAGCGATTCAAAAGATCTAATGTCCTTTTACTGAGCTCTCCAACAGAATCACTGCTTGCACTTATGTCTCCAGAGCCATGATGACTAAAAAGATCTTCGTTGCTTTTGTAGGAAGTCAGCCAGCTCTCCAAAGAGGCACTTCGTTGAAGACCATCTCCACTTTTAAAAATACCTGAGCTGAACAAATCACCTACTACAGACAGAGATTCTAAAGAAGAACTATGAGATAAAGTTGAAACCTGTCTTGTACTCTCTGTAACAGGTAATTTTCTTACAGTTTCTGCAGATTTACAAGAATTGGGATCTGATTCTCCACGTATACTTGCCAGAGTATGATCATGAATAAACCCATCTGGTTGTGACTCTCCAGATTTATGTTCAAATTTACTGGGTATTTTGTCAAAACAAAAGTCATGAAACAAACTACCCTCTGTATGTGTTTTTTCAATCTGGGATTGTTTCATTATCATGGGTAATTTGAATTTGGAGCCTTGAAGATATGAGTAATCATAAAACGTAAACACATCATGTTTTTCTTGCAATTCTTCTAGACAAACAGAGTTAGACATAGTAATGCTGTCCAAATCCTCATCATTTTCACTTCCACAACATGCAGAAGGAGCCAACTGGAAATCATCTGAAAGACTAGTATGATCTTCTTCATCTTGCTTTAGTTTTGGTTTTATTACATTATCCACTTGGCTTTCCACATGCCCAATTTCAGGATTACTCTGACTGCTTTCAATATCATTTAGCAAAAAAATTTCTGAATTATTTGTAGTTTCTGTATCACATTCACTCACTATCCCACTCTCACTCTCAGAATGCCTGCTTATGTTTCCACTCTGATACATGCAGTTATATGGTTTTCCCAATGTGGTACCTCCTATTAGATCTGGCAGGGATTTGGTAGATGAAAATGATGAGTCTTTACTGAGACTTTTGTTTAAAATGTTAGACTGCATTACACTGGAGAGTCTGGATGCTTTTTTCAAAAAAGGCATATGTTTTTTTTCTGATAATTCAATATTATGAAGACTATAGACCTGATAGACGTGAGGATTTGGAGGGGAAGTAATGTTGGGACAATAAAGAGGAATTCCATGATTACTGATACTTTCATCTTCATTCACATCATTATCACCACATTCTTCTGGAGTAGGTTTCTGGTTTAGATCATCCTTGTTGAGCTCCTGATCAGGATCACTTAAGTCTTCATGAATACTGATGAGCTTATTACTTATGTCAGTTTCATCCCATTCTAGAGCATCTTCACTTGTACCATTTAGATCCATCAAACTAGGATCAATTACATTTAGAGGCTCCTGTAAAAGAAAAAAGTCAAAGATTAAAAATATTTACAGCTGTACTTTAAATGTTCTTCCACTAAAATCACGTAAGTTAATGGAAGTAAAGCGCATTTTTGGAACAATGATCACTAATAGGCTTTTAATTTGTTACATCTTGTGTGCTATTAAAATGATCAATTAAAATGAAACCTACTATATTTTGAAAGATTTCTTTGACGTTTTTACTTCTTATTTGCTGTCAAAATATAATACAGAAATTTTACTTTAATAGATCTTAATTGTGATCTGTTTCTTTATATATAATAAGTTTTGGAATCATACAGGACTGTGTTAGTAAAAAACATGCAATTATGTTAGATATGAAAATCTTTCTTAGCCTGCTTAAATTCAATATAGTTAAGATGTAAAGGATTTAAGAAAGGGTTTTTGAAATGTTTATAACAAACTTCTGTGTAGTCAGTCTTAAAACAGTAGATCACAAGTCTCGATGAATTTTTGTTAGAATTTGCATTTATTCTTTATTTGATAATAAAGGCAATACAAATGACCAGTAAGTAAGAATAATGAATGTATGTTCAGCTGAAAGATCAATTACTACACGAGTTTCAAATAATATCTGCCCTGGTACCTTTCTCTGGAAAAGGAATGATAAATATGTGAGAGAAACTTAATTTTCTTTTTAGAAGATTTGTAACTTTCCAGTAATGTTTGTTACTATGACTCAGAACATGTGATAACAAGAATAGTTCCTTCTGGAAACATGTGGAAGAGGAAGAACGTTTTGACAACTTTTTTCACCCAGATGTGATTTGTCAAGTGGCCAACAGTACCAAACCACTGTAAGCCCTCAAAAATAAGACTGAAATGGTCCCTGATTTGGGGACTGAGCACAAATAAATTTCTCTTTATTTTTCCATTTCCTGAGAGGCCTTCATATAAGGCCTTGCTTTTACAAGGAGTCTTGCAATAGAATTGTTGACTAACATAGAATTGTTTACTTTAAATCATCTGAACAGTTGAACACTGATCACTGTATCCAGAAACACAAACACTTCTTCCAAGAAATCTTTCAACTCTGATCTCCTGCTTTCTCTAATTTTCTTTGAGCAGGTGATGTTTTTCAAACACAGCATTGACATCATGCCAAACAGCAAGAGCAAATCCCAGCAGCTACAAAGCAGATAAAATGAAGCTGTAGTCCAACAAAGTGCAGTTCTGCACAACTTGGTTACTGACTTAGATTCATCAAGACCCAGCCAAGGTTAATTGTGCAGGGAAAGGCACATACTTTTGACTTCAATTCTCAGCTGGAAACTCTCTTTGAAGTAGGAAATAAAGGTTCACAGCCCTTTTGTGAGCACAACAGTTAGGACACTAACTTTTGGGCTTGGACACTTTGCCACACTGGGCATAAGAGACATGAACCAAGCTATTCTCTCAGGAGAAGCCCTACCTACATGCTGTTCTTAAAAGAAGCTTGCTTGTCAAAATATTAATTTAATAGTAGATAGATGAAGAGAATTTTGTCTTGCAGTGCTGTGTTTGGCTTGTTTGATGAACAAGAGGCACAGACAGTGCCAAATATCTGCTCCAGTGCTAACAGTGTTTATTTAATTATGCATATAGGTGGCATTGTTACTGTGCAAGACACAAGGCTATATCATCCCAGTAAACAAAACATGTCCTGTAAACGAAAGACTAAAACAATCAAAGAAAATCAGGAGGAATTATTTCCTCCAAACTGGGCAGCTATCCCCCATTTAATGAGGTGATGCGATTATTAACTTACAGTAAATTCACGAATACAAGCCACACTGAGTATAAGCCGCATCTCTGGGTGTTGGCAAACATTTCGGTTTTTGTCCATAGATAAGCCGCACCCGAATATAAGCCGCTCTGTCATTCGCAGCGAGGACCCGCGTGCAATTAGTAACAGAACCGCGGGAGGGCGGGGTTTACTGGCTGAGCTAAGGCTGTGCAGGCTCGGCCCGCTAGGGGCTGCTGACGGGGCCAGGTGGCCCAGCCCACCGCTGCCACTGGGCTCGGCCACCCCGGGTCGGCGCTGCCCCGCGGTGGCAGGCAGGGACGGAGTTTCCCCCGCTCCTACGGCAGCGGCGGCGGGCGGGGACAGAGTTTCCCCGCTCCTGCCGCGGCGGCGGCGGGCGGGGACAAAGCACCCCGCCTCCTCCCCGAGCCGCGGTAATGGCTGCGCGGGGCTCCCGTCAGCTCCCTGGCCCGCGGCAATGTCGGTGCGCGCTTCCCTCCCCCTCCCCGGGCCGCGGCAATGGCGGCGCGGGGCCCCCCCCGTCTCTCCCCTGGGCTGTGGCAGAGGAGGAAAGAGAGCTCTCCTGCCTCTCTCCCCACCCCCCGTGCTGCCTGCAGGGAACCAGGGCAACACAGTAACACTGTAACAATCGCGGAATGCCGGCTTTTACTGGCAGGTGCTTGGCTGGCACGTCTGGGGTTGTAAATGTCAGAAAATTATTCACATATTAGCCGCCCCCGAGTATTAGCCGCACTTCCGGGTTTCCACCAAAATTTTTGTCAAATTGCTGCGGCTTGTATTCGTGAAATTACTGTATTTGATAAATCAAGACTTTCTCCATCTAAGATAAATCTGTGTCCTCATGCTTTATTTGGCTTAGCTGTAATGTAGACTCCTGAGTACTACAGCAGTGTTAATATATTGCACATAATAATGGGTAGAACAGCAGATGTGAAAGAATTTTTTCATTCTTGGCTGGTTAAGAGGCCTTCAATGTTTTGTGAATCTGTCTGGACTAATGTTGAAACTTTGAGGCTCTTTGTGGATCTACCTACCCCAAAGCTTTTATAGAGTACCTCTGCTAGAGTTCTTTTTTTTTTTTCCCCATGAGACATTGGCTAAAGTTAAATTCCTGTGAAAACATCAATTTTCTAGACAGCTACAGCCATCAGAGCAGCTCTGTACATTGTGAAGTTCAGGAATCTTTATTTGGATTTGTCAGTTTGTCATATTTTAATAAAAGCTCCTGATTTGTACTTAGTTGGACTCAGTTTCCCACCTGTATCTCACCCTTCACTAACATGAAAAATGCAATTATTTGAAAACCTGTTAGATTACAAAACAAATCAGATTCAATGGTTCATTTTCTCTGTGTCATGTTTTACGACCCTGTCATATTCAGGGAAGTTTCCTAAACCACTTAATTTTACTGTTTTCAGCTCCTGCCAGCTGCAAGAAGAAATTCCTGAAGGCAGGAAATCAGCAGCAGGTTCCAAGGATTTTATGTTCCATAGAATCTGATTCTGTTTCTCAAAACAAAACATTTGATCCTTATTGGTCAGGAAGACAACCTTCCCTCTGTAAATCAGCACTTGGCTGCCTTGTTTGTTCAGCAAGTCTGATGAACTAAAACAATAAAACTTGTAGAGTTGTGACCTCAGCCCATTCATCTTCACCGAGTGCTCCCCACTTCAAAGCCTATTTTTTTATTGTTAAAATGCACATGCTTTTCCAAGGCCTGGCATACTCAGAGTTTTGCAATACTCAGAAGTTTTGCAGGCTTAGCTTGATGGCAGTGGATATTTTATTTTATTTTATTTTATTTTATTTTATTTATTTTATTTTTCTTCTGATTCTTGTTTATACTTGCAAAGACTCCTATGCAGATATGGTCATTTTACTAATATAGCTTTCCCTGTCCCAGGAACTGACTAAATTGATATTAGTGAGTTACTACTGTAGTTATAAACAACATATCCCTTGAAGTACAAATTTAGTGATTATCAGCTACACTAGCAGACCTTCCAAAGTACAGGAAAAGTTTTAACTTTGAAACAAACCACTCAGCTTAAGTTACACACCTTTTGTATTTGGTGTTTTTAGTACAGGTATAAATTTTTCCTATATTTGTTTTACAAAATTTAGTGAGGTGTTCAAACAAGGCAGAGGTCGAGGTAGTTTTTGGAGGAGCCATACCATAGCCTCTGGAATAAATCTCTGGAGTAAAGAATGGAAGGTGGTGTCACTCCAGCCTACATTTGCACTGACATCAGTAGCAAGGTGAAAACCAAGGAATCTTTAGGAACTATTTTTATCATATTAGATATCTCTTTTTCAGGCTGCTCAGTGCCATGATAGGATGCTGGATGATTAGAGTTATCATGCTAGTAACAGATTATTAGGTCCTGCTAACAGAATGTTTAAAATTTTTCAACATTATCCTTTACTTGGTGTTAAATAGAGGAGGGCACAAATGATAAATGCCAGATAGTGCCAGAGATAAATTCTGTTTGTTCACTCTACAGGGAAAAACGGTGGTGTTTCTGCTTCGGTCTATGTCTTCCATTTGAAAGAATTGTATATCATATTGTACAATTCATCTTTTACACAAAGTAGATGAATCTACTGCCATTTCCAATTGCGAAAGCTTTACTTGAGTAAGAGCTGCACCATGTTTTTAATTTTGTTTCAGTTTATTAAGAATATGTCCTTCCCAGACAGTTTGTTCTTACAGATTCCAAAGGAAGTTCTGCCTAGCTTAGATCAAGGTATCTGAGTGACTTGCTCTAGTGAAAGGAGTCTGTGTCCATAGCAGGAGGATTGGAACTAGATGATCTTTGAGATCTCTTCTAACTCAAACCATTCTCTGACTGTATGTTTCTCTGATTCTATTACCCCTTCTTGAAATGCAAATACCCAGAAAGAGAGGGGTCTATCACAGACAGACATTCTGATCTCCACATGTAAGACACACTATATTTCAAGAGAATCTTGGAGTGTGCTACAGAACTTCACATTTCAATGGAGTGAGCCCTGTATGCTGACTCTTAAGCCCTGGCTTTGATGAAGTCTGCGGCAAAACATCACGAAGGTACCATCCTGTCTGGAAAAAACTTTTTGGATACTGACTTGTGTAATTGGTGGCACTAATTTTTCTGGAATTCAGATTTTTTTTTTTTATATGTGCAGGAATGTGTGAGTAAAAACATATATTTAATTTTTCTAAAAATGGGTAGTTTTAAAGTAGGTCTGAGTGGCCTCTATCATTATAAAATCACTAAATAACACTACATTTAGAGAAGATCTGTAAGACCAGTAAGAGAAGGCAAAGAGTTTTGACCAAGAAAGTAAAAAAATCCCAAAGTAATAAGAATCAAAAGATACAAAATATTATGCATCTTCCTATTTTTTATATATTACCACCAGATAGACAACACTTAGGAAGCATTTACTGTTGCATGAAAAGTTTTGAGTATTATTAAGTGAATAGTCTATTCAATTATAGACTCAGAAGAGTGAAAGGTTAAATTAATTCTAATGTATTTGAAAGTGCAGCTGTAAGGTTTTTAGCTCTTCCTACTTTGAATTCAGAACTATTTTGCTCAGAATAGCATTCCCATTTCAGTGGGATAACTCTTGTGAGCACAATTAAGTGTGTGCTTAAATCCTCATAGAGTTGGTGTTTAATGGCTAACCAGTTAATCTGCAGAAAATGTTAATGGGAAGAAATAAGGTTATTAAGCCAAATAAAGACATTTCCTCAGCCCCAATGCTCTTTAAGGAAAAGCATCAAAATGCAATTTTTCATTTGTTTCCTTCACAAAAACAAGAATAGTTTAACTTCTTTGCGAAGCAAATTATATTAAACAATGATTCTCTGTTTTGGCTTCATTTGCATGTGTTACTCCAGAACAGATACTTTGTGTTGGTGAAAAAGGCCTGTAATGTAACCCCTACATACTATTATATTTTTTTAAAGGAATTAACATGAAAAAAAGAGCTTTTCACTCTTTTTAAAATTATTATTATAAATACAAACTCTGTTCTTTCTCCCTCCCTGCAACATATCTTTCAGTTGCTGTGGCCAAATGATCCAAACTCAACTGCACTTAGGGGCCAGGGGAAAAAGAAAAAGGAGAGAAAACCATCCCCCACCTCCAGGAATGCATGCACATTCAAGAAAGACAAACATGATTTTGTCTTTCGTAAAATGCAAGCATGCCAAGTACTTCTGCTGAGGGAAATAATCATGTGTACAGTGCCACTTCACCTCTGTGTCACTTAAATTCATTTTCTAAATGGGGTTGCCTATATCATAGTCATCAAAAAGACTATCCCCATTTCCCAACACCAATTTTTAATATGCATAAGTATATGCATAATATTCCCTGTGCATAACACCAAAGTGGCCTAGAGATTATAATATATTCTCAGAATATATGGAAGCAGTATGCTTTATCTCAGATCATGAAAGAAACATATATGAACATACATATTTGTTATAATTGCAATTAAAAGCAGGTACACATTTATTTCCTGAGAAAATAAGATCTAAATCTGTGCTAATCTCTTAGTGAATTTTACAATTATTATTGCCCCTTTTGATGACAATACATGCACAATCCTGCACCTGCAGATCTCCTCCTTCTCTTTTAGGGGTCATGTATGCTTACAGGTAGTGCCAGGGTCCTACATGGGTGGTTGTATGCACCAATTCCTGCGCCACAGGAAGGACACTGACTTTGCCTCTGCCCTCTGCAGTCACAGGTGTCACCTGCAAGGGTCTCAGTATGAGCTGGGAGAAACAGAGGCTCCACCATTGCTCAGGTCTATATGATGATGTTTGAAGCTCTCTGATAATGCTCAGAAATAACAGTCTAAAGGACTACTATTGTCACATTAGGTTTTAAACCAAGTAATTTTCTTTATCATGGTAGCAGCTTTGTGGGCACATCTTCTAAGCAACAGGTAAAATAACTGCAGTGACATTTTAAGAGGATGCCCAGCTGAAAACTATAAACTCCTACTAGTAGGAGAAGCGTTTTAGAAGTCAGGGAAATTGTCCGTTCTCTAAGCATTCTTCTGCTCTTTCTAAGCCACTTGATGCTAGATGAAATTCTGGGGTCAGTTGTGCCTGCATGTGAGTCCTATGAGGGTCTTCTAAATCCCTTGGTAAGCTGCCTGCTTATCAGATGGACAAAAGAGTGAAAGGCTCCAGCCTCTCCATCCCACTCCACTCACACATCACACTGGAGTGTACAAGCCAGGCTGAAACAGAAGGTGAGCCATGTCAGCAGAAGGCCTGCAGGAATTGACTTTGATCACAGATCAAGGCAAAAGCAGGGACTCAACAAGCTCAGTCCCTGCTGTGTGTCCAAAATATCATTGCTAATGACCTACCCATTATTTGTTTTCCATCCTCTACAGAAGCATTTCCTTTTTTTTTGCCACCATATCCTTTCGAATGTCTAATATTATTTGCTAAAGAATCCCTTTAAAGGTTACTAGAAAGAAGAATATCTATAACATTTTTAGATTGAATAATATTGTCATCCAAATAGGTTTACAATCCCAGACCTATATCCCAAGTTGTGTATTTGGGCTTTTTTTTTGTGATGAGAAAACCTGGCTACATGACATATTTTACCAACTGTTGTTTTTACTGCTTTGTAGCTTTCTTTTCATCTGTCAAGAGGTTACATGACAGGATTTTTTGCCCTTGAATGTCATTTCATATCTCACCTTTACTTCAGAGAAATATATTATTTTCTTTGTTCAAGAAACCATCACAAGCCCTTTATGAAACTCTTAGAAAAACATTCCTGGCTTTATCTAAACCCAAATTGTTTCCATGCACACACAGTTCAGAACTGAGCAAATCCTGGCACTACACCTCAGGTACATGTTCATGCATGTTGGTGGGAGTTCATCCATGCAAAGTCTCAGAATTTGACCCAAATGGTGTCTTTGTAGTTAAGACTATAAAATATCCAGAAAACACAGGGAATCTGTGGAATATCATATTAATGCCAAATCAATTGCATTCTGCGTTTAGATGCTCATAAATAAATTTGTACCAGCAAAGCAAAGTGGCACAATAAAATCACTTGATGCTTTCTCTTTGTAATTGTCAAGAGGTCTGTATACTGTTATTAATACTTTCAATTTAGTACCATTTGCATGGTAACTGATAGTCCTTTAAGAGTGTACTCTCAGTTAAATCAGAACAACTCAGTGGATACTATGAATGGACTCAGTAGACGCAATAGCCATCTCCAATCTACAGCATGCATATCAGGACTCCAAAATCACGGCTTTTTTAAGAGCTTTTCCACCAGACATGAGGGTTTGAGAAAATCTCTGAAGAGTGAGAATCACCATAGAAACATAGATGATATAAGGCACAAAAGAGCAGGACATAAGCCCTTGGGAGCTTGACCTGAGGAGAAACCTAGAAAGAAAGTTTTCTCACGAAGAGCTGGAATAGAGAGACTTGAAATTCTGAATAAAAAATTCTTTCAGTATACTGGAAAGGGAGACTTTATCTATTATTTATGAATAACAGGACTGCATGAAAAATACCTGTCCCTATCATCAGTTTCTTCTTCTGAATCAGTTGAGAGACCACCAAATTCACATTATCAATGAGAATGGACTCCTTGTCCCCCTTATTTAAATTTTCAATGCAATTTCTTTACAATTTCAGTTCTGGCATTTCCTGAAGTGATTGATTCACCATCTGTAAATTTGAGATATCGACTTAAGGGGAGTCAATAAGCAAGTATTGTTAAGTCAAAGGCTAGAAGAATACTGCATATTATAAGTACTTGCACAGTCTGCCCACCTATGGATTTTCAAGTGCTAAGTTAAACACCACAGTTGTCAGTAAGTGGAAAGGAGTTCTGGCAATGAATCAAAATTACAATGGTAAGCACTCTGAAGTTACAACAGCGCAATTGCTCTTTGCCATTACACAGCCTATGTCTAAGAAAAGCTGCTCTTCAAATGTTGTGATATAGAAGCACTGGCCTAATCTCCAAATATAAGCAGTTCCTAGGTAGGCAGAGCTCTTTCACTGAGATCATCTCATCTTTGAACTTCCAGATTATTTTCTTTTCTCCTTCTCTGGTAAGTGATTATGTTTATACCTCTCTATGTATATAGTAGATATCAACACAGCTCTGGAGTTGGCTGGCAGAAAAGGATTGGAATTACCAATCTAAACTAGTACATTGAATAGGTCCTGTGCAGTGTCTCAAGTACCAGTATTATGTGCACAGCTTGGTTTGGTCACTTGCAAAATTATTTGATATAAGCATACTTTGTAGAAATTCACTTGGAATAAGGCAAAGTAGTGGACAACTGCATCTTGCTGTTGTGAGAGGTTTATAAGTGGGTGTCCTAGTTTGGCAGAGTAAAAAATTGCAATGGGGAGTAACTCACTGTTACAAAATCACTATATTGCCATTATTCAGTTTTCTTCTCTTACAGGTGTGTTTGTTTTAAATGTTGCACAGCTTTAACTTGGGCTCAAATCAAAACATAAGTTGAAGATTTCAGTGTATCCACAATGATTATTTTCAGTGCTGGTAAGGCCCAAAAAGTCCAATGAGTACTGAGTTTGCAAACTAATAACTGGGGGGCACAGGGCTACTATTATTAATGTTATTAGCAGATGTGTTGTTAATATGCAGTATAGAGCTCCAAGTCTTTCATGCAGCTGCTCAGGTTTTTAGTGAAACTCTATGATTGACATGTACTTTTTGCATAGTGCTTAGAAATTTAGGAACAGTTTATGGTGTTTTGTTTCACACTGAAACAATATCCCTCCCCTTTTAAAAATCAAAATGGATTTTTAGACTAAAATGTCTTTCTGAATTGTTCAGGAAACCAGTAAACCTGCTGAATGAGCTGTGACTCCATAAAGTTTAGGAACTCATTTATTATGTTTGGAGATCAGACACTGCATTTATTCACCAAGTGAATCTCTAAAACTTAGCTTTCATTAGAACTGTGGGAAGGCCCAGTCTTTCTCCCTTCACTGGAGAAGGTGAAGCTCAAGAAGATAATTAACCATGAAACAATGAGGAGGCTTGCTGGGTAAGCACTAGTGTGAAAACAGTTACTACTCACAAAGGAAGGGAAATTAGCTGGCTGGATAAAAAAGGAAGTGTCAGACTGGAAGGCTGAAAGGACTGCAAGTGTAAGTAGATAGCTCTCGCGTCATTAATGCAATTTTTTAACATTTAAGCATCACTGATTTCTAAATTTAAATGCACTTAACTGCTATGTGTTAGGAGATATTAATATGCCATTTAAAAATAATTTTTCTTAAACTTTCCATTTTCACATTTTACCACTTCATCCTTCCCACGCATGAAAAAAGGCACTGCCCCTTAGTATTGTGTTCTTGTTTACAAAGCCAATGTAAACAGTGTTCTAGAAAGATTCTGTTTCCTCATTGTATTTTACAAACTCATTCTTTTACATTAATACAGGTCTTTTTTATGAACAGTTTCTTTAGATTAAACTGATTCACAGAGTAAAGACTTATGATATATCTTTCCTTTCAAAACTTCCTTCAACTTGAACAGTGTTCCCTGAAGCAGCCACATTTTTGGCAGAAATTCAGTTGCATGCTATGCCAAAAGAAATAGAATAAACAAACACTGCTTAACGCAGCTGGCTAGGTAATTTACATATTACTGCACACACCGAACATGAAGACCTGGATGTGGATTAGAGATGCAACAATGACACAAACATCTTATACGTAAGGAAAAATGAAATCATCATTGCTCATCATTTACATTTTATTATTTAATGTATATTATAGTACCTCTGACATAAATGTATGTGCATATCTAAATATTAAATAGATGTATTTATTATAATCTCTCTATGTTTTACAGAAAAACTATGGTAGAAATGTCTTGGAAAACTGTTAAGTAGGTATGTTTTTTAAAGTTTTCTTCTGGTGAAAGCACACTATCTAAATGGCCACATTCCAGCTTTTGTACATAGCAAAAAGCCCTCCAAATACAATGAAAACTCCCTAGGCATATTGTAAAACTTCTTCACAATACATAGAGCATAGGCAGGCATCCAAACCTATGCATATACTATGCATATACTTCCTGAGAATCCTGCAAATATATTTCTATATTTCTGTGGCCTTATCATCCAATATGGAAGGTCTTTGTAAGACGGAAAAACTGCATGGCAATCTGTCAGAAAATAAGGCTTCTTCCTCTTTTTCTAAAAACTATTTTGTTTGAGAACTCTTGAAGAAAAAAATCTAAAATTAGCTTCAATTACACTCGTACTGTTCCTTGTAGAACTGGATTCATTAGATATGCAGAGCAACAAGTCATTAAATTAATTTTAAAATCATAAGTTTGTGACTTTCATATTTGTCTTTACTGTAATTTTTAAAACAATCCTGGCCTGAGTCATGAACTTATGATTAGTGGATATTAGGCATCTAAATAAAACACTGACTTCATCCTGTAATTTGAACACAGGGCATTGCAATGAGAGCCAGTGTTTGCTGAGCACTGTTAAATATCTGACCCCATACTTAAGTACAGTAATTTCATGACCATAAAGCGCACCGGACTATAAGGCGCACCCCCCTGGAGTCAGCAAAATTCACAACTTTATAGATCAGATAAGGCACACCAGACTATAAGGCACACTTTTTTTTTTGCAGCGAGGCTCTGCCCCCAGCTCACCCCGCGCGGTTGCTGGCCAAGGCCCCGTCTCCACCCGGCAGGGGCGGTGCCGCGAGCCACCGGGCCCCCCTGGACCCGGCGGCCAGGGCCCCCAGGACTGCCTGGACCCAGGAAGGCAGGTGCCGCGGGCCCCCTAGCCCACTTTCACCCAGTAGCCATGGGCTCCTGGGACTGCCTGGACCCGGGAAGGCAGGTGCCGCGGGCCCCCTAGCCCACTTTCACCCAGTAGCCATGGGCTCCTGGGACTGCCTGGACCCGGGAAGGCGGGTGCCGCGGGCCCCCTAGCCTGCATTCACCTGGCAACCATGGGCTCCCGGGACTGCCTGGACCCGAGAGGGGCGGTGCCGTGGGCCCCCAGGCCCGCCTCCACCCGGCAGGGGCAGTGCCGCGGGCCTCTGGGCCCGCCCCCAGCCGGCTGCCATGGCACTTCCGGCTCCCCCCACGGCTCACAGCTCACACTTCTGGTTTGGCAGATTTCGCAACTTTGTACATCAGATAAGGTGCAGCGGACTATAAGGCGCACTTCCAGGTTCCAGGGAAAATTTTAGTCAAAAGGGTGCGCCTTATAGTTGTGAACTTACTGTACCTAAATAGGAAGTGAGTTCTTTTGAAGACCTCTGTCCTTAAAAATTCAAACCTAATCATTTTAGTTTTTATTTTTTTATGGGGTATTCCTGCTGTTTAAATGGTGTTTGACAGTTCTCTCAGCATTGGCATGCTTTGGAAACATCATATTTCCAATTTCTGAATATTACTTATTTTCCCACTAAAACTGATTATTCCTAAGAATTTTTCTGGTTTGGCTGCGGTTTTGAGTTTGAACTTCCCATCATTTTACAAAGCCATGGCTAAACATGACATCTGCCAGAGTGAGGGAAACAGTGGAATAATATAGCAGACTGGTGAAGTGCAAGGAGTATTTTACTCTTGGTCTCTGAGGATGGAGTAGAGCCCTCCATTGAAAGACTTGAATATATTTTTTTTTTCTTTCTATTCATACTAAAAACGTACTGTTGCAGATGACCACTCAGGAGACTCTCTCAAGAATATAACACAACATTTATCTGAATTCTGATTAAAGTTGACTGGGTCTGCAAATTTTTTTTTTTTTTTTTTACTAAGATCTGCTTAACAAAAAAGGTTTTTACCAGATTTGTTTTATGAGAATATTCAGACTGTGTACTACCATGATGGCTGTCCTCGTAACTATGGCCAACTATGGCAAATTTCCTCAAGGAAATTACAAGAAACAGAATTTCTTGCAAGAATGTGGGATGTATTACATATCTTCAATTAAGTCCAAGAAAAATCTAGACCTAGGTTCAGCATCTGTGTAACTACATTTTTGATCCTATGGATATTTGTTCCATGTCACAAATCAGAGATGCAGCGCAACCCAGAAGCTCAAAAACATACACACCTCAAGTATGAGGACAGTGTGTCATATTAAAAACTCTAAAATTAAATATTCATTTGCTTAGAAATTAAATATTTTAAGGAAGCACCAAAGTGAGCAAATGCAAGCAATCAAGATGGTACTGTCATAGAGTACATGGAAGATGCCCAATATCATAACAAAAATCATGATTGATAGTAAAAAAATAAATCTGTAAAGGTTCAAATATAAGTCATTAAATAATTTGTTGCAGTAGATCATTTTGTTTTAGATCATGTAATGTGTGTTCAGCACCTTACAATATGTAATGTGCCCTTCTCATCCAATTAAGTTAATAATCTCTCAGTACTTTGCTGTGCTATACATTCCTGATGAACTTCTACATTTTATGCAAGATTTTTAGCTAGGACTCACCTTGCAAAATGATGGTTTGTGATGAAATCAGAAACTTTTAGAAACCAGGTTTTGTTTAGTGAAGCTATCTAGCAAATAACTGAACAATGACAGATTCGGTTTTTTACTCCTGAAACAAGGGGGTTTGTGTGTATTTTTGAAGATTATATGTGTCATTCTATGGGTTGAAAAAATTGCATCAGTGAAGTAAATACAGAGAAGTGGAGACACCATGCCTAACATTATGAGAAACTGTTTTCTTTCCCAGAAAGCATCACAGAAACAGAAAGATAGAGTAAAAGAAGAAAGATACCAAATCAGAAGCAATATAATATACCTTAACAATTTGTTTTTCCAAATGCATTTTAAAGAAGGAAACCAGGAAGTTGTCAGGTAAAAATCCTGAATAGCTGCTTAAGCAGTTTCTTTAACTCCTAAGAAACAAGCTTGTGGAAAAAAGTGCCTTTTTTTTCCTTTTTCTTTTTTTTTTTTTCAAGTGAGCTGTCTCACCACTGCAGATTTTCCCAAGTCCTTACAACTCTAATTAAAATGTGGTAATTGGTTATGTTACCTCAATTACCATGATGCATGGACATTGATACAAAGCGACACCAATTGAATCCCTTGGGTGTTATACCCCAAGGCCATCCCATTTATTGTGGCCTTATTATTTTCAATTATGTGGCTGGATGTACAGCATACTTTCAAGCCAATACAGATGACGGTTCTGCTGGACTTTCAGTGTAATGTACATATAAGATGACTCAGAGGAAGAAGAGAAATAACTTTTTTTTCATGAGGTATAGTAGTGAACTTGTTGATCAGACAAATGAATATTTCAGACATTTTCAGGACAATGTGAGAATTAGGGCCAAACTGCCTTAGCTCAACATCTCCATTTTAAATGCATGAGTAATACTGTCCCTACAATAATTAGCTCTCTCTGTTGAATAAGAAAAGAAATTGTCTGCTTCATAAAACAGGTATGTTTCTCATTTAATGAATGAGCATTCTGGAGAAAAAGAAGCTTCTTCACTCATCAAAAAGGCAGCAATATTGAATTATGGCTAAAGTAAAATCCATTGTAAACCACATTTTTTTTCTCTCTCTCCCCATCCCAAAAAAGTGAATTTCCATGGTCATCTCATTGTAGCTTTTTATACAGAAACATACCTGATCTGGGCAAGACATATACAAATTGGAATCGTCTTTAGCAGCCAGAAAAATCCATTGATGTTAAATACATAATTTGCATTGGGTATACCACTGGCTGAGCTAAAACATTTTATAAAAAAATGTCAGAAAACAACATACATTTTGGACTTTGATTTAATTGCTGGGCACAACTATGACTGAGTCTGTCTCATAACAATGTTTTAATTTTTCAGTCTTTCAAGTAGACTGTACCTTCTAAAGGAAACTGCATAGTGTGTTAAAGCTTCTCCAGCTGTTGAGCAGGAATTTTAGATGGCAATTTTGAGTTTAGTTAAATGAAGATTGTTGCTATTGCAATTGCCAGGCAGTCTCCTTTTTCCTTTAAGTTGATTGCTAGCAGGGTCTTGTTAGAGAAGCTATAAGGCATCTGTGTAATCCTGAAGTTTAAATTAAGGTGATATATAACATTATATCAGCAAAATATGGAATGATAAATCTGGATGAAAAGAATTTACTATTAAAAAAACAAAACAAACAAACAAACAAACAAACCAAACAAAAACCAACAAAAACACCAAAACAAACAGATGGGGGAGATAAAAACCTCTTTTGCTAAAACGAATTAGGACTGCTTCCAGTTTTCTGAGGTTTTTTCATTTTATGAATACCTCATTCTGTATAGTTAGATTAACCTACTGAATCTAATCTTTCTGGAGTGATTCTTTTTGATAATTTCACATTCTAGATAGAACTTTTTGTTTATGAGAAGGACAGCACCTTTGTGCAGAAGGTGCACAAAATACACGTTAATAACTTGTTATTTGTAAACTTATGATGCCCACTATTGCAAAAGGCAAGCAAAATTAAAACCTGCAGAAGACCATAAATTAAGACAATTCAAAAGAAACATGAAAGTTTTCTGTGGTTAATTCCAGTGTACCTTTGTAATGTTTTAAGTGGCCCAGATAAGTGACTGAATGTAAAAAGGGGCAGAAAGAGGACAAAGGAAGATCCTAGTACACAATTAGAAAACGGTAGAAGATGAAAGTGACTCTCGCACTGAGGCTATACAATCATCTGGGGTATCTTATTTACTGTCACCAAGTCAGATGCCATGAATGAGTCAGATGCCATGAGGCTATAAAAACATCCCATTTGTTTTCATAAATTGCAGTATTTTGTGGGAAACCACAAAGACAGACTTGTTACCAAGGGATACAGTTTGTATGCCAAGACTGGCACACCATCAAATACAGAGCGATACGGTAGTAGAAGAAATGGTTCTGGTACCTACCCAAGAAATGACTGCACAGGAACTGAGTGAAAAGGAAGGTTAGAACATGCCAACTCAGGCAAGGAAAGTCAAAGAAACATGAATCCTGCAGTGGCTGGAGCATATTTAAATGTTAAGTATATGGATAGTTTTATCATCAAGAGAAATTTGTAGATACTGATATACTTAATAAAAGAAGCGTTATTATAAAGCAGCCTAAGGTGGGAGGCTCCAAAACAAAACAGCCCACAGTGAAAATTAGATGGGCGTGATGATATCTCTAAATGGCTGCTATTTCTCAGCAGAAAGAATGATATATCCCTCAGCCAGTGAAAGTCAGCTCAGCCCAGCAAATAACTCCAGAATAACTCAGGTAAAGTGGGAACAAAGTAGCAGGTACCTTGGGAAGTACCAAGCCTCTAGATATCAAGCGAGATTTTGTACTTATATCCTCACCATGCCTCAACTCCTGATCAATTGCAATCCCAAAGAGAAACACAAGACTTCACTCCTTCTGCAAGGGCAGCTCCAAGCTCTAATTAACTCATAACAGTTTATTTAAAGTAACTGCTTCCATACAACAACTGCCCACACACAGAAGAGAAATAATATATGTTCATTATAGTAACTTGGACCTCTGTCAGCACTCTCTAAAATATCTCACAAATGCAACTTCTTTCCCTTCCAAGTCAAATAGGAGATATGCATTTGCTAAAAGAAACAAAATAACTGGTGATTTGTGGTACTTTACCTTTAAGATAACACAGTTGGAATCCAGTTCACTCCCTCTTGGGCTGTTAAAGACCCAACAATACTCACCCTCTAACAAAAAAAAAATCAGGATTCTGAGAGCTGTTTTTTGGTTAGGTTGTTGCCTAAATACTGCACATTCTTCTTTCTGGAGCTCCAAAGTTCAACTGTTCTTCCTACTGCTGGTCAGATCATTACACATTTTGTGTAGCACTAACCAAATTTATTCGAGCTATTGCTGCACACATTAGTAATATGACTGAAAATATTCCTAAGATGCAACTATCACAAAAACATAGCCAGCATTTCTCAAGAGAATTAAAAATCTCTGCTACTGTATTTTCTTTCTTTATCAATCTTTTCTATTCCTCAGATTCATATTTATCTTCTCACCCATTCACTTGCCCAGCCTGTTTCATTGATGAATTCTTTTACTTCCGTTCTCATTTCTTGATCTCCCAGACTCATTACCATGAAAACTCTCTGCAGCTGTTGAGATGGCATTTGTCTTCTTTTATTTCTAGACTTTCCTCTCAATTCAATCATAATGTATTGTTTAAAACTCCTACCTGCAATTTCCATAAACCATCTTTCTGGATACTCACTAATTCTGTTTTTTCCTTTAATTCCGCTGAAATATCTGTAACATTTTCTCACAATCTGAATTATCTTCACTTTTTACGTTGCCAGTTGATTAATCCTAAGCTGATAAAACCAACGGTGACACTACATCCATCTGCTTTTCAGAGATGAGTTCTTTCCATGCTGCCTCATACAGAGCCCTTTTTGACTTGTCCTAACCATGTGTTCAAACCTCTTCCTTCATCAAGTCCCATTTCTATGTCAATACCTAAAGCAAAAGAACCAATAAACCAAACTGGTGAAGAAGTAATCCTATGTTATAAATTTTGAAAAAGGCAGGCAAATAACATTATTAATACCTTCACCAGTTCACTCATCCACAGCATCCTTCTCACTAACTCACCATTTCTTGGGCTGTTTAGACTAATAGCATTTTCACTCAGGAACCGCTAGTCTTTCTAAACAATGCCTTATGTATCTTGATACTGTAGGACCATAGCTGAATCAGAAAATTATAGCTTCTGTTACTTCGTAAAGGAACTTTTCAAAAAATAATTCAAAAGTAGTATTTCACGGTTAGTCAGATAATTGATAAGAATTGTCAATTTTTTTTTCCTTTACTTTGCTTGATATAAACCAAAAAATTATATCACTTTTTCTCAAATCTCATCAAGACTCTTCAGTATATGAACTACATAGGATAATCATTGTTGTCAATGTCGCTGCAGTATACAGACTTTAGCAGTGTGATAGTTGCACAAAACATGCTGAGCCAATTCATCCGTTACAGTCAATGGTGTTACAGTAGGGATTATTTTATTCCCCCTGCTTTGTAATATAGTTTTATGCTGTAGAAAACCAATCTAATTCATGGCACTTAATGGATGGTTTAAGCAGAGTGCTATTTTGCCTCTTAGGAATCATTTCCCTGAGATAAAAGCAAATTATTACATTTTACTTATATTCAAATAACAGAGGATTGTAGATTAATCACATACCCATGGCATTCTATGTGAAATACACATCTACTGCTGCGATGCTAATTAAAACCAGTCTTGTTACACAGGAAATTATTTTTCTAAAACATACTTACAATCAGTGAAATATGTCTCTGGGCCCAGTTCTGTTAGGTATTGAGCAACTTAGCATCAGGAGAAGATTTGGTTTTTTACTGGGTGGGATCAGATACAATGAGATTAAATATTCAGCAAATACAACATGTATATGTGAGTTTATATTATTAAACAATGATGTCCATACAATGCTGCATGAAAAACTGAAGATTCACTTGCAGACAGTAAAGACTAGGAATGGCATCTCAGTCAGAAAAAAACACTCCGAGATGGATACATTTTCTTGTGCTGAAAAAGTGTTTCTTGTGAAGAATGAAATCCCAAGAGACCTTTTTAAAGCAAGCATCACTCACCGAGTCTTTTTCTGATCGCTTCTGCAGCCTGGTTTGCCAGTGGACAGCTTGCATGACAATGGCTTCCCACCTCCTCTCAAGGTTTACGATTATCAACTGCATGGACTGGTGATCTGCATTTAGGTTGCAGGTTTCCTGATCATCCAGGAGGTGCTGGCATAATCGCAGCACAGAGGCTACCCCACGGCGCCTCTGCTTGATCTCGGAGCACAGAGACTGAAGGATAGACAAACAGCAGATGTCAGCACTTCACAAACGGAAACATTAATTATTATCTGATATTTAGTGGTGCCCAATCTCTGTCTTTCAGTATTTTTTTTCAGGTCTTCCATAAATTCATGTACTTGTGTCAAAGCCTAGTGTTTTATTTTCAGATAAATACAGTCTTAACCTTAATAGCACAGACAGACTAACACTACATTCAGTCTTCTTCAAACAAATGCCATACATAGCTAACTGTCTCAATAATGCTGAAAGTTTTATGGTGTAGACTCATTTATTCTTCCTTTCTTTTTCATTCAACTGGGACACATCTGAAATGAGTTACCTGACAGTAATCAGTCTCAGAAATTCTACAGAAAAATAAGAGGGAAAAATTGTAGTCATGCAATAAGAATATATATAGTTTTAGAAAAAACAATAGAAATTGTGTGTCGCATGTGCCCTGTCACAGGAGAAATATTAAGAAGGAGAAAATTCAGAATAAAATTGTTTACAGATGTTTTTTGTTATCAAAATATTTTCAAGGTAGCTCCATATTCAAGTAAATGTAGGAAAACGGTGATAATGTATCATCCCTGAAAAGGAGTAATTCAGTGTATTTATTTCATCTACTGATTCCAGTGCTACTGAGAATGAAGTCAGACTTAAACTGGATGATGGGAGACAATTGCTAAGCCCCAATATTGAAATTTGATGGGAGCCAGGATATGTTGGTTCTTCACCAAAACCCTAAGAAACTGTACTGAGAATCTTGTTGAGCAACAGAATAAATAATGCATCCTACATGCCAGACCTAGAGCGAGGTCTGCCACCTGAAGCAGTCAATGGTATGAGGTGTTTCCAAGCATGGTTTTATCCATGATTATGCTCTACTGTCACTAAATATCAAACCAGGATTTTTTTAACTCATAACAAATTTCAATAATAATATTTATGAAGCTGGGGTACCAAAAGGCAGAAATGCATGTGAGGATGACTGCTTCAGCCCAGGTTCTGAGATCCTTTATTTTTATAACATTGCACGGCTCAAGTATTCAATAATTATCATAGAGCTGCGCTACTCCTGAATTTAACTGTGCTCTACACATGGGAGCTTTCCAGATAATTTAAATTGTAGCTTGCCAACATCTGGTTCCCTCTGTGGGACATCATAGATGAAAGTGCATGACCCCATGAGAAAATCTGAACTATCATCTTTGTTGAAGACATGGTGTTTGCATCTAAACTTCCAGTTAATAATAAGAAGCAAACAAAAAAGGCCACTTCAACTCTCAAAGCTGTTCAGAAGCATTAACTATAAAAAACCAGGATCACCTTTCTTAATTGTATTAGCTAAACAAAAACATTCTATAGAAAGTGAATTCCAGTTCCAGACTTTTGTGTCACTGTTTCTTTAAAAATTGAAATTTGTAATTAGAAATGTCATAACTCAAAGGAGTATTTTGCTGCTGTTCTTGATTAATAAGCTGCAAGTTTGAACCAAAAGATTGGTATATACACCTAAAAACATGTATCTTTTCTTTGCATAGGGATAGTATGCAGTAGATAGGGATTTCTTTTAAAGCCTTCAAGAGAAATGATGATTAAACTCACAAACATAGCTGAATTACTAATCTACTTTCACTAGCACAATTGGGCCATCCTAACAGATTGCTTATTAATCAACAAGGGTAAACAAGGCAATGCAATCTCATTTAAAGCAGAAGTTTTAATGCCTAAAAGTATTTGTGTTCAAAATGTTATTCCCGATAAGCCTTCATTAGAAGGCATCTTAAAATGATTAAGTACATTTGATTGGAAAGTACACTGAGTAGTATAGTAGCAGGTGGACATTTCATACAGATGTTCCACTTATTGATATAATGCATTCTATAGCTATTTAAATTACCCTAACTCTATAATAGCTAGAATTCTATTACTTCTGTAATGAGAGAACCCTGTACCTTTAATATGTCTGAATTTTAAATAAGGTGAATGACAAATTCCCAAACCACTATTTATGGCAAAATATGACCAGGAATTTTATTATTCAATTTATACCAGAGCTGCATTTTCACTTACGTTTCCTGATCTTGCCCTAATTTATTTTCCTAGAGTTCATTAATAGTTTCCTTCATAGTTCTTGATGTAACCACCATGTCTGGTACATGTCCTTTCTGATGCTGTTCATTAGCTTAATGTCAGATCAAGAAAAATACCACCCGACCAAACCAGACCAAAAAGCCTAAAGTCACGGTTCTTACTTTACATTTTATAACAGCTAGGCAATTGAGATTTTTTGGAAGTGATGGTGAATTACATACCGATCACACCCAAATTTATGTAGGTCTGCATTAACTTCATAGAAGTCAATATAGATCAGAATCTGGCCCCATAACATTAATTTACCTTGATCAATCTGATTAAGTCATCCCTTATAAATATTGGTCTTTCCTGATACAATGCCTTTTAATATGATGAGGTATGGAGAATTGCATTCATAAGCCATTATAGGGGACTTTAAGTGAGGCCTTTACATTGTGTTATCTGAAAGCAGAGCTAGAGCATCCAAGTCATTTCTAATTTATATCAATTTTACACCAGCATAATAACAGTAGCTTTACTGAAGCTATTTCTGATTTACATGGCTGTGACAGTACAATTAGGCCTATGGCACTTTTGTTTCAATTTTATTACATGATATTATGGTTAATATTAAACGGGAGAAGAATGAAGCGCTTGTATCTAACAGTGTATTGAAATAGTTGGCTACAGAAACAATACTTTAAAACCCAGAGAACTTAATCATGTAAAGACATCTTTAAGCCCTATATAATAGCACTTGCAATAATGAATTTAAGCAGTATTAGGGTCTTGTATTCAGTGTCCTAAAGGGGCACAATAATAGTCTATATCCCCTGACATGATATATGCACTGTGGTGGTGTATATCCATCCAGGTTTTGCTATTGTTAAAACAGCATTCTTGTATAGAAACCTGTCAATACAGAAATTGCACATGCAAAGTGTGCGTCCAGGATGACAGTTAGTTTAATTATTTGCAAGACACATTTTACATTGTGTATGTAGATGCTGTAACTCATGTTTGATAAAAGTAAATTAATTTAAAGAAGGAAATATGATGAGTATCTCTATAGAGCCTTGGGCCTTGTGGTTTACAGCTGCTATAGTAAGCTACTGGGCTCTTGAAGGTTCAGAAAATTAGGATGTGATCTAACTGTACGTGGAGATGCATCACTTAGGCTCGCTTAGTTTTCTGTGTGAAGATTTGTTGAAGTGTAGATTAAGAGATCAGACACTTTCAACTTTGTCCCCTCATATTATCACGTGTTCATTGAGCTGTGGCAAACATAAACACAACCCAAAACTTTGCAAATGTGGGAGAAACATATTCGCTTAAGCCATTTGTGGTGAGACAAATAAATGTATTTGACTTTTTTGCTGCAGGCTGAGTATACACAGTAAGTGCAGATGCTGTGTATGAACTTGACTGTGTCTGAGTAATTTGCTTCACAACAGATACCTTGATAACATTGAGGTGTTAGTCATTAGAATGTTTTTATGGTCATGGCTTCCCATACTGAGGATTCCTGTCCATGCTGCTAGAATCTTGGAAGGTTTTACGTCCCCCTGCCTACTCCTATTTTCAGTGCTTTGAAGTTATCACCTGCACAGCTAAAAAGGGCTAGCTGAAACTACTTTCACAGCTTGCTAATACCATGACTTAAATCATCTGGAAAAGCCCCTGCTGAGTCAAATGACATCAAACACTCCTTCCAAGCCAAGGGCTAATGGCACCATCTATGGGGATGGAAGTGGCCATGGTCTGAACAGAAGGTACTTGGCTTAGCTGTGTGTCTCCTAAGTGAATGGCATATGACCAGAAACATGTCAGCAGCTTTAGACAGGGCCAGAGCATATGACAGGCAAGAAAGGTGGGAAGTTGAAGAATGTTATAACTCTTCAAGCCCCAGTCAGTCTCCACCCCTCAGCTTTCCTGCAGCATATCAGCGCCTGAATTGTGCTGCACCTCTTGCTCTGCATGACTGAAAGACCTGTATGGGAAGTTAGGTCTCTCACACAACACGTAAGATAATTTGGCCACTGAAACATGTTATATCAAGAATCTTGACCATGTTTTTATGTTAATTATTTAAGAGTTTTGATCAATTCAGTGGTGCTAATTGTGCTTAAAAGTAGTTTTAAAGTGATTGCAAAATCAGTTGAGTTGCCTTAAATCGACATAATCCACACATTCACCACAGAGATTATTGAGCTGTTTTGATAGCCTCATTTATTACATATGGTTTGGAGAATTCATTTTTATGGGATCTGAAGTTTCTTGTTTTTACTCTACAACTGGACTCAATGTTCATGTAGAGGAGGCCAGAATTTTGAAAATAGTTGGACAAGGACAAACAGTAACTTAAACAGATGGTTATTCTTTGTGCTTTCAGGTCCAGAAGAAGTGCCAAGGTATACCGAGATAAGTGCTATTTCTGGGCTTCTGTACATGCATGGGCAATACAGGTTGCTTATAGGAGCACAAAGAAGTTCAGCTACAGATAAATGACCAGATCTAAGAAGTGTCTGTCTAACCTTGGTCTGTTAAAGGCTTATTCTTCCTCCTTGTTACAAGATGTGGGTATGTGAGGGAGGGAATGCTACACTTCTGATTGCACCTTTATTTGCCTTTTTATGCCTGATTTTTGGCTAGAGCAGCATTTCCGTTTTTAAAAGTGAAAATAGAAAACTTTTAAATATCACAACTAACAGAAATAATGCATCGATAAAAAGAAACAAGAAACAGAAAAACAGGAAAAGAGGAAATGTTTGCAAAGTTGGGTAAAATGTAGTTTTCAGTGTTGTCTGTGAAATGACAATGCCAGTTGGAACTTCTCAGGGTAATGCATTCATGCACAACAGAAGGTGAAAAGAAGAATTTTTGGTACTGAATGAAAAAGAAAATCAACAATTAAAAAAAAAAATTAATAGGAGAGTAATTCCTTAAAATAAAAAAAAAAAACAAATAACAGAGATAGAAAATGAATGATTACTTGTCATTGTTTAGAAAAATACTGCCAAACCTGTGTGCTTTTGCTGACTTCAAGGTTAAAAGAATATGTCACCTAATATGGCAAATCTACTCAGTTGCATACTATGTGACTTAATCTATATTGAAGCTAAATATTCTATAAGTATGCAGTGAAGTGCAAAAAACAGCAATTGAAAAATGACATGATTAAATGGCACAACATGCAATCATTTGCTCTCAATTATATCAATGTATCTTCTTCATTTCAAGGACGCAGGCAGAAATATTGTTTTTTAAATGCCTCTATTAAATTGGGCACCAATAATAAAATAGATGAGAGCCCTAATAAGCTCATTTGCGTAACATATATCACACACCACAAAACTATTCTCTCCAAACGGGTTTGTTCATAGATCTGTCTCCTGGTTGTCACCAGTCTTGGCTATATTAAAAGATTTTAAAGGCACAAAGCTTGCAGACCATTCAGTGAAAAACCTTTGTACTTAACCCTTGAGAGAAATTTAATGCTAATTATAGAAAAAGTATTGATATAATATCTGTCCTGTCACATTTTATTATGATGACAGTCACAACAGAATCTGGGAATGACATTTTAGAAATATCATCTAATTGCAAGTCAGAAATACAGAATGACAGTTTAAAGTAGAATATCACTTCTTTCAAAATAGTGAACTGGTTCTCACCATTTGAAAGCCCTACTTTTAATAGCATTACAACCACTAAATTGCTACACTGATCATATCTTTGTAACTCACTGCTTAGCAAAGTGTTATAATATTTCTCTTACAAGAGAACTGTGTCTCATTCTAGACACATTAAAAATGACAAAGAACTAGTTGGAAAAAATACTTCATTTTTGTACTAGCTTTAAGAGTGTACATAGGGGTTTGCCTTCTACATATAGGTAAGTATTTAATGAATTTTTTTCATTAGCTTTAAAAAGTTACATGTGTATCTATACTTATTTACAATAAAAAATTGCATTAGTTATTATTATATATATTATTAACATAATAGATTATTTATATGTTATTTTATTATTCATATTATTATTAAATTCATTAAGTAGGTAAGTATATTTATATTAAGTAAAATACTTACTTTTAAATAGCATTCCCATTTTTCTCTAGAAGTAAAATATATGCATTAAAAACAGTCATAATACAGATTAGATTGTTCTGGACCCATTCCATAAAAGCTGCTATTATATCTGTATGGCATTCTTTAACTTCTTTGTTCTATTCCTTATGCCTGTTTAAGTAGTTCAAAATATTTGTTTGTAAGAATATCATTCAATGGTCTGTTATTTAGCTCATACTCCCATGTAACTAGTAATATGTAATATACTCCTCTTCATAAATTAAAACCACTATTAAAATTCCAGACGTATAAAACAATATGAAGATTAAGTTACTATAAAAGAAACTGTAATAGCTTACAGATTGCTTGTATCATTACGAAAGCGCTGGTATCTATTACAGTGTCTCCCTGGAATAAAGAATGCACTTTTGGCAATAATCTGTTACAAAAAGTGCCCATTATTGTTAAGATGCTCCTATCTTAACTCTAAACTAGTGTGCAATTACAGGAAGATAACTTTTAAAAATAAAACGGTGTTGGATGAAAATTAATCTTGCCTACTGAAATACAACATATCTTTTCTAAGCCTTGTTTTTCTTGTGTTTCATACAGGGAATTAGATTCATTTTCAAATTGAAGTATTTTAGAGCTATATATTACACACTTTGAAGTTGGGGTTAACTTGATTCCAGGGAATAAGCCAAGTCACTCAGATAGAGGAGCCAGAGGGGATGACAGAAGGATCCATTTTTCTAGTCTAGCAGACTGTTCATGAATGTGTTTGGTTCGTGTCCTCTTCTCATTTAATTTGAGAAATTATCTTCCACATGAAAAAGATTAAAAGGAGAAATATTGCAGGAAGTGCCACAATTTTCCAGGGTTTCTTGTTTTGCCCCCAGAAAATGCTAAGATAAAAGTAGACTAAGCATCAGACATATAGGATAAACATCAGCGTTGTGTTTTGCTCTTGTAGTGTATCTTGAACCATGCTGATCAAAAAATATGTTTGCCTATACTGGACATTATAAATTTGAAATTTTTTTTAGATCACTTCACTGAGTAGAGTTCCAAATGAAACGTGTAGAAATTCAAGAGAGTAAATAAAAAGTCATGTAAAGTATCATTTAGGTTCAACTTTACTTCCAGTCTTTGAAATTCACTTAGAATGAAATCTTAAAACAAATCAGGATGTTTCTCCACATAATTACATATTAGATGCCAAGAAACCCCCTCCAATAGCCTATAAACCTTAGGTATAAATTTCAGGTATTTTTAGTGAAGAGTTAAAATTGTTAAAACTTTGTATTCTTTCTTAATCAAGTTCCCTCACAGGTGATATACATATATTTTTGCTGTCCTTGTGCAATGGGTCTGGTATATTCCAAAATATAGTGAGAGCTTACCATATTCTGAATTACAGAAAAACATGTCTGCAGTGTATTGGTATTACCTTTTTTATGAGAAAGCAGCAAAACATAAAATAGATTAGACTATTCTTTTGGAAAGGCAAAATAAACACATGTAATAAGTAGCAAAAAAGAGATTTCCTTTGGCTTTTTTCTTATGTCAATGAAGTAAACTTTACCTGGATAAAAAACATACAGGTTGAGCTGTGCCAGGGTAAACTGAGGAAAATTAATTGTGATGTCCCTGCATAAGCACAGGGACAACAAACAGGTTTTTCCAGAAATTGTGTTGTTTATCTTACTTCCAAAAAGCAGAGCATCTTCAGTAATTTCACGATTATAAGCCGCACTGAGTATAAGCCGCACTTCTTGGTGTCGGCAATTTTTCATTCTTTGTCCATACATAAGCCGCACCTGATTATAAGTGGCACGTTACAATACAGAGTGTGATAAAAGGTGTCTATTCTATCACCATCTGTTGAGGGTGGGGGCAGTGATCCTTACCTCAACATCAGATATTCTGCTAATGGGCCATCCATTGAAACCAGGCAGGGCATTGTTCTTTATCTTTTCACAACCCATCCTTCCTCCAGAGAGTCATTTTCTGCTAATGGCCCATTGAGTCCCACTGTGTGACTGATAAAATTACTACATCCCATTGGAAATTGCTCCAGCCAGGGGGAAGGGCCCAACATTTCTTACCAAGATAAAAACAGAGGTTTTGGGACAGTAAGGGAGCCCCTTTCTCCACTGGACTCCAGAGGAAAACCGGATTTCTCCACATCACCACTGGACCTCTGGAGGGAAACTGCACTTTCTACAGAAGCACTGCTCCAACTGAATCACATCTGTCACTGCAAGAGGACTGCAACCACCATTCAATGGGACTGCTACCAACACCCTGCCTGACGGAGTGTCAGGTTGTACTCTGACTTTGTCAGGGTTTGGAGTTTGTTTCTCTGTAGTACTGTATTTCTGTTTTAATTTCCCTAGTAAAGAACTGTTATTCCTAACTCCCATATCTTTGCCTGAAAGCCCCTTGATTTCAAAATTATAATAATTTGGAGGGAGGGAGTTTACATCCTCCATTTCAAAGAGAAGCTCCTGCCTTTCTCATTGGACGCCTGTCCTCCAAATTAAAGCAGCAACTTTTTGTTCTTTGTCCATATATAAGCCGCACCTGATTATAAGCCGCACTTTGGGTTCTGACCAAAATTTTAGTCAAAATGGTGCGGCTTATAATCGTGAAACTACTGTACATTATTTTCCCTTACCTTAAGCATAAATATACAAACAGCCCCACAGTTTTTTGTTTCAATTCAAGACAAAACTGAAAATCCCCAACAAGAGAAGCTATTTAGAACAGAATTGACCAGAGGCAGGCAGCACTGTGATGAGGTAAGTTCACCCCTCTCAGGCGTGGGGTGGTTACCTCAGTACCTAACTTGGTAAATAAGATGAGGACAATTGATCGCATTGACTAGGGAAGTAGTTGCCCCTCTCTACTCAACACTGGTGAGACTGCATCTCAAGTCCGGTGCCCACTTCTGGTCCCCTCTCTCCAAGAAAGACACTGGGGTGATGGAGCATGTCCAAAGAAGGGCAGCAGAGCTGGTTAAAGTTCTGGAAGTCAAATCATATCAGGAGTGGCTGAAGGAGCTGGAATTGTTCAGCTTGAAGGAAAGGAGGCTCAGGGTATCACTCTCTACAACTACCTGAAAGGAATTTAGTGCCATGGTTGAGTTAACATGGTGGTATTCAGTCAAAGGTTGGACTTGATGGTCTTGGAGGTCTTTTCCAAAATTTATGATTCTATGATTATATAAATACATTAAGTTTTAAATTCATGCTAACTTGCCTCTTGTACAAGTTAGATGGACATGACTGACATACAAAGACTAGTCCCCCTTTAGGACTACAAGAAGGCTTGAATCAGAGGGAAGGACAGAAGCAGGTGACTTGGTCAAGATGAACTGTGAGTGGCAGTCAAAAAGCTAAGGATTATAAAAAAACAAATGTCTGGTTGTGGTGATCGTTCATCCATGATGGTCTTAGAGACTCAGAGATACTCATACTATTGCGGCTTCAAGTGCCGTTCTTCCACTGCCTGGACAATAGGATTGGGGTGAGAAGACTAAACAGCTAAGGGGACATGAAAGAGGCCTTTACTTCTTTCTTCACTAATGCTTAGAACATAATGAGGTTCTTATTGTGATCAAAACATGAAAATAAAGGGAAAGATGGGGTTCCATAAGAATGATATTGCACCACCACCCACTGACAAAAATGCACAGAAAATCCATCAGATTAGGGGCCAATATGAAACCAAAATTAGGCAGCAGTCTGCTAGGTCAATGATCCACCAATTAAAGAAAAACATCATTAGTAGGATTTAATGGCTCCAGAGACATTATTCAATCAATAATCCACTAATATTGTATAGATTTGCACCTGAAAATAAAATGCTATGACTCCAAAGGGGGAGTTACAGGCAATCAAATAAATTATCCAATCACATGTAGTAGTACAAAGTGAACCTTGATGAAGACAGTGCTGTGAATTTTTGTTAACTGTCTTATATTCCCAGTCCACGCTATACTTGTTTTTCTACATGTTATCAGTAACAAAGGTAAAGCTTTGAGACCAACAAAAGTACCAACCCTCTCTGTAAATCAGTACAAGTCAGTTCTGCCTTATGTTTAGTGGAAATATTTATTTCCCTTTTTCTTTTGTCATCTTCAGCTTTGTTCTCATTTTCCTTTTCCAGGTTGATGGTAACAGAAGAGAATGATTCTGGTTTTGCAGTAAACAGGACTTCAAGGCAATAGCAGAACACTAAGCAGTCTCCTTTTCAAGGAGTCATTTGGATGGATAAAAAAAAAATCAATTATATCTTCAATCGTAATGAAAATAGTAAGTGATAGAACTGAGAATCTACTCTCAAAAGATGCCATTTTTTACTTTAACACATATGACTCTTCAGGAGACCATGACTGAGAGGGGGAAATACAGCTCAAAGTCTGTAGGTGTCATTCATATGAAAGTCTTGGGAAAGAAACTATAAGCCCTTTGTCACTATGAAATTGAAAGCTTTACTTTATAATGGCCAGTTTGGAACAGCCTTCTCTGTAAGCCAGTGTCTTCTGTGTTGCTCAGATTGAGTGAGACCTCAAGCCTCTCCAGTACAGTAAGAAAGATAAGGACAAGGGCTCAATTGCCTCATCACCAGTTCCAGTTAACAAGATGTTTCAAATGAGCACCCTATTGCACATCCAGGAGGACTGAAAGAGAAATTTGGGCTTAACCTTTCTGGAAAAGAAATAAACCTGTAATTAATGTAAAAGAACCTCACAGATAACAGTAAATCATTCTAAGTTGGAATTGCAATAGTCTCATCCCCAAGTCCCTCTGTCTTAATGATACTCCTGATAACTTCTTGAATGGGATTCATCTAAACTAACGGAGAATGTGAGCCTGAGGTAGTCATTTAGAAGCAGGTATTCTGAGGTACAGTACCTCTTCTCTGTAGCCTGAATTTTAGATTTGTTGATTTTGGATGCCTAAACCAGAATAGATTAATTGCATCCCAAAAGTACTTTTCTCCCTTCCAACTACTAGAAAAGAAACTCAGAGAAAATCTCTGCCCTGTAGCTAGATTGTTTTAACATGCCTCTACCTATGCTGTTTGTGGGGCAATCATCTTGGTGTATCAGAAATAAGGGGACAGTACATAAAATAGACCTAAGAAGCAAGCAAAATATGAATCCGTAGCCTAAAAATAGCCACTAGGTTATTCTCTGTCCACCAAAGCACTCAGAATATTGCTGTATCTGAGCTCTGTTGAGCTCAGTTCTTCCTATTACTAGAGAAACCTCCATCCCACACCCCAGTCATTGTCCAGAGCTCTTCTGTCTCTTTATTTCTCTCAGCAAAGGGAGCAATTGTGGGGGGAAAGGGATTTAGACAACTAGATATTCTTTAAGATTAATTTTGATATTTTGATTAACCAGAAAGTAAGTAACAATGTAAAAAAACAGAGAATTTATGCTTCAGGATTCACAGCCAAAATGAGCTGATGGAATGACAGTTGCTATCTGAGCAGAGTATTTACTGTTAAATGGGAATTCTATGTCATATCAGTGTTGCCTTAAATAGGGAAGCTTATTGAAACACAAAGTGAACTTTTTTCAGTGGCTAATAAATATATTAAGTCAAAATCTGATATACATTAAATATCCAATGGTTCTGTGTTTATATGTATTTCCATATACAGAGTGTACAGTAATTTCACGACTACAAGGCGCACCCTTTTGACTAAAATTTTTCCCCGAACCCGGAAGTGCGCCTTATAGTCTGGTGTGCCTTATCTGATGTACAAAGTTCAGAAATTTGTGAACCCGGAAGTGTGAGCTGCGAGCTGAGCCGGGAACCGCAGGAGTCATGGCTGCCGGGCGGGGGAAACCGGGAACCGGTGCGGCTGCCGGCCGGGGAGAAACGGAGGGAAGCCGCGCAGCTGCGGGGAAGCACCAAGAAGCACCATGGGAAAGCACCGAAAAGCGGCAAAAAAGCGCCCCAGGAAAGCGTCGAAAAGCAGCGAAAAAGCGCCACGAGAAAGTGCCAAAAAGTGGCAAAAAAGCGCCACGGGAAAGCACTGAAAAGCAGTGAAAAAGCAGCAAAAAAGCGCTGCAGAAAAGCAGCAAAAAGCGGTGGGAAAGTGCCGTGGAAAAGCAGCGAAAAAGTGCCGCTGGAAAGCGCTGAAAAGCAGCGCAAAAAGCACTGCAGAAAAGCAGCAAAAAGCAGTGAAAAAGCGCCGCAGGAAAGAGGCCAAGGGGAAGCTGGGATGCAGTGTGGCTGCGCGGTGGGAGCCGGGAGCTGTGAGCTGTGCCAGCTGGCGCCGGGGGTGGGCAGGAGTGCCGGGACCCACTGCATGGGGAGGGCGCCTGGGGCTGCATTTAAAGGCTACATTGATCTTTGAAAAATCTTTGCAAATGAGCACATGCCAGTAATTCGTTACTTTGTTGCGTGCCACACAGCTCATCACTGCAAAAAAAGTAGTGCACCTTATAGTCCGGTGCACCTTATGGTCGTGAAATTACTGTACTGTGCATTGATATTTTAGTATATTAAATCAACTTAGAGGTATACCCAAGTATTGAATGAGGGCCAAAAACTGCTTTACTATAAAGATGTGGCTTCCCACTTCAGTGGTCCACAGAAGTGCTACTTTTGGATGGTGGGCCATAGAAATTCAGTCTGAATTCACTTCATACCTTTGTAAGAAGCATCACTCTACATTCAGCTTTGGAATCCTACCTGGTTACATTTAGTACTGTACGCTTTTCTGTTTGCTAAAATTGAATGCAAACAAAATTTGGGTAAACAATTCTTCATCAATGAAAAGTTTTAGGTCTCTGAAGTGACAGTTCTTCTGAGAAATTGATAAAATCTATTAGAATTTTTTTTCCTTTTTTAATTCCTTTTTTTTTCATTATAGAGTTGTGAAAAGGATTAAATCCAGCTTGACTTCTTTTGGACTTTCTGCGGGAGACAGTTTTGCAGGCTTTTGTTGCATGCATATTGAAATTCTGTAACTCTTTGATTGCAGCTCCACCAGAAAAATCATTGTAAAACCTGTAAAGGATCCAAAATGCAGTGGTGAAAGCAATTCCTCCTACCTGTAGGAACAGCCAGCATTTCCTTTAATTTCTGAGTCTCCAAACATTTATTCAACATTAATAGTTTTACTTCATTTCGGCCATAATCTTACATGCTCCCAAACTGAACTCACTTTTGTTTTATTTGATTAAAGTACGTTTAACTGGGTTTTTTTTGCATGACATACAGTGCTGACTCCTAAATACATAAAGTATCCTAAGACATATTGACTATTAATTACTAATGCAACTTATTTAATCTGAAAATTCAGCTGCCTTAGGCATTGGAGAAATAGATGCTGCTGCAAAATACTTTTATTTTTTAATGACACCACATCATCTGGTATGCTCAAGTCATAAATGTAGTGGCAGATGAAAACTTACAGTTCTGTGTGGGTCTAGTCATTAGAAATAGTTATAAGCATCACATAGTTTACACTGTTTACAAGGCAAGAAGAAACAGCAACAAATAATACTAGCTGTGGAATTCAATAAACTGTTCACTTTTAGAAATTTCAAATGAGAAGAAATTTTCAACATGTTTTGTATGATTAAGTAATCTGATTTCTTTAATGGATATATTAACTAAAGTCAATGAAAACCACAAGCTTTCAGTACTTCTAAAAACCAGAACTATTTTTGTCAAAGACACAAATAAAGATTTAAAAGACAAGTATGACTCTATAGAGCATGTTGGCAATTGCTTCAAATAAAACCAGATCAGAAAATGACATGAAATGGCATCATTATTTTTGCCAAACACAATTTAGCTGAAAATCTCTGTTAAAAATCCTGTTGAAGAGGAAGTCTTGTTCTCCATTCAAGTTTGGAGGAGAAAAAGAACAGGTTCCTTTATAAATCTTGCTACTGAAAACACTTTCCCAGTTGTACATGATTGAGAAGGGGTTCTGAGACAGACAGGTCTAAGCTTATTCTCAAGTAGCTGGTCTGTGAGCCAAGGCTAAAACAACTTTTTGTGGCTGATCATTTCTCTACATAAAACACTTAAAGACTTAAGTTTTGTTGCAAGTGACAGAAATATATGACTAATTATTTAGGCTCCCTTTCTGGTTTTGGAGGGCACTTTACAGAGAAAAAAGCATGCTTTTTGAAGTCCCAGACACATAAAAGAAACGTGGCAGACCACTTCTACTGACAAGCTAACAGGCACATAAATTTCTGGCTAGACCTTACTCAAATAAAACTTAGTAAAACTTTCATGAAAGAATGCAAACTCTTTTTATTATTGCTTTTCATTCTTTGCATCTCCAAATCTCTCCTGATCCACAAAATAGCTGTACATTGTTAGTTTAGTAAATCAGTTGTGCCAATTATTAGTCTCATTATATTTGGTATTTCAGGGCCTAGAACTATGTGTTTACCTGAGAATCTTGTATTTCATTTAAAAGGTAAGATTCTGGTTCTTGACCTCATACTTTTCTGTGGAAAGTTAGAAAAGACAAACTCAAGGGACTTAAAGAGGAATAAAACAATGAATAAATAAAATATATGTTTGTAGCTATGATGAGCTCAAGAATTTGGAGGGTTTTTTATTTTCTTAGTCTACATTTTGTGTTGCAACAGAAGAAATAACAGGAGTCAGACATCGGGGCTTCCCCCTTTACAGTTCAGCAACTTGTGCTCATTCTTTCTCCCTTCTTGAACAGAAGCTGTGGTTAGGCTACATTTGATTTTCTGTGAGAGCTTTGAAAAGTGATTTAATCTCCACATATTTTATTTCCCCCATTTCTAAAAAGGGGATGATAATAATAGCTACCTTAAATGTTTAGTGGGGCTTAGTTCAGTAATAATGTTTGTGCAGCATGTAGAGCTCCTTGACTGAACAGTACTATAGAAATTATAAGTATTATTATTACACAGGTGTATTCCAAAAGAAAATATTCCAGCAGCAAATTCTTTAATAAAAAGAACACTCAAATTTATATGGCATGATCTTCTATAAAAAAGACAAAGAAGTCAAAATAGTTTCCTACTACTCCTCCTGCCACATCACTCTCATCTTGAGTCCCCACTGCTTGTGAACTACCCATTCGATTCATCCTCCAAACACAAAATTGAAGGAAAACACCTCAAAAATGGAATAACTGCTTTTCCTAAGGCATAAGTATAATTTAAAGCACAACATTATGGAATGAAAATCAATGATATTGTTGAGTTTATTTTATTAAAAATGTTTCCCTGTGTACAGTGGTTGTGTATATTGGGATGGTGCATCACAGTAAAGTTCCATTAAGAAACAATGATTCACTTACCACAGTGAAAATAGTAATAGGGTTAAACTCTTAAGTGGAAAGTAAGCCAAACTAAACCCCAGCAGGTTTTCTACTAGTGGCATAGCTAATGTTTTTAAAAATGTTCTAAATGCTCTTTCTCAAATATATGTATTATACATCGCAATATTGTTAATTATATCCATTTTCTCTTTTATACACTTCCCCAGGAGATCAGTGAAGAATGGAAAACTTACTTATAGTGGATTTCAGATTTAATGAGACAAAGATGGTTCAATATATATGACAAAATTATGTGCTCTCACCATGTTTGATAGGTAATTATTTTTTATACTCTAATGGCTACCATTTTGAAAATAATTAATGTATTATTTGTGTAATTAATAGATAGTCAACTGAGTAAGGAAATATTCTGGCTACATCATGGTGGGTGACATTATACTGTTTTACATCTCTAGAGCTATTGACTCTAGATATCATTTCACATATATATAAAAAGATTTAATTTGAGAGATTTATGTACAAAATATACAAGATTGGCAAGGTATTTCTCTCTCTATATATATATATATGTATATATATATATGACTATTAAAAAAATAGATTTTAAAAAAGCTTGCCTGAAATTAGATTTTAAAATACATAGTTCTGCACTTAAATAAATACCATAATTTTCTACAGAAATAAAAATACCTGCCATTTCCTATGGAAAATATGCATCTGTTGCTGTGAAGTTCTGCAGGTCTATCAGCAGTCCTTCCTAATCACTTGCTTTGAAGTTTGCTGATAGATCAAACAGAATCATCATGAATTTTTCCCCCATTAGCAGAAGACTGCAAATCATTTAAAAAAATAGTATTGAAGTCATAAGAAACTTAAAATTGCTTTCAAATGGACAAGTTCGGGAACCTGAAAACCACCAGCTTTATCTACAATGATACACACCCTTCTCACTAATCATCATGATTGGAAAATTAAGAGTTAAGGGATGACTAAATGGGAAGAAAATATTATTTCTGCTGTTGTTTTCTTGAACATTTGTACAAAAAAAGTACATTTAGAAGTGTTGGCAACATACTCTTCGAGGTGCATATTTAAGAAATTGTCCATCACCTCAAGAGTGCTGTTGTCCTAGACACCCTGATGTACTAGTGGAAGAGAAAAAAAACCTCTTTACCTCTAAAGCTCAACAATGACTTGTGATTCCTTTCTTATTCTTTGGTCAAAGATCACTTGCAGAATGAAGTGACCTGTAATGATGACTCAGGTGAGAGTTTATTTAGAAACTATGAACAGAAAAAAATTGCACAGTTCTACCAGGTGTGTTCGCTAAATTAGCCCTCTTTCCTGAATGTTACCACTACTCATGGGGAATGGAACAAAACACGTCATCTCCACTGAGTCAGTTGCAAAGCTGAGCACTGGCCTTCACTTGAAAGAGCTTATCATCTGAATAAAGCATTGTGACTACAGTCTTTTCCCTCCTTTCTATAAATCTTCAGGCTTAGGCTGAGGATGTGGCCTAGATTAATGCAAATCTCATAGCGTGTATGTCTTTTCCACATATCTAGTAACCATAACCTGGAATGTTTCCTCATGTATGCTAGATTTAGCTCACTGTAAATGTTACCTCAGGTCAGCTTTTCTTGATTCATATGTGCAGAGACACAAGTTGTTAAAGTGATGATCACACAAGACCTTAATTACCTTAAGCAGAGAGTGAAATTCAGTGAAGCTTTTTGTGACAAAATTCAGCTGCTTTTATTTTGCCCCTCCCCATGTCAGAGGGGGTGGCAATAGATCATCTTTAAGGTCTCCTCCAACCCAAACCATTCTATGATTCTATATTTCACAGTGAGGTAGAAGGAAAGAATACTATTGCTTTAACAATCATGGTGCAAAAACCCCCTCTTTTTCAGAAAAAAAAATATAAAATAAATATTATTGTAAGGATTCAATAAAATAAACATGAATGAACACATAAATGAAGATTCAAATGTATAAATTTATACATGCATTGCATTATTTTATGTATATGATAAACATTTTATCCCACCATAAAGAGAAGTTTCACTACTAAAGCTATGATCGTTTTTTTATTACCTTAAAATATTGCAGTTGTTTCTCAGCATTCATTGTTCCTTCATTTTCTTGTCTCAGACAGGAATTGAAGATGAAAAGCTCTGTATCTCTCAGCCACCCTTTCAGCTCTTTGATCCTGACCTCCAGCTGCCTTACCAGGCTGCCGCTTTCAGGCGAGAGCAGGTCACGTGGACCTAACCCACTGTGCCCTACCATTGTGTCTTGGATCTTCTCTCCTAGGGTTTTCTAATGCATCAGATGAAAAAAAACATAGATTAGTCTTATGTACCAAAACATATATAGGTTAATGTGCAACAAGAAGAATCTGTTAATGACTAGAGATATGTTTTTTAAATAATTATGACTAATATAAATCAATTTCATTCTTTTTTTCCTTGTTTCAATACATTTCCATTTTCTTACCCTTGTTTCTCACTTATGCTGTTCTCTCTGGGTCACTGAATTTGCTAGAAGGATTATAAATCAGTGTTTACTAAGAGTAATTAAGGACGGAGGAGACAAAATGCTTCATAACTTCGTAAACTAGTTACTCTACAGAATTTGTCCATGGCTTTAGAAACTTATGGTCATAAGTGTTACTGGTTTCTGGGCAGTAACAGAAAATATGACAATCACTGAGTTCACCAGACTCCTACCCAAGGTAACATTTAAATTTTTGGAGAAAAATTTTGATATTTTTTGAGGTATGAACCGTTAGGTTATCATTTCCATACATGTAGCCCTGAAGCCATATAGAGGAGCAGTTAGGTAACGAAACAGCTGGTTTGTTTCTAAAAGCGGATGAACTAATTCAGACACCAAAAATCCTCACTGTTCCTGAACATAAGGCCAATTTTTTAGGAGACCAAATTCGAATTTCAGTTCTCCGTGTTAAGCATACACTTTGAGATAATGGACCAGAATAAAAGTTCATCTCTTATTGCTAATGAAACTAATTTACTCCAGCATTTCAAAGTAATATTTCTAATAACAGAATCACTGAATAACATTTTGATAGCAGACACTGGGTGCTTGATGAATATTTTGAAGAGGCCAGGGGTAGAAAGTTACCTTCCTTTTCAGTATTTTGAAAGACAATACTTTAACCTCACAAGAGAGATGTGCTGTTGCCTGCTTCTTCTATGCAAAGCAGTATTTTATCTGACCTATAAGAGGCTGTCAGGCTGACACTTATTATAAGCACTAGATCTGTGTAACTGATTGTAGAATATTGAATATACTCTGACACTCACACCCAATAACCTTTTAAACTGATAATTAGTGGTGGTTAATTGTTGTAACATGAAGATACAGTTTTAGGTGACCCGGTATGTCTGTCTGTTGAAAGTGCATGCTATAGAAAGTTACTGTAATGTAACTTATGACAATGAAATGAGCTTCCACAACAAGCTCTAAAACACAAATAAAATTAGAGCAACAGATACTAATCTGCTATGTGGCATTCTGTAAATCACGTCTTTAGGAGATCACAACTGAAAAAACATGCTTTCTTGGCAACACCCTTCTATTTTCATGGTGCAAATATTGATAATTTGAAGACCCTCAGTGGAATCCAGCACTAGCTATTGTTTTTATGCTGCAACAAAAGTAGCAGCAGGAGGTGAAATCAATGCCCTTGGAGGGTAGGGTCACAAAAAAGAATTTATTGCCACTTTTTTGTTCTGGAACAGTTTGCAATCATAAATTCTTCATAAACAGAATACTTCAGAGAATGGTCCGTCTTCATAAATATACGACAGAGGACATCAATTTCATTTAATTCACAATTTGTGTCAGCACAGCAGATGCCAATGCCTGCCTTGATAGGGTTGTTTAATATGCAATTGAGACAGAGTAATATTCAGCACAGGGGACAAAATTTCACAGATTAAACTGTACGCACCACTGACATTTCATTCTAATGTATTTCCATTCCACAGTGTTCACCTTAGATGAAAGTAATATTAAAAACCATATCCCTCTATTTTGCCATTGTTAGAAGTTAAAATCCTTGTCTTTAATTTTTTTTCATGCCAATTAAAATGTAATCATGCCAATTAAAACAGTATGTCTAGTGCTGTTAGTTTCTGCAGAGGTTTTTATTAAATTAAACAAAACTCTATCAAACTCTGCTTATTATTCATGAAACTGCATTTAGCAGAAACATTGTAATAGTTATATTTTATTTTTCTGTAAATGCTAAAATTAATTGCAAAACTAATCTGGAGGTATATTTTGATTTTAAAATACTGAGAAGCAAAGTGATTCAAATTTTTTTTAAGACAGTTTCCTTAGATTTTAAAAATGATTATTTTATTTCATAGTTTTATATCCTTCCAGCTTTAACCAGTGCCACTGAACTAAGCTGATTATATACACTAGAATTCATAAATGTAAAGCTTACATCTAAAATTATGACAAAACGAAAAGTTGTCATGATCAGACATAAAAAAATGGGTTAGTAAGTTCTTTTTTAATCAGTAAATTTATTAATGACCAAACAAGTTCAAAATGCTTTCGGCGATGCTGCAGATTAAAATTAAAAGTAATAAGATCACTGGTCATAAGGCAAATTTTAACATTTTCTGACAATTTGCACATTTAGAGAATGAAGTGATTAGATCAACTCTGCTTAACTAAAAAAGCCCCACCCCCTGGTAATTTCATTACCACATAACCTAAAGTGACACAACTCAGTATTTAAAATGCTCTTGGCAGGTTGCATGTAGAGCTTAGTCATAATATATTAGAAATATTTTTTAAACTAGGATAATAGCATGCAAAATTATGCAATATAACTGTATTGCTAATATCACACATCTATAATTAATCATTTAAAGTAATTTATAAATTTATCTTACCCTTGATTTGAAGTGAAGGCAATTAAGGAGAGAAGTGGATGGAAAAATATATAGTTTGACCTCTCTCTCTCAGCTGTTTTACAACAATAGGACAATAGTGTCTCCTGCACAGTGCCATCACCGGTCTCTGGGTAACAGAATCCCTATATTGCTTTTTTTGCCAGATTGTTGTATCTCACTCTTTGGCTGAGACCCAGCCCATCATAGCGTGAAATGAATTACATGAAACTTTTTTGGCTTTTGTCAAAAGTGAGATGAATACAGCAGCATGAAACATATCCTGGCTGTATTCTCAGCTTCAGGTATGCAGATTTGTACTGAATCTGTATATTTGTTTTTGAGCCATCAGTGTGACCTGAAATACGCAGTGACAACACCACTTTTCATCTTAAAGGTATAGTAAATAGTTAAACAGTAGATGTCTCTAACATGTACCTTCAGAATAAATTCTATTAACATTCACTCAAGCATGACAGTCAGTGTATATCAGATATACTGCATTATAGTTGACTTGGTGCATACCCGTAATACATGGCATATTTTACTTACATTTTTTATGTATTAAAGAACTAAAATTATTAAAGTCAGACAGGAGACAAGCATAGAATAAAAAAAAAAAACTAACAGAAGAGGAAAAGGCTATGGAGTTTTTATAATAGAATGAGTAGCTTGTTTGAAATGTACGTGGTGGATTGAAAGAGAGAGATATTTGTGTTCCAAATTAGAAATCAGACAGACAGTGTACTTCAACACACAAAAATGTACACATAACCCACAAACAGTAATAAAAATGCAAATACCCCAAGCAGTTCCCATTTTTCATTAATTGAATCCACTTTTTCAAGGAGATCGTTTGGTAGTAAAACACCACTTTTCTTCAGAGCTTCAACCTTACTAAGCAGTTCCATCTTTTTTGGGTGCCTGATTGACATTTCTACATTGTATCTCTAAAATGAAAAGAAATATATATTATTAGCTGCTGTAGAGAGTTTTCTCCTTAAAAAAATAAACTTTAATTGTATTTGCCCAGTAATGATCATGCTCTACGACATTTTCTAATTTTATTTTTTTTAAGCAGTCAACCTTCTCATAACTTATCGTAAGAGATTTGGGTACCATGCACATAGACTTCTGGGTGACACATGTATGCAGGAAGTTAGTAATTGCTTACACATAGTAACATTCACTCTCTCACAATATTCACTAGTACAATAATATCCGCTTACATTCTCCCATCTGAATCTTGATCTGCCTTTGTCTCATTCAAGTTGGTGGTACGTATCTTATTTTTAAAATAAGCTACTTCAGCAAGTAACACTGAGGTTCTTCATGGAAAACAAACCAAAATGAAACAAAATACCCCACGGAAATAACATCATACTTATGTTTCCTCTAGAGTTTATTTATTCTCTCTCCCATTATGGTTTCTGTGTCACACATGGGCCTGAAAATGTGAGAGTTTGACCTTCAAAAAACAATTAGAAATAGCTCCCCTAAAACACAATACCAGTTACTTGATTTTTATTGCATCAACCAACAGGAACAGTGAACTGGCCCACAAATGAGAACAGCCACAATGTTAATACAGTCCAACAGTTTCTTCAAGTTGAAAATACCTTCCATTTGCACACTTTTATTCATCGTTTTAAAAAATAATAATAAAATAAAAAGAACAGAGAAAGCAGGTATAAAACCGGAAGCTTCTTTCAAAAATTCTTTCATAGGACTTTCTAAATATCTAGGTCTATATTATTTACACAGTCTATAAAAAATATTCTAATATACAGACAAACTGGAAAATAAATATTTTTCTTAAAACTGTATTCTCCAAAAACCTGACTTAACTATTACATATAATAGTTACTATAGTGGTTAATTATGTTTTCATAGTTGATACAGTAAATTTAAAATAAAAACCCAAAGCACACAGACATCCGCATATACATACCCTCCATATATTTCAACTAATTATGTGAGAAAAGACTCATTGAAATAGAACTTCTGATACGGTCAAAAATTTGCCTTTTACTGAAAGAAGAGAGTTCAGCACATGTACTTGTAAAGGTGTTTACAAGACATAAATTATGCGAAGGTATTATAAAATTGCTTCCTTAAGCTTTCTTTGCTTCAAATTCAGTCAAGAAAACTGCTATTGCAGCTCATACTGAAAATGTTAATAACTAGGCTAAATATAAAAAATTAAACCAGAATTAGAAATGTTTGAAATGTGGGTGCCTTTGCCAGATCCAAGAGCATGCTCTGTAGGAAAACAAAGCAAAAATACAATTGCAGACTGCTTAAAGAAAATAATAAAGGTGTGAAATCACTGTTTCAGCTAGCAGGTTCTCAGCATTTTCATGCATATGTTTGCATATTGTTAGTTTCATATTTTAATCTCTCATTTACACAACACATGCACATCATTTGTATTATGTAAACTTCAGCAAATATTAGTCATTTGTGGATCATAGAGCAAATGTTTTAAATGAGGTGATTTAAACCATTTCTCATTATTAATGAACACTGATCAGGTGTCTGAGTCTCCAAAATTGCATGAATATGCATGGTAGAACCCAAGGAATTGTTTATAAAGAACTTGCCATTTGATACTCGCTGTGCTGTGGCTGTTTGAGATGTGTACAGCTGTAGGCAATACCTACAAGGTTGGGCACTATGGCTGAACCTGCCAAGAGGCAACACCATTTTATTCGACTGACGTGTTCAACAAGTATGATTCCTGGTCCTGTTTTATTGCCTTCTCGGCTAGAATGGCTGCTGGAGGAGATTACAATCTTCTTTATGTAATCTGATTTCTATTTAAAGATGATATAGCCGAAAAGGATTTGCATAATTATTTCCATAAGTACATGTAATATCAAAGGGAATCCAGAGTCCAATTTGCTAGGCACTGAAATCCAGTATGCACGACTCCCTTCTTTTGTCAAGTGAATTAATAGACTGAGAGAGTCCTCTAGCTGTGTGTCACTGGTGCAGGCACAGACAGTTATTGCTCATCACCTGCTCTAGGCTGGCACTTGCTGCTGCCTGGGCTGGGGCTGGGGATGCTCCTGAGCAGTGCAGGACTGATGATGAAATAAAACACACTGCATGTTTCATAAGTACAATGGTCTTGTTAACTTAAAAACAGAAGGTATTTCATTTAATTTTAGACTAGATAAAATAATTCAGTGCTGCATAATCCAAATAGTGTAACAGATGTTATAAAAGGTTATTACATTAAAAACTAAATAAGCTAGGTTTTATGTATGTGCTGTCTTTGTCACCGTGTAACCTAGTGTATGAACAAGCGTGACGAAAGTGCTGATTGATAGAAAATGCATTATACAGTAACAGTAAAAGATGAGAGATTGCAGTTGATTATCAGATGTATTGATATATGAATGAGAGTCACTATGGTTTCACTCCTGGATATTTGACACGCAGTGTCTATTTTAAGTTAAAGGAAGAGCTAAATGTACAGGAGGTACACTTTGAGAACTGATAGCATTAGATGCTACTGCTAATGCTATTTTTTAATCCATTAAACACCTACACTCTGAGCAGTTGCATGGAAAAATTAGCTACCAGTTCTATCAGTGCAGCACAACCCTAGTCTAGTAGGACTACTTAATCCTGTGGTGAGAAGACAATTTAATCTTCAAATTCATTCTTTCCTCAGCTTTAAGTGAGCAAAGACTGCTCTATTGTGACAGTCTGTGGATGTTATGATATAGCTTGCTGTTTAATAGTAAAAAATGAGATTAAGGAAATTAAAGTCACAGGTTTCTCGCAATAAACACAATAATAAAGAATAGGTAATATTTAATTTCCCACAACACCTGTTATATAAATTGGGAAAAAAATCCCCCAAACAACAATGTACTGGAAATACTGTAAACTATTTACAGCATGATTATCTGTGTGCATGTGTGCCTGGTTTTGTGCTCCTGAGGACTCAAAAGAAATCAAAAACATTGTTACGTAAGTTAAATAATTTGGCCTTTTATTCCTTCTCTCTCAATATGATCAATACTTCTCAAAGGACGAAGAAAGGAATTAAAATAAATACAGTACCATTTATCCATGAAGAAGTTTGGCAAAAATATTGAAGCCAAAAAAAGTTTAATTATAAAACAAAGCAAGTTAAAACCTTACTTCCCCTAATGAAAACATTCTAAGAAATCTAGGCAGGCTGATTGAGACACATTTTTTCGACACTTTATGCTAAACAGTGCCTTTTTTTTTTCTTTTTTTTCTTAAAAAAATTATATAAAACATTTTTTGTGTGAAAAATCACACCCGAAAATTCTGTCCAAATGGAGACTGGAACAATGCCTTGTAACAGTGTTAATTGTCACCATGGAAACCAGAAGAATAAGCCATTTTGAAACTGGTATAGAAGGCACACATTGAGCAACTCAAGCATTTTTCAGCCTCCCTCAGTGTTAAGGAACAAGATGCCTAGTCACTGAGAGGTCAGAGAAAGAAATCATCATGAAAGGTTCGTAGATGTGCACTGTCTGGTAAACAATAAAAAAATCTGTACACAGTTAACAACTCTGTAAGACTGCGCACTGCATCTTTCAGAAAGAGAAACACAACAAAAAGATGATCAGGAGATCAGCAGATTCCACCCCTTGAGCAAAACTTTAGGGCAATATTATGCGAACCTTGCCCCTAAAGCTCCCTGGGAATTCTGTTGTTGTAATAAAACTTCAGAAGAGAAAAGAAAAAAAAAAAAAAAGAAAAAAAGAAAAAAAAGCCTGCATGATGGAATTCAAAATAATGCTCTAAAAGCACACAGAGAGATTAAGACATCCATTGTAAGACTTTTGTATGGTGCTTCTGTTGGTTATAGTGAAAAGAGACCAGACATACTGAACACACAGTGGAGCTATGGCTACGAAGTACAGAAGAATTAAGCCAATGAACTTTCTCCATTACTGGAATAAGGGCGTGCTATTTGTAGATATTCTGCATTCCATCATTCACACACTAACAAAGTATCTTCGGTCAGATGGCACTGTAGGATACACAACCAAGATCATAACTGAGTGGCCCACAACCTTAGTTTTACCTGCATTGAAATTCTAAATTTTAAAAATTTGTCTTTTGGGGTGTTTTGACTGTGACAAACACCAATAAATGCAGACATATATGCTTGGTATCTGAATGTACATGGACAGCTAGCAATGCCTCACATTTTTTAAAATATAGTGCATGCATAAAATTGAATAAATAATATTCTGCAAGCAAATTCACCGAATATGTAACATAAATGTATACACACATATAAACTTATATACACACACACATATATAGTATGTATATAGTATGTGTATATATATGCATACATAGCAATATTTGTCCATCATCTCTTCACACACATTCTCACTTTGCTTTCTGGATAATGTTTGCACTCTTCATGCTAGGCTTCATGGTGGCCCCTTAGGAAGCCCATGCCTAATGCCATTCAGTGGTGAACAAAGAGTCTTTTTATTCCAAAGTCCAGGGTCCAAAGCTCAGCTGTATACAAGCAAAGTGAAGGAATCTGCTAGAGGCCAGCCTACCCTTCACAATAGCTCTTAATGCTTCTACCTTTTTGGTACTGTCAGTGTGAAACATTTTAGACACTGTCCAGAAGCTTAGTTATATTTCTTACGTTGTCAATAGCACTAGAACCTCTGGGCAACATTCAAGATCTGGGCAGTGTGATCTGTCTAGATGAAAAGCAGTCTCTGTTTCTTGCAAACTTCATGTATTTCTGTATTAGCAATTTATGGCAAATAATTGCACAGAGAAATTATAAAGACTCCTACAATTGTCCTTGTAAATTAATAATAGGCTTTCTTGATTGGGATAAATTTGCTGCTGAGCCTTTGGAAAAATTAAAAAGTGCAATGTCATTTAAAATTGCCAGAACTCACAGAGCAAATTACATCTGAGGTTAAGAATCAGTTTTTCCTCTTCTAGTTTATTCCATTTGCATGATCTGGAAATCATATTACATTGGCTATGTATTGTTAATTGGACATAGATTGCATTATCTTTGATATAAATCAAACTACAAATATTAAAATGAATTGCAAATTCTTTAATAGAAGATCATAAAACAATCTTTTTAAAGTATCTCCCATTAATAATTTAATTCCAATTATATCACTCGGAAAACTCAAGAAGGGGAGTGCTAACTTATTTCCATTTGCCTTTTCCCCCTACAAATAAGCACAACAGCACGATATGTATTTGTGTGAGAGTGCATGTGCATATGGGTGCATGCCTATAAAACAAAACAAATCTTAGCACTTTTGTCTTAAACCCCTACAGACACCTTAGGTTTTTTTGTTTCAGAAACTAGCAAATGCAGATTACACGTCTGCTATGCATTTCCTTCTGTGGCAGCTTGAGAAATAAACACATTGAAAGAAATATTAAGCAACTTCATGAACTGAATTTTGCCTATATTAAAAAATTATGCAGTTGGTATTCATTGTTCAGCCTTTTTTTTTTTTAAAGTGACCCCAACATTTTAAATTTTACTATATATGTAACGTCTTTTTGAAGACTTTGTGTGCCCTTTAATGAATTTATATTAAATATTTAATACTGTTTAGGGCATATCCACTACTACCAAAAACAGTTATATTCCCAGCAGTCCCACTGTTTCAGGCAGAGGGCTTGATTGATCCTCCTAGCCTGAATTGAGTAGAATGAAAAGAAGCAGTTGGAAAATAGCTGCAATCATTTAATGCAGATGACCTCTGACAGGCTCACAGCTCTTCTATCTGAACAGAAATTTGCATGGGGTCTCTGTGCAGAGGAACAATGTAACCTAAATGGTAGACAATCTTTATTCTAATGAAGTGGGTGTCAAGGTCAATGTAAAACTGCAATGATAAATGGTGCACCACTAGGCAAGAGAAGTTGCATAGGCATTGTAGTGCTTTCACATTAATTGAAGGCTGAAATGCACCGAGTGAAAGCACAAGACTCTCTTTTCACCATAATGTGTTAATGCACAAATGTTTAAATGTTTTATTCAAGCCCCTAGCCTGTTGGCACAAATCTTATTGCAAACAAAAATACAATAGTTGGCCAATAACCAGAAAAATAGAACTTTTTATTAGCTTGCCTTATTTCTTGAATCCCTAACAACTTCCACAATCTACTCAGAGTACCAAAAGAATAACAAGTCTCCAGACACCTAATGTAATTCCCATGATCCTTTTTCTATTTAGGATATCTGTCTTTAATTAGTTCCAAACAAGCAAGCCCTTAGACAACTCTTCATTAGATACCATTCCCAATGAACTAACTGCAAGAAGAAAAGTCATGCTTCAATATTATTATTTCCTAGATTCCAAGTTTTCTTTTAGTATATAGTTAACATCTCCAGGTGTCTTTTGTTCTCTCAAAGAATTAGACCAGTAAAACTGGGTTTTGTAATGCAAAGAGATGTGTGCCTAGAGTGAGGACTAAACTACAATCTGTTATTGTGGCTTTGTCAAAACTGCAATACAACTATAATTATAGTACTTCATCAGTCGATCAAGCAATTTGTGGAAGGCAGTACATTTTGTCTTATAAAAATGAGGAGGACAGTAAGCTGCTTTTTAAAATCCTGAGCTGCTTAAGCTTGTTAAGGGTATATTGTTTGCTAATACACTCATTAGCAGCCAGGCATTTTAACTTCATCAATTAAACAGGAAATGGTGTTGCGCCATTTGTTTAACAAAATGCTAAAAAACAGATAGCAGTTAAGAATTTTAGAAATCGTATTTTTACCTGCAAACTGCATTATACATTTCAAACCATATTTTATGCATATACATAAACATGGGGAGTGTGTGGGTCTGTCTGTGCACGAACGTAGGTGGTGAAAGCCCTGCAGATAGTTGTGAAGCTAATTATATATATACACACACACATACACCCACTTCAAATTTCCCAAGTCCCAGAAGGTTTGCTGCTGAAGCACAACGAGCACAACGTCACTTCGTGACACCGATGAACATTTACTCATCTGAGTAATCCCAAGGATGACAGAAGTTTATTCCTGTGAACAGCTAACAGCTCTCCTGGATAACTAACATGTTCACAGAATGGATGGCAATTTTTGAGTATTTATCAGCCTTTATAGTTTTAGGCTCTTCTGTGCAAATAGGTATTAATAATATGATTAGCGATATTAGACAAGGAGTTTGTTATTAAAGAGGATGTGCAGTGCTTTCAGTTTCTGGGGATCTGTGAGTGGCACATACTATACAACGCCATTTCTATTTTACAACCCGCCTGAGCAAGGGAATTTTCCATATGGAAATCAGTCTTCAGGATACTGCAATTCAGAGAATAAACTCCAGTGGTGGGGGGGGTGAGGGTGGGGGATGGGAGAATTGTAGTGTAAAGGAAAAAAAACCAACCCCCAAAAAACCCCATGTTAGTGATGAAACTGTTTAAAAAACTGTACAGCTTCATCTGTGTGTGATTTGTCAGGTCTGAAGCTTTGACGTGCCCAAGGGGCAGACCCCAGCGGGGCGCAGGCTGCAGAGCTAAATAGCTGTGAAAGAAGTCTTAATGTAGGATGGAATTCAAACTAACCTTGACATGACCTCAGGAAAAATATGCAAAAAGTAAAATGAATGCACTCTGCAAGATACATCCTAATTTTGTGGCCGAGCTGGTTAGTTTCACAAACATAACTGGGACTTTAAAAGCAAAATAAAATGTGAGGAAAAAGGGGAAACTTCGGAATTCAGAGTAAAAACTCAAGCAGGCATGGGGTGTTGCTGTGGAGGCATATGAATCATTTGGAAACAATCCAAATAAAAACCAACACCGAACAATATTGTTGTCAGCCTGTCTATTCAGGAAAATTGTTTTTTTAGGTTGAATATAAATGACACAAAGCCAAGATTACATCATTGCATTACAAAGTCTGTTGTGGCTTTTAGCCGAACAAGCCCCATGGATCTACTGGCTGATGGCAGTAATTCAGTAAGAAGTTTTAAAGGCTTGGTTGTTTTGGATTTTTTCTTTCTTTTTTTTTTTTTTTTTTAAGCTTTGTTACTCTAAATAGAGTGGAATTTTGTTCAAATATTGATTATTTAAATTTTTGAAAACCACATTTCTGAGTTTGTTCTGCAAGCTTGCCGCTTTATACAAACAATAAAAATTTGAGTGGGCATATATTAAGCCTTGATTTGGCTTTATTATGCATTTGGCTTGTCTTGCACAGTGTTCAGTTAAGCAGGAAGACATCCACCTTAATATAGCAGCCAAGAACTGGCTTATTCGCTAGATATATGGAAATTGTAATTGAGTGTCAACTTGGGTTGAAATTCAATCCCATTACCTTCAGAACGCAATTTTGTAGCAATACCAGCTATTTACTGTGCTATTAACCAGTTTTTAAACAGAATTAAATTCTGAGAACACATAGCCAAAATAGTTGTTTCAATTCATATGGAGAGGGTAATCCGGTACCAGGTGCTAAGAGCCCACTAGATCCAAGATGGCCACCCATACATAAAGGCAAGCCCCGGCAGACCATGTTAGAACATGGAGCTGCCTGCGCAGGTTCTAGTGCAGTTAAGGTAAGGCCACAGAGTTGGTACACTTCATGTTTAACAACCTATCAATCTTGTAAACCATATGTTTTACTGGGATCTTTGGCTGATTTACAAAGGAATTTCTGAGATTGGCCTTGCACTGCTTGCAACAATGCTGTTGGTTTTCAGTTTGTTTTCATATCTTGCACCAGAAGTGTGACTTCTGGTACAGACAAATACAGTTGCAACCAACAGACATGCTTAACATATTAGACATTGATTTAGCTAAATTTACATGTATGTAGTTGCCTAGAAAATGGATATTAAATTTTTTAAATAGTACTCTTTAGAAATTTGAACTACTCTACTGTTGGGTTAATGCTCAGGTATATTTTTTCGAGGTGGAAAAAATCCCCACAGAGTAAGGGAGATCAAAAAATACTGGTGTATTACTATAGTTAGTCCATTACTGAGCAGAAAATGCATTTGAAGGTGGAGAAAAAGTTCGGCCTGGAAAAAAAGAGGTATAGTTGCAGCTCCATCCTTGGCTGGATATTCTTGAAATCTCATACTAATACACTTTTACATTTACATTTTTACAAAATAAAATACAACATTGTAAGATTATGGAGATTTTTTGGAGATATTCAAAGAAAATCATTTATAACCTGTTATCCTCTCGTCTGCTAAGCTGTGCCTACTGTTGCAGTATGCATGAAACATAAAATTGGAACTCCTCTACACAAAGATTTAATTCCAAATGCACCTACTATTGTCAGGCTATATGTTACAGGCATCATTCTGTTTTGAAATGGATGGTCTTGAGCATTTATCTTTCACAGACTGGCTTTCCTGAATGCTAGAATGCTAATGCTGATCAGTAATAGCCTTCCATGAGTGAAGCTTGACTGAAAAGCTACAAATAAATTATTCACTCTTCCAGCAACACTACTGGGATGTGTTTGGGGTAGAATACCTCTGGATCCTCATCTTCTTACCTATTTGCTATACTTTTCCTGGAAGAGGTTCCCCCCTGGAAAAACATCCAAATGGAAAATTGAAGCTCGTCAGATCAACTGAGGCAGAATTCTGTCTCCACCAAGGCAACAGGTAATTCCACAAACATCAATACACACACCACTTAAGGCACAATGGCTTTAGTAATGCAAATAACTAGACCTTGTCAACTGTGAGAAAAGAAAGTCATGCTTGGCCTGTGACAATAACCCTACAGTCTTTGCAGGCTGGTGAGCAACCTCAGGTCAAGGTCAGAAAAATTCTGCCTCTAGCTTGCTCAGTCTCCAGCCTCAGAACATGTGGATGTCAGGCCCCACTACCTGCAGTATCTAGAGTAACAACATGATTTTTAAAGTAATTGAACTTTTTCCTACACAATAGAACTTACATCTGTTTGACTGCCCATCCAAATGCTGACTGGAAAGGGTGTTGACAGCAGATTTCTCCATTAGCCCTACAGCTATAATAAAAAATGTTATTTTTATTTTAAACTTTCATCCTGTACTGTATTAAATAAAGTGGAAGCCATAATTTCTACATTGTGCTATTTGATTTTTTCTTTATAATGTCCCTTGTGTTTTGTCAAAGCTGGCACATGCAGCAGGTCCATGTGGACTGCTAAAAGATCTCCACTATCTAAAACACTGGCACATGCTGCAATTCCTGTTACAGCAATACCATTACAATGGTATCAAAACTATTGCAAAACACGCTAAAAACTAAGTCTTATAGTTAACTGCTTATAATCATCTGCAGAGAGCCATACTCTAAACCTTTCAAGAGACAGCAAATAATAGTGATTGTCTTTTCCAGTACACATTAATGTTGTTAAAACAAAAGGAGAAATTTGACACCCCCCGACATTATCAGTATATACAATGGAATAATCTCATTTTACAATAATTTTGTAAGTTGTTAAGAACTCAGTATTTCATTTCTAATATTATTCTAGGGAAAAACATCGTACTTTTATACAAAAGAAAAAATTTTCTCAATTTGGAATGTTATTTTTATGATCAAACTGCTCTCAAGAGCAAATATATAACAGAACTGCTGATGCAGCCTAAAGTATGGCTGTGTGAATGCTGCAGAAAAAGCTATTTCAGAAAATATTTTTAGCAATAGGCAAAGTCCAACTTTGTTTAAACCTGAACTTTTTTTTTTTACAATATCATGTAATGTTAACAGCATGCTGAAAATGTTAAGGCTAAGTGTGCAGTGTCAAAATAGATTGGATCTCTCTGAAAACTGGAAATTCAAGCTTTTAAAACATAATCCAGATGTTTGGCTTTTAATCATATTTCAAGAAAGAGGAAACTTATGCAATACAAAATTCATACATGCATACTTCATTTGTGTCTTTCCTATCACTGAATTAAAAATTTCTAACATATGTTTTCCTCAAACAGATAATGTTTTAAATTATACGAGTTGGCAAGAATCTGTACACGTGACAAATGTCACTGGAGTATTTTAAATTAGAAGAAAATATTTCTTTTTTTTTATGTTATTAACAGCTTTGATAGCAAATGCTATAGCAGTGATTTTTTGCCTTATCAATAGGAAGTTCAATAGCCCCTGAAACAAATTAAGCATATAAAGATGACTGAACAGTAAGAACTAAGGACTAGACTTCTTCAGAATACCTGAGGCTGATAACACTCTGACAGACCTGTGAGTATTTAACAGATGCTTTCCATCTTCCTCATTGGTGATTAAAACAGGACAATGCTATATTTCTTCAGCAAAAACCAGACAATCCTTAAGGTGAAACAAATTTTTCCAAGTTATATTTCAATTCTAGAGCATTAACAACACCACTACATTTGCTGGATAGTATTTAAAGGACTATAGTACAGTGGCCATTGTTTCTAAAAGCTAATATAAATGACAGATTGTATGATTTTTTAACTGCCAGAGTCTTAGAAAATTAGACTCTGAATTAATTTGTAAAAATGGAGGTTCTGAATGTAATAATATTTTAGTATTTTAAATAATTTAAGACAGAGAAAACTGAAGCAATAAATATGAGAGGAAGTATAACACAAATAATGGGAAAAGGGAAAAAGACAAAAAAAATCCTGCTTCTGGCTACCTGAATGAGGCGTTGAGGATCTCTTTAAGATCCCTGTATCTTCCAAGGAGCATGGAAAGTGTGCTTGTACACCACCACAAACAGAAATAAGCTGTGACGTGATGGAATGAGATATGACTATGAACTTCAAGTCTGTGTAGGAATATTGGAAACTAAACAATGCAGGATATGCTGAAAGAGAGTCTCTCTGTATCTCCAACAGCTGCTGTGCCTAGGAGAGACACTTTGCCTCTTTTGAACAGCCACCAGCAAGGGTATACCTAATGCAGCCTTTTACAAGATCAAGTTTGCTAGGTTCCAGTGAATTGCACACTTGCACCAATCATGTGAGATAAAGAAATATTATTTTTCATTTAAAATGGGAAACTGAGGTACAGATGGACACCACGTACAGTCCCAGGGAAGGAAGTTCTCTGTTGTGTGAACACTGGTCTTTCAGCAGTCACTCCACTGATCTGTCCAAGACAATATGGTGTCCAAACTTAGAACTACAAAACGTTCTGTTTAAAAAAATCACCATAACACTTACAGTATATTTTAGTCACTGCAGAAAATACCTCAGCTCTACACATTCTTACATTCTTAATGATATTTAGGAACACTAATAGCTACCTTCAAAAGAGTATGAGAATGCAGTGACACTGAACTCATTTTGTGACTGAACAGCTATTGAGACAGAAGCAAAAGAAACTTTCCCTCTGTTTCTTTCTATTTCCCTTATTTCAGGTTTCTGTTCTCAAGGATTTATGGTGCTGCTATAAATGAACTCTGCTATTTGCTGGCATGATGAAAGCTGAAAGCTTCTTCTCATCTCTAATGGCATTCTGCCAAAATATTCTCTGACAAAACTTGGGTTGATTCACAGATCTGAAGTTCTAGAAATTGTCATAATCTAATCTCCCCACTTTTATAAAATGCACCCTAATCTTATCCTTGCTGACTATATTAAGCTCTCAAATTTCTGGCTTGGAGAAAATATTTTGTTATTGCATCTGTCCCTGACTTAAAGACATAGATAATAGTAAATTCATAGAATTCCTTGGTAAAACTAGCTTATTTCACTGTTATAAAATGTAAATCTCATTCCTAGGTTGAATTTGTTTACTTTTAACTTCCAGATGTTTTATCTTCTTATACAGTTGCCAATAGCTTAACTGTCTGTGAAAGCATGAAGTTACTGCAAGAATCAAACATGAAAATAGATCTTGCACTGATCATGAGTTATCTTGTTTGGTGTTTCTGGGATTACAATTTATAGAACCAAAACATTGAGAAGATAAACTATTTTTGCAGAGGCTACTAAAGTCAAGTAAACACATTTTGGTGATTCTTAAAGTGCTTTGTTTTTCCTGGGGCTGTAAGCAAGCAAATTTTCGATACTTGGCCCTGATATAAACGAAAAATGATGGGTTTGGATTTAATTTGTGCTTATGGGCAGCATTGCCTGTACTCCCATTTTGGTTTATGTTCGTTGGATTCTCCTAGTTCACTTAAAGATTCTTTGCTGATGCTATTCATGATGCAAAGGGGAATAGGAAGCAGGAGGAAAAGAATACAGCAGCAGGTGAAGCTGATGACAAAAAAAGACTACATTCAGAGTACAAATGCTCTCACGGGTTAACATCACTGAACATCAGAAATCCTAATAAACAATGAGAGTTTCACTCACGACATGAGTATTTTCTACTCTTACTATCAACTGCTCTAGATTCACTCTGGAAATTGTAAAGTTGAACATGAAGTGATCTTGACAGACCAGGGAATCTACCCCTTTGTGTTTAGCATTTTGTAACGAGCTTCTCTGAAATCAGCACACAGCATAACACCTGCATATTGATAGAATCTGTCTTAAGGTAATTTAAAAAAATTAATTCTGTAAAGATACAGCAGCAAAACTGTAGAAATTGATTTCAGCAAAAAACCACCACAAGTTCATGATGACTTCTGTTGTCTCACTGACATGCTAATCTCTTTGCTCTAAACAGACTGATAAACTGGTGACTATAGCCATCAATATTCAAATCTATGTAACACTTGCAATGTCAGTGCATATAGAGACTCGTAAGTTATTGCTATTTTAATGCCTGAATTCTACTCAAGAAGAAACAGAACATGTCTTGAAAATGAGAAAAGATATGCATATATCTGCAAGGGGAAAAAATGCTTCAAATGACTGCAGCAGCAGGAAATATCAGGACAAAAAACCAGTAATGAAATAATGTAATAAAAAGCAAATTTAGAATATTTTGAACGTACTTCAGCTATACAGTGAACACTAGGGAAGACATGAACTTTCGTCTTTCTGGCACTTTCTCAAGAGATTCTGGTCCAAGAGATTTCTGGAAAGCCTGTTCTGGTAACCATGCATGCCACGATAGCTGCCTGACTGTTCAAATAAAAATTGAAAAGATCTGTGGCTATTAAAAAAAAGATATATGGTTACAGTAATGTGTATTGATGTCTTCAACTTTAACTGCTGTCTGTTTAATAGATGTTTGTTATGGGAATACGTGTAGGAAACTTAGTAGTCCCCAACAAAGATGGAAAAATATAAGAAAACAAATCAGAAAGGATGATGGATGAAGAACAAGATTCTATTGCCTATTCTGTGTTTTTCAAAAATTTTGGAATATGTTCTATTCAGAATATCAGCAAAATATGTGACTGATTTTTATGGTGATATCAGTGATATCTGCACTTCAGTGACATGAATAAAGTGGTCTCGTTTCTAGGTTTAAGTGGCTGTATTTCCTATCTTAACAATCATTTTATAATTGGTACAAATTATAAACAAAAAAAGTATACTTTGTTGAATACTCCACATTCTTAACACTCTTAGATTACCTTTTTTCAAATCTATGTCTAAGTCAACTATTTTAGGCCATTTTGTTTGCTATTTTGCCAGAGGTATAATATGCTGCTGTAGAAATAAAGTCTAAAGAAATGAAAGTAATAAATACATATTTTAGAACAGGCCATAGAGCTTTTGTACATTAAATTACTACACCAGCATTGCATTAACCCTATTAAAGTTAATTTTTACAGCTCATTGGTGATTGGCATTTCTACTGATGTTTGAAGAATTGCTATTGCATTGGTTGTATTCTTTGCTTCTTTAATAATAAAGTGTGAAAGAAATGGAAGATGTGGGATTCAACTGTCCTTTTGTAAAACTCTTATGGTCTTAAGAAAAAGGTTCAAATATTTAAGCCATGCAATAGTCTTTAGGGACATCATATTCATTTTTAATTTTCCAACATTTCATAGGCCTGAAAACGTCCCACTAGTATGAATACATTTATACTTGATTGTTACCACAAAAAAGATCACAAAGGCCACACTTGCTGTCATGGAATAACACCACTGAACATCAGAAATTCTAACAAATATTACTGCAGACCCTTCTCAGGACCTGACTGCACGTGCTGACAACACAGTGTAGTAGGCCACCTGCTGGCCAAATCAGCCAATTAGCAATTTTAATATAATTATTAGAGGATCATACAAAGAAGAGATAAACATAAAAGATGTGCATAAACCCCATGAAGTAAAGGCTATTGGAACTAATCTAAATGCATATATAAAAGGGAGTGATCCTTCATCTTATTTTAGGTTTCCCAAAAGTGGTCACCACTTGAGTCTGGATAACAATTGATAAGTAATATTCTCTTGTCAAAAACACACAGTAGCTATGTTCTTGGACTTTTACACACTGCTTTATAAAGTAAGGTTCCATGGCAGGTAATCTGTCACACAATTCCAGTCAGTTCCTCAGGAATGACTGAAAGAGACTCTGAGTATGAAAATCCAAAACTGTGAGTAGCTGCCCTGAGAATCTTGAACACAGGCTAAACAAAAATATGTTGGCTGGTATCACTCCTTAAAAGGATATAGGAACTAAGACTACTGTGCATACAGGTCTGGATCCAAATATAGCCATACAAACCAAGGACAATGGCAAGCTACTGAACACACTGTACATTCAGACTCACAAAAGAAGGGCATGTGAAATATAAGTAGTGACAAGTTACAGAAATGCCTGAACAGATGAGTTCTTGTCAGAATTTCGGAAAGATCCTCAGCTGTTGGATGACCGGATAACTAGAGATCAAAACATGGGAAAGTGCCTGGTTTTGAGATTTACTCAATGATAAGCTACTGGTGTTAAAACCTGCAGCACTAGGATAGCAAATTCTGGCCATGGCAAGTCAAGTCGGCAAGTTAAAAGACATAGCTACAAAAAGAATTCAAAGATGTAGCAGCTACTGAAGAACCTGGAAAACGGACCATATGCTCCTAAAGGGAACAATTTAGAAAGCACAAGAATGCAATGCAGAATGCATGTGACTGGAATTTTTAGCCTTATAAAACCATAAATATCAATAGAAAAGCCTTTTCTCACAAGACCTCTACATCAAATTCACAAAAATATCGTATGTATGATCCAAACTGTCTATGTCGATTTTAATGAAACCAAAAGCCTTAATCGTCAGATATCCCATCATTCTGGGTCTCCATCTTTGAACATCAGAGAGTTGTTCATAATATATGTATGCACCAATAAACATAACAAATTTTGAATGCTGTGCAAATTAGTCTGTTTCTAGTGACTGTCTTGAAGGGGAGAAAACAGCAGAAAATGATAGGATATTACTTTTCTGGCATGAACGCATTTGGGTAAAAGAGAGGAAATATTTTTCCTCACTATTTAAACACACAGGGGCAAATCAGAATATTTTAGCTACCATTAGAGCATACCTCAGCACCAAAGTCACGATTTCCTACCATGGCAGTAAAAAATGGTGTCTATGAAAATGATTAGCTCACAAAAAGAATAACCTGTTCTTCAGTGAAGATACAGCTTGTAGGATGCATGGCTTTTAGAAGAGATGCAAAAAAACTCCCTTATACCCCCTAAAACAGGCAATGCTTTCTATCGCTTGTTGCAATTGGACAGCAATATCCAACATCTCTTTTAATCTGGCTTGAATTTAATTAAATGAACCAAACAGAAATGTTTCCATGAAATGCACATTTTATTGCTCAATATTTAATACTCTGAATAACTTTGAAATGTGCCAGGAATAGCAAAGCTCACTTATTTAGCATTTAGCATTTGTGCTGTTAGACAAAATACATACAGATATATATGCACAACTGAACTAAATGAAAACATGTTTCTTTAAATAGCTATATTATCCTCTCTTTATATCTATGCTAAATTCCTGGGTACGTTAATGTGATTCTATGGAGGACTCACTATTGATCATTGATTTGTAGAGATAAATTCAACACTTGGATTGAGGAAAAAAACCAAAACAGGTGGGATGTGAGTCTGCCTGCAGCTGAAAGCAGAAGGCAGCTGGTGGTGTCTTAAAGGTGAGTAAGCTATTGCCCACCAGGTAACTCATGGGGAATTACTTCTCCTGGAGGACAAGTGCAAAATGCATGAGAAAGGAGAAGTTGTGCAGTTGCTTCCAGGCAAGACAGAAATTTCTAGTTTCACTGATTTTAGAAACCAGAGCTCTCTGAGGGTCTCAGTTGGAAGGAACCCACTTTAATTCCAATTTATCCCACACTCATTCCCTACTACTAAGCTGCCAGTAAAAATTTAGAGGAACTGCTACAGGAGCTCTGTATCATCAGCAGATTCTAATGCTCAGTTCATTCAAATAATTGTACTATTAAATGACTGGTATCTTGCTGCATTGCCTGCCCCTCTTCTCCTCTCCCCGTTTCCGCTTATTTATTTTCTCTTGGTCATTAACCTTTTTTATTCATCTCTTTGTATTGACCACGGAAAAAATCCATAGCCTTTTGCCAAGTGTGCAAAAAATTTGTAACATTTAGTCAGTTCATGTCTGTGAAAGACAAACTGTCCGTCAGCCATTCTGCCTGTTTTCCTGGTGTATTCCTAGTTTCTCATGGCCATCAGCAAAGTTCTTCAAAAATGAACATGTTCCCCCCACAAATGACACATCCTTTCATGTTTTCTTCATTTACATTAATGTTCCTGTCCAGGTTTACATTTAAGGGTTGATCATGGATTTCCTCCTCTTTGATGTTTCTGTTTCCTATGCTTATACTGACATCAGCTACTCACTACAGGAAAGGTGTCAAGTCCATGTTACACCAGAATACCCCTAGAAGCTCCTATACCCCTGCTACACTGGAATACACCTAGAAGAAGAATGATAAGCATAAAAGCCTACAGACACCTGACAAAATAAACAACAGAACAATGGCTCTGCTGTTCTTTCAGACTACTGTTCCAAAACATGTTTTTGATGCTATGGTGAGCATTGTTGCCTGCAAAAAAATTATAAAAACATCCCAGGTTTTTGGCATTTCGTGTAAGTATTTTGGAATCAGTTTACACCAGGATCTTCTGACCATTAGTAAAATTTTCATCCATTACTTTCTGTGGGATCAGGGTCTTTGCTGTCCCACATTGCATTTTCCAGCAGTTTTACTAGACTAACAGAATTCCCTTTTGCTTCTCTCTAGAGTGATTTGGGAGATTTTCAATTTTACATGTAAGTGCTCATCTTCCTCAGATATGTTATATTCAGCTAGAATGCCAGGGAGCAATCACAGTGACTTTCCTTTCTTTCAGGTACTGCTTTGATTATTGTCTTTCAATTGAAACCAGAGCTTGGGTGAGTAGAATCCTTCTAAAACAACTACAGCAAACTTTAAGAGATGGAATCTCTTATTTCAGGAATTGTTTGTTGATTGACTGCACTTATTCACTGGTTTCATCACGATTTCATTGCCCATCTGCAGTGCTTGGTTGCATCTTTCCAGTCTAATTTTGCTCCTTATCAGTGTTGCACTGCAGCTGACTCCATAATCCAGCTGGTATTAAATTACTCATTGATCTAATAGCATAGTTGCAAATATAGCTATTGAATGCCTGGCAGCCTTCTGCATTGCTAGAACACTGCGAATCTTTAGATTTGTTTAAGCCACATTACAGATATCTACTTCTTCATTAAAACCTTAAATTCTCAATGGTTTCAGACACTGTATTTTAATTTCAAAGGTAACTGTGATATTCAATCTGGCTGCCTGCCTCTTTTTGTCAAGAACATTTTTATTTCTACTTTTTCTGTTGCCTGTTACACTACATATGTTGCACTGAAATGCCAACATTTTCAGCCAGTCTGCAGCTGCCCTGCTTCATGGGTTCTTTCAACTTACATCAATGTGTGTGTTCTGCTGTTTCTGTTCTGGCACTTCTCCGGATAGTTCTCCCACTGTTTGGAGACACATATTAGATTGGTTTTACCCTAATGTCTTCCCTCTGAATGGGAACTGTGTATTTCACAAGTGATCCTGGCAAAGAGATACAATTAAGAAATGTTTCATGTCTACAGTCACACATGGTTGCTCTAGTTCCTGGCACCTTACCATATCCTCTTTTTTTGTTTCTGGTTTTGGTTATGAAAACTTTTTCTAGCTTTTAGCTTACTTTTCATTATTTTTATCCCTCTGACCTGTTCTTCTTAGAGGCTAAAAATTATATACTCTTTCTGAAAAACCAGAATAATAGCAATGAATTTTTTTAGGCAACAATATGGGATGATATAACTATCCACTTCTCACCTCTGATGGTGTTTATTTGATCTTTCAACACATGGTAACAAGCTAAGACATCTTAGAAATTCTTGTTGTTCCACCTAAATAGTAGACACAGTAGAATGTGTCTGGATGAAGGGCATCAGAAAATAAGCATGTAAGTCTCAATACATGTTCAACTTTAGAAAGTTACTACCTGAAAAATTCTGTATCTGTAGTAGCCTATTTTTGTGAAAAATCAATGGGTAAAGCAGAGATAATCAAACTCCACTGCAATGTCTGTCAAAATTTGGATGTATCATAAATGAGTTTCAAACTGGAGTATTGCATAAACATTTCAGAGTGGTACAAAAAATATCCTCTTTTTGTGATATCAGAATGAGTGAGTGGTAAACTGGGAGAGTCTGATCTTCAGAACCTCTTTATCCAATTAGTAGAGAAAGAGGTAGGAGAGAAAAGGGTTCTCCTGAAAATATTTCAGAGTACTTAACCAGTTTCTGCTCTGAATTACCCCTTAGAGAAACCTCCTCATGATAGGGGCGGGTGTACTTTGCTCACATGGTAGTTAAACTATGACTCCTTATCCCAGTGTAGTACTGGGGAAATGACAACCTCTCCATAGGTTTTCCTGTAGCTTGACACAGCTGGCATATGTCCTTCACATCTGTAATAGCACCTGTTGTTCCAGAACAACAGGGTACTACAGATCTTTCTCCCCAAAAGCATCTCTTCATAAAGCCAACTTTAACGTTTTGTGATCACTGGAATTCTACAGCAACCGTGTTTTCTGCAATACAACAGCACCCACAAGAAGTTATGAACCACAGGTATTTCACACTGGCCGCAGGAGTTGGCTGCAGCCTGCCCTGACTCCACTGGACCTGATGCAGTCACAACTGCAAAAATTATGAATCAAATGACAGTGATTTCTTATTTTACTTTGCTAGAAGGAGAAATTCACACAAAGTGCTGCAGCTATTTTTTTGTACAATATTGTAGAAGTGTATACACACAAAGTAAAAATATCACCCTACCTTAAGTATGTAAAAAGGTTACAAATATATACACATAAATCATTTATATTGATATTTTACATATTTTCAATATATAAATACAGGGTATAATATATATTTATAAAAATAAAAATACAATACATATACAAATAAAAATTCAGGAGATTATAAACACTTCATCGCAACTTATTTTTTATCATTTAGACATAAATTCATTGAATATATTGCCACTGAAAGTTTATGGAGATTTAGTGAATTTGGGTTTCATGTAGAAAACCTGCCAAAAAGCTATACTGTGGTCATTTGCTTTTTGTTTATTTCTATGAAAGAAATATTACAGTATTGATTATTTTTGAGGTATACTGATGAGGAGTAATTTGGAAAGAAAATACCAGTTCCTGTACTATGCTTATGAAGCAAAACACCATGGATAAACCATGTAGTTCCTATGAGTTTAAAAAAATATATTTTCTCCTGGACTATGAGGTGGAAAAACAGGGAAGTGCATTAAATATTGGCAACTAGGAATAGAGTAATAATACTATTGCCACCTATAATTTTTGCTAGTGATTTTTTTTATCTTCATTGTTTTAAAATAGATGGATACACCGAACTGCAAAAAAAAACCCCAAACAAACTACCATCTCCCCACAGAGCTTCAAAAATCATATTGTCGTTGTATTGTTAACATTCCTCATTTTTATCTTATTTCAATGTATTAACTGGAGAGACCAGTAGAAGGCCGCTTTAAGGTCTCACTGCTTAGGACCTTATCTTGCTATTTTATAGCAGCAAGGGCACAAACATGTGCATGTGGAGTTGACTAAGATGCCTGACGTGATGACTGTACATTGTCCACGTTTTGCAGCTGTAGTAAGGAATGGTGATGACAGCTATGTGGTACACATTTACTTTTGTTTGAAGTTGAATGCCTCTTTCATTCTAGACACACTGCTTTAATCTCCAAAAAGCTGTGCTAGTTTTTGCTACAAGCTCAGTAAATACTGCATTGCTACAATGTGAAGTTCATCGTCAACATCATGCATGGAAGAAGTGGGAGAAACCCACTTATTCTTAGGAAATGCATGAAGCCACTTCTTGCAGAAATACAGGGAGTCTGCTGTGTAGAAATTACAGCACTGTCTTTAAAAATGCATGTTTACATTTGAAATATACTATGGAAGCAACCAAGAAAATGTATAAATCTTTTTCATGTTCTTTTTGTATACAGTTTCCAGATGTTTTAATTCTGTAGATATGGCAATTGGTATTTGCCTATTGTAATTATGTAACAAATCAAAATTTAACATTTCTCTACTTTAAATAAGAATTTTTTCAACAATATTAATATTTTCTGTTTTGTAAAACACAAAATTTGCAAGAATTAGCAAAGAATTTAATCCTATTACATGAACCACTGAAGAATGAACTAGTTGTTATAGGATGGGTCACAAAGGAATTTCTACTCTGTTCCTCAGTGCAACTAAAGTGAAAATACTTGTGCAGAAAAATGTAACCAATTCCATCACCTCTTGTAATAAGAGAGTGGGAAACTTGCTGTGTCAGATCCGGAACTCTTTTAGTTCACATTATAATAGCAACCAGACTTTTACTGCTATTTGGTATATCATGCATTTTTGAGACATCGCACACAAAACATGATTTTCCTACCTAGTGGAGAAAGTCATAGAGGTTCTTAATCTGTTGGGGGGAAAAAAGAATCCAGCCTAGCACATGAAAATGAATGAATTTTGTGAAGAACAGTAACTGAAGCCAGTTTTGTGCAAAGTCATTTTACAACACATGAGAGTGTACTATAAAATATACTACATACTACAGTGCAAAAAGCAAAGATTAACTTCCACTGAGGCATGTATCAATCCACGTATGTAGACATAAGTACCGACATACTATTATCTAAATAATAAACATGCTATTGCTAATGAGTATCTCTATGAACATTCTTTAGCAGAATAATCTCTCTCACTTTTTTTTCCCTAACGTATACTTTTTCAGATAAAATAAAAGTTTTCACTTTGGGATATAATTTGCTAATAGGATTAAAGTAATATTTCATAAAGGTGGTGATTTTTGCAAGGTAGCCTAAAAGTTGATTAGCAAACTATAATAACTATTCTGATTGCAATTAAAAAGTGCTTCCAAATGGGTCAACACACCTAAGTGCTATCTGAAGTCATTTAGATTTTAACATCATGGTTATTACTTATTATCAGGCTGCACAATGAGATATTGATTACTTTTAACCTTTAGAGCTCAGAATTCAGGAAAAATCGAGGTACTAGCACATCCTACCTTTCCTGTCTAGTAAACTTATGGCCTTTAGTGGAATTCTAATGATTCCTATTGGTAAGGCAAAACTGAAATTAGTTTATTCTTCTGGCTCATGCAGAAATGATGACATGCCTAAAAATACTGCATGGATAGCAGATTTGTAGTTACTCCCTACAAGGGGCTCAATCCTGAAGTGTGCTGAGAACTTCCTCTAAACTGACAACAATAATTTTCTTTTGATTAAAACTGACTGTTTTAGCAACTCCATGCAGGCACTGATAGGTTACCAGACAGACAGAAATCATCCTGGACTGTGCAGAATATGCAGTTTAGGAGCAAAAATCTTCACATTTTCTGGTTTATAACCAATCCCCCAAGCATATTGTCCAAATATATCACTCTGCAGGCTGTTAATCTTTTCATAAGTTTCCTTTATATGGAAAATCTACTTGAAATAAAGACTGAACAACAATGCAGCTTCAGTAGGTACGCGGAACTTGCTTTAAATGGAACAAAGTAATCCAATTAAACTAATCTGGTTTACAAGTTAAAATGATACGAAGAACATTAATTGATCCTTATAGGCTGCTGTTTTTTGAGCTGTCTCTCTGTTTGCGCAGCATTTGGAACCGCTTTGCACATTTGTATCCTCTAATAGCAGAGAACTCAGGCCCCCAGTTCAGGAGAATTATGGGCAAGAGAAACATATAACTGTTATGTGTTAGATTAATTTGCAGAACACTTGGCATTTTATTGCCAAGTAGTCAAATTGTTCCAAGTTGTTCCGGAAGGTTGTTATTAATAGTATGTTTTCTGAGGAAAGTTCTGTCTACTTTTGGAACGGCATTTCTGTTGCCAAGGAAACTCCTTGAAGCACAGCATTCTAGGAGCACACTGCTGCTTTTGTTTGCCAGTATCCTATTCATATCATCTAAGTAAGCACTTTACATACTTTAGCCTCCAGTTTCAAATGTTGAAGTCTTTATGTATTTATATTACCACGTTAAATATAGTTTGTGCTTCTTTTTAAACTCAGGGACTCTTGCAAGATTATTTTAACAGTCGCATTAAAAAACAGTTTTTTGTGTTGCGGTTTTTTTTGGTTTTGTTTTTTTTTTTTCGCAAGTTTGCAATAAATTAGTTTTAATTTGAATAATAGCTCCATAGGTTATAGCACTAGTCCTTAAGTGTTAATTATCTTTTCACTCTGAAATTAATGTAGTCATTTCCTACTGACTCCTCTACACCATTATTGAAGTGCTGAGGAAAACATGTCATTGAGTTCTGAGCCAGAACTGTTGTTGTGATTAATCCTGGTCACATGGCCAATCTCTGCCAAAAGGAGATCACTGAAAAAAGGTGACAAAGACAGTGATTTCCTGTCAGCAAAGAGTACGACAGGGCTGTCTAGAAGTGATGCAAATGAGGGAAACTTTCACCACGGTTTGTTTGATCCACTCCGGGCCACAGCACACTGAGCCAGCAGAAAGGCACAATGGAGCAGCAGCACACCCAGAGGAGGAAATTAACTGCACCTTCCAAGCACGGATAGAGCTTCCAGCCGAGAAACAAAAACTGCTAGGAGATTTTTTTCCCCACTCAACTTTTTTTGAAATATATCCTTAGTTTTTGATGTACATTTTTGTGTTATTTAATATAGTGCACCACCTCCCCTTGATGAAAGAGTTCAGCAGTTAACCTGTTCAAAAGCTGTACCCACTAAATGCTTTCAAAATTTTTGCACTACTACATATGGATCTTTTTCCATCTATCATAATCGTTGCTGAAGAATTACTAGTAAAAGACTTATGGCAGCTTGTATTAAAACTACCATACATTGCTTGTAATCAGAAAAAAAATATTTCTTTTATTTGATATTTTCAAATGCTTGGTTAACTTTCTTCTGAACATACTAACAATTTTAACAATCATACTGTACTTATTTAAATAGGGTTTTAATCTAACACAATTAAGTTTTGCAATTAATCTTCAGAGGAAAATTGAAAGAATTATCATTAACTTTTCTGCTAGTATACTCACTTCTAATCTCGACAGTTCCCATAAATACTGATTTGCTTCATTTTTGAGCATTCAAGGTACAGAATTACTCAAGTTCCTACTAAAGGGCTAATTAGCAGAGTTTAAATTCTTTGAGTTTGATCCTCCAGTAATGGCATATGAATACAGCTGAAGTCAACGCAAGTTCTGTGTACTCAGAGCTTATGAGATCAGGCTCACATACAGTAGATTAAACTGAAATAAACATGATACATTTGGCATTAAACTGAGTTGTTATAGAAGTACAAAGAAGTAAAAATCCAGAACATGGAAATGTTCATTTTAGTTTTTTAGTTAATTTTTAGATAAAGCATTAGAGGGCAAATAAGCTGCCATCAATTCATTCTGTTACTGCCATTTTATCAAACACTAGCTGATTTTCAAAATCATTAGCTAGTCTAGGGCTACAAAGCAGAAATTATCAATCCAGGAAGTCTAGAGAAAGCATATTTATATTCAGTGTTACAAAAAATATGGCTGTGCTGCTCCTGTTTTGAGGCCAAAATATAACCTAGTTAAAGAGAGATAATAGGGATCCTAGTAAAAAACTATGAAGTTCCTGGAATATTAGAAAAAAAAAATTAATCTGAGAGTTGATTTAAGTGTATACCTCCTCTGAAAACAGAGTAATGTGAAAATATTCTAACCATGAAAATATATTTCACTTTCCTATATACAATTTTAGCATTCATATATTGTGGTATGGTGTTTTAATATATGCTTTCCCCTTCTGAATTACCTGTTTCATCATTGCTCCTTCCCATTCATAGACTCCTTAGGGGCAATGATTACTGTTGGTAATAGTGATACCACAGCAGGTTCCCTGGCAGGGGCGGCTTGCTGAGCTGGCTCTGAGCTGCAATTACTTGTCAGCTCAGCAACTGAGAAAAGAGATCTGTGGTTTTAGGAGAATCCACGGAAATACAGAGAGTGCAATTAGCAGGTTCGCTTTTGAAGCTGCAATTGATAAAGAGAAACTAGAGCAAGACCTGTGTTTTCATAACACCCGACACCATTGAGGAACTCTGATAATAACAGCTGCCTGGTTTCTGTCCCTGCAGAGCAGAGTGGCCATGCTCTCTGGGAAGCGCAGCCAGTGCTCACGCGCGCTCGACCATTCTCGACTAAAAAAGACCGAATAAAATGGGTGTCACCATTGCTTAGAAGAGAGGTTTACTAGGCTAGTTTTGTAAAACTATTAATGTTCTTTTTGAGGACATGATTCGTTATCACGTAAATCTCTAAAATTAGGAATGGTAAAGACCTAGTGATTTTTCTGTTCTTTCCTTCGCCAGTGCAGAATCATTCCCTCAATTACATCAGCTAGTGTTATCCTTTGTCTACGTTTAAATGTCTGAAATTATCGGGCTTTCAACACTTTAAGAGGTTGTTCACTGCAGTGTTCAGGGGGTTTTTTTGCTGTTGCTTTTTGCTTTTTTTTTTTTTGAAAGATCTAAATGGAATGCACTTAAGATTTTCGCATTACCTGCAAGTATTCCTCCTGCTTTGTGGATGCTCCTTAGTGATCTGTTATGCAAACCCCACATCTCTAGTTAAGGCGTTTGTTCAGTCTTTAAAAATTTGCTTGCTCTTACTACAAAGATAAATGCAGTGAATATTCACTGCAGGAGGGCAAGGAGTCTATTTCTACTCTTCTTCAAGTGATTTTGTGGTGACCAAGTACCAGATAGGCAGTTTTGAGACAGAGGCTCAAATCTGGTACAGTAGCCTGTGACCTCCTGGCAGGAATTACAGAACAAATAAGCTGCCTGTTCTTTGAAATCAGGACTGGTTTGTCTCTGCTGCGCAGGCTGCAGATTCAGCTACTTTGTCATACAAACTTTCTGCTTTCAGAAGTGTCATGCCTTTCATGGTTCAGAATTTCACATTATTAAGAAACTATTCCCCTTTTGCATGTATAATATTACCCATTTTTCCACCATATTATACTGCACATATTATTAAATTGTTGCCCTTTTTTACTCTTCTCATCATGCATTATTATACCAGCCTCACCATCTATAATTATTATTAGGGGTTACATCAGGAAATCAGGGAAGTATACTAAACAGGATCTAAAATACTTGAACTGGCTGCTTAATCTTTGTGCCTTTTCATATTGACAGAGTGATGGATACCTTAAAATTTATGTTTATTGATTTTTTTTTTTACTATAGGACTAAAATTACCAGTTAATTAGTCATGGTACAAGCTGGCCTTATATGGACAGGCACTAACTACCAAAACACCTTATTTTAGACTCACAAGAAACTCTTAACTCATTTCTGACATTGTTTATTTCTGAGCCTTGCCAAGGGCAGGTCTCTTAATGTGTGGTTAAGTCTGGTGAAGTACTTACAAAGTTAGGAAAAAAGACAATAGTAAAAGTAAAAAATAATTGCCAAAGCAAGAAACAGAGGCCAGTAAATGAAACTCACAGCCTAAAATAGTTTGGATCTGACCAATATTTGCATTTATAAACATATTTGAACGCACATGATAACTACTTCTTACTTGGTATTTTAAGTAAAATAACTCAAATAAGAAAGAATAAAATTCAAGAAGATCATCAAGAAAACAGGATGCCAAAGCAATAAAAAAAGTATTAACTTTAAGAAATTATCAAATCATTCAACATAGAAGAAAGAGAACAACTTCTATTTGACCTTGAATGTACCATTTATTTGTTAAGAAATTAAAAAAAAAGCTAGAGGGTAGTTGTTTCTTGTCATTATAGTGTTGCTGATTCTGTGGTTAGTTATTAATTTTATTTTTTATGATTCACAATCTGCTCTTTGAAATATGCCATATGCTCAAAGCAATTCAAGGATGACAACTGTCAGAATTACTCCAATAAAAATTGCCTAAATGAGGAAGATTTACTGCAGCTTGATATTTCTGTTGAAAGTCCCTCCTTTCTTTCCCCCAGCACCCCTCAGACCCCTAACTCCTCAGACATACAGGGAAGCCTGAATCAATTTTAGGATCAAGTCACACATTTTGAGGAAGTTCTTACAAGTACTATCTATTTAAAAGAAATGATAAATCTCCTGGGTTAAGGCTGCTATGGCAAATAAAAAAACCCACGTGTGTCTGTATTCATGTATGTACATATACATATGGATATATATACATACACACACATGCACATATATGAACATATATATGTATGCTAGAATTAGATCCTATAGCTTCATCCTAAAAGATCAAAATCATGTTGCTCAAATCACAACCAGGTGTGAAGACTTAACATGACAATGTCTACTTTATGTATAACTAATAAAAAATTAAATTGGAAGAGTCCTGTATCCTGGCAGCAGCAAACCAAAATCAAGGCAAATGTCTTTCTTTCCAGATGAGATCTGAAAGGTGGATAAAAATCCAACTGAAAGCTCCAATCAAAACACATTTTGTTAAAAGTTCCCATGTCATTTTTTTTCTTCATTTTGTTTCAGTCTATTTATTAATGCAGTTTCATTTATTTCTATTCATCTTGAAGACAAATCTTTGTCCTTCTATAGAATTACACCAAATAGAATGTGATAAAGGGAACTTTCTTGCAATTATGATGTCGGTGCAGCCTGTCAGTGCACAGGGGATGGAAATGAGGTTGGGGACAGGGAAGGGAATTCTAATAGACACCATGATACATACAATGAACGCAGAGATATCCTGTGAGAGAAAGACTTGTCAAGCTAATCAGATCTTCTATAGCTAGGTAAAAGCAGTAACGGTAGTGCTAACCTTGTAAAGATGCTGCTGCTGCTCCTCTGACATCATCAGGTCATGGCTGTCCATCACAATGGATTCCATGTCAATCAGCCAATCCCAGAGCTCCTGGTATTCTGAATCAAAGTCCAAAAGGCTGTAGATAAAGAACAAAATGTATTATGCATAAATACTGTGTAGTTGTTAAAATCTTGTATTAGAATAATATATTCTTGAAAACTCATGATGTTCCAAGTTATATTTCTAAAGAGACATTCTGTATTTATACAGTGTGGATGAAAATGAAAACTGAAATCCAATTTAAGCCAGTGCCATGACCTAAATTCAGCAGCTGATGCCAAATCCTGACAACTGTTGGCATACTGCATTTACTTCAAAAATTTTGAAATACAAATCCCCTATAGGTGTTGTTTAACGTGTTTTTACAGTGTGCTGGCTTTATACTAAGCAAATTTGCAACATTCACCTTGATATAATTAATATAAAAATATTATTTACATCAAAAATTTACTAAATTTATTCAGCTATCCCTCTGTTGTCTATCTGCCTATCTTTGTAAATATCCTACATTTATTTTCATGGATGAGTAGCTAGCATTTCAAGTTAACGCCTTAAGATAGGCTTGAGTGAATATGGTAAGCCAGTGAGAACTAAGGCCAGATACAGTATTAGACAGGTGTTCCCTACAGACATGTAAGAAACAAAGGTAAGGACAGGAAGTCAAAACAATGAATCCTTGAATAGCCAGCAATCATTAAAATTCAAAGGAGGATCACTACGGTTTTCAACAAAATAAATCATTAGAATAAGGAGCTTAAAAGGATTAATGTGATTCTCTATTGAAAGCCTAGTGAATAAGTAAAGCATAGATTCTTCTAAAACACTGTGATACAAGACAGAAAGTACATGCTGAAAAACTGCACATTTGTCAAATAGATACCTCTTTAAAAGGAATCTTCAAATTTGCAAAATTGGAACTAACAAAAGCCTTGCCAGTAGTATCAGAAAACTCCCATAGTGATCAAAGAATAGTGCGTATTCCACTAAAGCTAATTTCGCTAATTCTTAAGAACTATTTTAGCAACCCCATTAAAAATTAGCAGTGTTTCAAGAGAGAAACAATAAACTAAACACACTCTAATGTCATTAGTACTACTGCAGTTTTATTTGTTATTAAGTAGAGTACCATGTGTGTGGTAATTTTGAAAGCTTATCGATAAAGTTGTGACAAGTAGAACTGTCTTTTCTCAAGAAAGCAGGCAAGGAAGAAGAAAGCGTTTGCCTTCCGTAGTATTATTTTCAGTTAATTGACAACAAAGAAAGTATTGTATAATGCACAAGTGCTGATTCCTGCTTCTGAAGTAACCCTCTAGTTTAATCCACTGTACTTATTATATTTTTACTCAATAATTTATGAGGTACACTTACTGAAAACTGCCTTCTGCCCTGAGAAGGTAAGCAGTGTTGCCATAAAGAAAGAGGAGCAAGCACAAAAGCTCAAGTTAATGTTATTGAAATATAAGTTTCACTTGGAGTTGAGGGCTTTTTTTCTGTTTCAGGAGGTATTTGGCTCAGATATCATTTGGAAACTGAAAGACGCCAAAGTCCATTTTGAATTGCATATTCAGTAGTGTTACTGAATCATCCCTTCCTCCCTTCCTCAGAGCGCAGTATAACCATTCTGCATCTTCAGTACCTACTGCCCCTTTTCTTCTCTTCTGTCTCATCCAAATATTATTCAAAGACATAAAACTGACAAGCAGTTATTAAAACATATGTTTTATGACACAAGATGTTAGATTCCATAATCTGTAAATTGGTACAGATTCAGTGGTTTGTACCAGTGAAAATCCTAAATTGAGATATGAAGATGATGTGAACCAAAGCCTACATACAGAATGACATGGGATGCCTTTGGAAAATGCACTAGGAAATGGACTTGGATTTTTCTATAATAGGTAGAAGATGTGCTGGATCCAAACATCTGCTTTGTGTCTAAAGATCCACATGTTACTTGCAGTCCAAATTGGTCGATTTATTTGTGTATTGAAACGAACCAATCCTTTAAAGAAAGAGAGAAGCATTTTTCTTTGACCTTTATAAAACATGGGTAAGCACTACAAAAAAGTTGAATATTTTAATTTTCAACTAATGTTCTAAACTCAACCTAAGACCAGTGAGAGACAGGATTCACTGGAAAAAGCTCAGGAAAGGATACAAGATAAAGGAGATTTGGGGTTTTCCCCATAGTTTGCATATTACACTAATTATCTTTGTTGGTTTGTTTGTTTGTGTTTTTGGTTGAGTTTTGGGTTTTTGTTTGTTCTTTTGGTTTTTGGTGGGTTTTTTGTTTTGTTTAATTTTTCGGAGTTTGGGGTTTTTTTTTGTTTTCTGAAGTAAACTCAAGTCATCTGGGAGCATTTTTAAGCAGCTGTCTATGGCAGTTATTTGCCTGAGCCTGAAGATAGTGAAATCAGCCTACAGAGTATCATCAATATTTTTAAAATATGATTGCAATACTATTAATGGTTTTAGAATATCTCTGATATATGTATTTTAAAAACAGCTTTTTTTTTTTTTTTTTTTTTTTTTGTAATTGATGTCTTGCATCTGAAAAATTAGTTTAGTGATCACTATTAAATTACTCTTTGGAAGAGGATGCAAGTTACTAAGCCCCAAAAATAATATTCAGAAAAATCAAGAAATTGTAGGACTAGAGAGAGGTTAAGATTAAAATGTATCTGTCAGTAGTTCTGTGGTATATTTAATTTTTTTATTTTGTTCAAAATCTACTTTTCCTGAGCTTAGCGGATCATTCTTTCATATTGCCACAGGCAGAACCAGGGAAAGCATGACTTCTGAAATATTGATGTGTGTTAAAGATGCAATAATCATAGAAAAGATCTGATTTTGGTTAATTATATGAATCCACCAAACACTAAAAAAGAAATAAATTAGTTCATCTGTTTATTAAAAAAGAAAAATCCTCCATTAAAAATACCCAAACATTGCCAACAAAAATGCTATAATATTAGTTAAAGGGCAGGTAAAAACAGCTTCCTTGATGAGGTTTCTTGGTTAGTAAGCTAAAACCATTAGCTATATAATAACTAAAATTATATTAAGAAGTATATTTTGTCTTGGTAAACCAGGAATCAGATATGCAGAGTTGCATGCCTAATCCCTCGAACCCTAAACATATTTCTTAAAATGTGGACACCAATTTATTATTTTGAATGAAAATTCATGAGCACCTTTCTCATGAGAAAACCAGTTCGTCTGTGGCATTAATAAATAAAAAGGAATGTGAAGCTATTTCCATCAGCCTTTTCTCCCCATGTTTAACACGCACTTCCAGTTTGTAGTATTTCTTTGATGGCCTAACTCACATGGCTTTTAGAAGTACTGTAAATGTACTGCTACACCTACCAAAAAATTCAGACAGACAAAATATTCCTTCAAGTTTCTGGATCATAATTTTATGGAAGTCTTTTCATATGTTTTTATTAGGGAGATATAGGAGAATTCAGAGTCATTACCATAGCAATTTTAAAACTGTCCTATGTTCTGCACACACTTGAAGACCCCTTTAATGCACTTCTCTCAAAGTCTCATCTATGAAGGCACAATACCCACTGATGATGGGATCTTAGAGTCTGACTTGCACACTACACTGTGCAATGGTGTTGTCCATATCTCCGAATAGGACCTTATAGTTTTGAGGGATACAGCATTTCCAGTCAGATTTGCCATAACATTTTGCACCTGCCCTCAACTACTTTTGGGTACCTCTTACTTCCTGGCTAGCTGGTGTTCTCCTGCAGTAGATACTCATTCTTTCTCTTCTTTTGTCACTTTGGTCATTTTCATGCTAATACACAAAAATCTTCCCTATTGCTGTTTTCCTGTTTTGCAGGAAATCTACGGTTCTTTACACACCCACTAGAATCACACTATTCTGTAAATACTACCCTACCTATCTCAGCTTAGCTATTTCCTACACGAAGTCATCTCCCAAATCTCCTACACACACCCAGACACACACACACACAAAGACACATACGTCATATAAAAAATTTCTCATTTACAATAGCTCTTTTTCTCATTTACAATAGCTCTTTTTCTCATTGTGGACATTTTTCCTAGGTCAAAATTGCACAACAGCTAATGGATAAATACCCTAATTTATGCAAATGGCCGCTTCTCTGTAGAGATCTCAGTCCCCACCTAGGTCATGCTACTGTGGAATTTCAGTCCACGGTTTTTATGCAGTAAGGAAATGTTGTATCAACTCTATTTTTAAATAGCTGGAAGGAATTTCCAATTTTTTCAACACAGCAACTGGAAGCATTCAATTGAGAGTTTTCCGGCTGAATTTAGTCCCCACTAGTTTCTACAATGCCTCAGTAAGTGGGATTGTACTAGTTTGATTCCAGCCCTTTGGCCCCTGAAGTCACTGTTTGAAGCTCTAAAGCCTCAGACAGCCTTAAGGGCCCAGAAAGGTGGCCACAGCACTAAAAAGGTTTTAAATACTAGCAGATGACCATTTCCAGTTTAAAGCATATAATTACAAGTGAAAACAAGTGCATTTAAGAAACTATTTGCTTATCGCATATGGTATGTAGAGTTACAAACTGGATTTTTCTGTGAAGCATAAAGCTTTTTCCCTCCCCTCAAGAAAATCAAATGTCTGTTGATGTGTCTTACATCCTCCTCAATATTCCAACCTTAAACCTTGCTCACATTCAATGATGGTTGCAAAATTAGAAGCTGGTTTTGAACATGTAACCCTCAGTGTACATTTATATACATATACACACCAATTCTGAACAAATTATTTTTATGGTTGGCACTAGCTGTGCTGGCGTGCTTGAGAATCTGACAGATTTCTGCATATGTAATCAAGATCTCAGTAATCCTACATAATTAGCCCACATCAACTTTTCTAAAACAGCCATCTTTCTGTATAATAAGAGGGGATGTTTACAAGGCTCATTTATCTTTACAGTTAGTAATTTAATAAAACTGTGTTTCCAAGACCTGAACATTGACTTAACAATTGGAAAGGGGAGTTCTGGAGATAAAGAACTCATTACTACCTTTGTCAATGACTTTTCTTGTATAGGAAACTGCAAGCAAAATTCTACTCTATTTGCCAGTTGCAGAGAAACTTCTTCCAGGATGAGGGCATCCCCAAAAAATGAGCAGTGTTTGGGTCCTCTGACCTGCTTTTGCCCCACACTACTATGACCCCACAGGTAGGTTTTTATGTTCATTTTGGGGTGCTACTAGTTGGAAGATACAGTTTTCAGAAGATCTTAAAGAAAACATCTTCTTCCAGAACTACAGGTTTCCTTGATTGTGAAAAAGAGAGGCCAGCAATAACTCATTTTAGCATGTTCCAGTGATTAATTTGTTCAAAATATTGAGAAAAAATGCTTTTCCATGCACACTTCCATATATTATATACTCATGTACATGTTAACCTTAATTTTCAAAAAAAACAACAAAAAACAAGTTGAGGAAAAATAGTCTTTAAAAAAGGGAAAACAGTTAAAATCAATGCTTTCTTGAAGTGCAAAAACCTGGATGTTTGGACTGCAATTTAATGGCTTCATATTTTCTAGTCACAAAGACAGCAATGATTATAAAGCCTTGCAGAGATACTATCACACTATCAAGATTCTTCCTTGGAAGATGTTAAGAAATCAAACTATATGAAGCTGCTAGAGGAGAAAAACCTAAAGTAAAAGGACATATTGTATTTTTTTAAATCCATATAACAGTTTACTATTAGATAATTTTAGGTGTTCTATGAACAAACCATCATTTGGATAAATTATCCAGATCCCATGATTTTTGCATTCCTGTATTAAAAAAGTAGAGCAATAGAAATGTTTTTTCCCTGCCTCTTGGCCTAGGAAGAAAAATCCTGGTTAACTAGTAGTACGAAAAAGCATATAGTGTAAAAAAAACCAAACAAAACAGATCAGTGAGAATAAAACAACAAAAAGAATAGTTCCCTACCCATTACTTCCCACTGTGTGAACTTTTGACATATCAGCAAACTCTTCCTTTCGCTTGCTACTACTGTTGTACTGCTCACTGTACAGTTTTAAGGACATCTGTTCAACAGCATCTCTTTGTGCTTCCAAATAGCATAGCTGAACCTCAGCCTAGAAAAAGAAAACAAGAGGGGAAAAAAAGAAAACAGAACATTAAAAAAATAATTCAGAAAGAATACATTTAAAACAAATATTTTTGGACTGCAACAGTTTTAACCAAATGATTCACACCATTAATTTTCTGCTCGTATGTGACAGTGAAAAAGGCTGAACGATTAAGTCAGAGAAGAACTACAGCACAATCGCAAATGCTAGAAATGAACTGTTGAGGTTCCAATCAAAGGATGTGTTATATATTCCATAAGATGTATATCCAACAAAATGTTGCATAAAAATGTATGCACTTGAATAAGAAAGATATTAGAAACTAAGCACTGTGATAGAACAGATAGATACATAAAATTATATTTCTTACGGGCTTCAAGATTGATATTGTTAACACACTGTGCTTCATAATTAATGAAAGTCATATTGCTATAGGTATTTTTCCTTTAAATAGTAATTGTAAACACATCCAAGCAGATTTGCATTATTCACATTTCTCCTTTCCTGTATCTGGCACAGACTGATTACTCAGCAACTTTAATTGCAAAGAAAAAGGCAATAAGTGAGATGTGCTGCTTTCCATCAGACTGTGCCTGTCCAGAAGAATGTGGAATAATATTTGGCATCATAACTTATTGAACAGACACTTTATTTATTGCAGCTGTGGTGATCAGTATGCTTTCTGAGACTCAGAGAACCAGATGACACAAGGATAAAATCTGCTGTTTGCCACACTTGCCCCTAGGAACAGTAGAAAGAACAGAGTGTAGAGTAAGTTCAAAAGCACTTTGGGGTCGATATGCTATTGTTTTCTTTTAATATACTTCATTGAAAGAAAAACGCATTATAAATTCTGATAATGCTTCAAAAATCACTACTTCTGTGTAACTACATACTTTTATTTCCATTAGGAGTGGAATGTCTGCCTAACTATTTGGTGCTATGGCAAGTAAATTCAAATGGCATGGAAGAAATTTTGTATAAGTACTCTCCTGTATTTTCTGCTGTGGGGGGCAGGGAAGTGAAGAGTTTATTTGTTTGTTGACAGCACAGCAGAGTTACCAATCTGTGGAACAACAGAAGTCATAAAGAGAAAACAGTAAAGAAGAAGGGTAGAGAAGAGTAGTCTGTAAAATGTAAGAAGAGTGCAAGCAAGTGAAAGGAAACAGGCATTGAAGAATGTCGGTAGCGAAAGTCTAAAAGAAGGCTGGAATGTCTTTATAAGCTAGTGGTAATAAGTTTCTATATTTGCTTAGACATCCCCTTGGTGTAATTTTTGCTGAAAAATAATGTAAGTGATTTGGAAATTCCATTTCCTTTTAAAATTACTCATTAAAACTTTTATAGCTTTCTCTCTCAGTTGCTTCTTACAGTGAAATCGGTTATGTTTTTCAATAAATCCCAGTATGTTTTTGAGAAATTTAAAAACAAACCAACAAGCAAAATAAAAACCCAGAAAATACAGAAAATGCTGGAGTTTTCCAAGGAGAGAGAAGATAAAAATTCTGGCTAGTCCATGCGGGTCTTTCACTGTGTATTTAAAAATAATTCAAAGCTTTCCTACCTTTTTTTTAAATAATGGAAAATTAAACCACAAAAGTTACCAGTGAAGAAACATTATGTAAACTAGCTGGGAGTCTTCAGTTAGAGTAAAATGTTACGGTTTGAGAGAGCTATAAAGCTATTCTGCTTTCTCAGAAACCGTCATTAAAATTGCCATTTCTATAACTCAGAAATAACTAAGGTAGCAAATAAACTACATCATCTTCCTGCTCCCCTTCCACCCCCAAGTACATTTTCCTCTGAACTGATAAACAGTCCACTTCCATAGTATACAGAGGTTCCTGAACAGATTTCTTTTCTTAGCAAGATTCTTCACCAGTAAGGATAGTCTTTCAGCAGCATGTTTTGTGTTGTCCACATAAAGCTATGAATGTGTTCATTTAATTTATTCTTACCACAAAGTAGTAATCCACAGTATCATTTTAATTTTCCTTATAGTTGACATGACACATTCAGTCTAAAGCCCTGTTGTTAGTGACCAGTAAATTTCTAAAACGATTAGATCTATCGATTAAAATTTATGAGTGTTTTAAGCCTAGAGGGGAAATCTTGTGGAAAACTTGAACAAAAAATTCTCTTATCTTCAGGACAGTTTTGTAAATCAAGATAAATAATTCCTACTTTTTTAGCTATGGGTTTTGGCTGGAGTTTAGGTAGAGGTTTTGAGGTCTTGGCTGTTGTTGAAATTGTGTCACAACCTTCCTTCCCCCCTCCCATCCCAAGACTCCAAAAAGAGGGAGTTCACTTGTAGCCTAAGCTCTGGAACATCACACATCATAATTAAAATTGAGCCCTGAATTATATGAACACAGGCTATTTCTCAAACAGCACAGTTATTGCAACAATTTATATCATGTTTTCGCCTTGTATTTTCTAATTCCTCATCCTAAAATTTGTTCTATATTTTAAAATAAAAAATGTTAAAAATAAAGGCAGCAGTTTCTCACATGTTGGTTATGCCCTGCTCACTTGCAAAAATATTTGTAGGCAAAAGAACCATGAATATGAAAAATGAGAGAAGAAAAAGAAGGATTAAATAGAATAGTGGGGAAAAGGAAAAGTAGGATATAAAGGGCAGGTAAATATGTGAAGAGGGATAAATAAAAACCTACTATTTCTTCCTTGCAGCTATAAGGCCCTCTTGTACTAAGGATTATGAACTCCATCAACATCGTACTCTAGAAAGCCTGAATACAACCCAGTTCTTTCACTTCAGAAACGTGATGTCTCTATAAATCAAATATTTTTATTTTTAAACCCAATTTCTAACTTCAACGTTTGTTGAACAATTACAGCAACTCAAACTCAGACAGCATAGAGTTTCAGATGGATCTCTCTGATTTCTTTTCTCTATGTATTCATCTATCTCTCTGTTGTATTTAACCATTTTTTTTGTCTCTGTTATACTGATATCAGCTGCAAATCCAAAGAGGCTTTGAAGACCTTGAGTAGGTATTGATCAGTTTAAGTCTCAAAAAACTACATTCTATAGAATCTGAGCTAACAGGTACAAAGCACAATATAGAAAAAAGTATGGAGCACAGAAATGCAATAAATCTACTGCAGCTTATTTTCAACTTAAAATCTTCAGGGGTAATGAAGCACTAGTTTTGCAATATTCTGGGAGAATAAAGTAACAACTTTATAAATTCCTAATCAAATATAGAAAAGCTACTTGATTTACATTTAAACTTGCGTTGTGTACATTTTCAGATTGCCCTAGATATAACTTTCATTACATAACGCTGACTTCAAGAACAGTCTCTGTAACAAACACACCTGTATGGACACAGATATCTATCTATCAAAAAGTCTTCTGGGATACACATAATCCCAAATATAGCTAATTGAAATTGGGTGGGAGGTAATAATTCATTTACTCCTAGTGCCCCATCTTAGAATTGAAATTCAGTTCCTTGGGGGTTTTTAGAGGCTGTAGTACATCTGAATATGTGAAAAATTGAATAGAGAGGAAAAAAATGCCAAGGAATTATATTTAGCACCATCCTCTTCTGAGTGACCACTTTTGCAATAAAAAGACAATGGAGATGTTGATGGTGTCTTTTTACACAGTTGTAGAGATTCTCTACCTACTAGGACGAGATGAGTTTAAAATATTCTGTTGCAAATTAAACTATTTCCAATAATCAAATGACAAAATTCTGTCATTTTTCAGAGCCTGTAGGAACCAGCCTCTGAACAAGACTATGAAAAAAACTGTAGTCCGAGGGAAAACAGTGAAAAAAAATCTAGACTAGTGTCGAATACTCAGTTCTAGTGATTGATTAATAATGGTAAAGAATTTTAAGGTTGTTATCTAAACCTCATTTTCTAAAAACTAAGAACTTATAATAAATTGGGAGAGCTTGGGGTACAAATCTGTTCCTTTACACTGGCTTTGCATGACAACATAAAATGTCCTTTACTATAAAGATCACTGCATAACATAAAGGAGTAATCAGTGACAATACAAATCAATGAAAATACATTGTATTTCTTGTTAGACCTACATGTTGGAACGACCTTATTCTGAAGTAGAGAAAGACCAGGGATAGTGACTCTTACTGTAGGAGGAAGGATATTGAAAGGTTATATTGCAGACAGTGTCAAACAAGAGACTCAAAATTTACACCAATTTAAATTGGATATATGAACTAAGAACTAGTGTTTTTCTGCTGCAGATTTTTTAAATTCTGGAATGCACTAGAATAAATATAATTGATTTGGTGTTGAAAGGAAAACATTTTCAGACAGTGTCTCTCAGGCAGCACAAGACATTTGTTATGAACTGTGTTACTGCAGGCAAACCATTCTGTATTTTAGATATAGAAATTATATAGCATATATTCAGGTGAATTCAATTATGAGAGTATTCCATCTTGAGTTACCCTTTCTTTAAAGTTCTGTAGAGAAACTTTACTTCTGCCCCACTAAACTGTACTTAGTGGGTCGATTCCTCTGCCATTATTTGAACTTAACTGGATAGTAACAGCCTCAGAAACTAAAGCACAAAATTCAGTTTCTGCCAACAAGGAGGTGGTCAGATGGCCCCAGGCAGCATGTAGACTTAGAATACTCACCCATATGTATATTTTATAATATTAAACTCAAATGTCCCTTTTTAAAAGGATGCACATGTCAGCTTGTCATTCTATATATCTGCAATCAGTAAAATTTCTTGAGATTTAAAATGGAGAATAATTTCTTTCCAGAATTAATTTGATTAGAGTAGCATTTATTTGCTTAAATACACACGTATTTTTTGTTGCTTTCTGTCACAATATTCTGAATACTTGTCCATGTTATAAAGTTGCAGAGAAGGCTTTATTATGGAACACAAAAAAGATGCTAGCTCTGTCAGAGTACAGCTACTGAATAAAATTATTTTGAGAAGTATATGGCTTAAAATGTCTTCCATGAAGATGTAGAATACAGAAAGCACACTTTGGCAGGCAAGAGTTTGTCCAAAACTCTATTTGATCATCCATCATACCATCCCTATATGCAGCCAACAGGTCTTCTATAGATAAAAACACCAAAGGTACAAGAAATGCTTTCAAGAAGCCACACCAGTGTTTTAAAAGGCACTGTATAACAGAATAATAGGATAATTTAGATTGGAAATGTCGTTAAGATCACTGGGCCATCGTTTGGCAGCATCAGGTTTCCTGGACTTCAAGTGACTGCTTCTACCCTAAGTGTCAGCATTTGTTTTTCCCCCTCTTACTCTGCATAATTAAAACAGAGACCTTGCTGCTACTGAATACTCTCTTACTCCATTACCCTTCCTACTTTTGGCTTCCTTGACTCTCCATGTTGCACATTCTCCTCAGGACTGAATAAATTTAAATTTTTTTTTAATCCTATATCATGAAATATGTTTAGTTTGAGCTGAATATTTGAGAGCCCTATTACAAAGGACATGCCGTGTTTTGCACATGCAAGAAATTAATTCTGTTAATCAGGGTAAGCTTGTTACCAGTTAAAATCTTAGCTAAGTGTTTCTATTGTCATAAATCTCAGAAATACTTTTAAATCACGAATAATTCTATTGCTTTGTTTTTCAGTGTGCTAAAACCATCACAGCAATGTGAAACCTCCACACAGAATGAGCAAAATTACAAGAGAACAACATTCGTTCCCAGAACCATCAGAAATAATGGGGGCGGGGTGGTGGGGGAAGCCTATGAAATAAGAGTAATACCTTTTTGCAAGGTTTCCCTTGGCTTTCAGAAATCCATGACCTGTAACTTTGGGACTGCGGAGTGCAAATGCAATCAGTAGAGTAGCCTCAGCAGCATTGTCTGGATCATGAAGATGCCATGATCATGCTGTTAATTTAAAATCTGTCTTGTGTCTTTATTCCTGACTATTCACCGCCTTTCATTCTATTCAGTGTAACATTAAACATGACACAAGAGCATGGCGTGTCCTGTGCATTATACAGATCTCAGTAAACCCAGAGAAGTTCCCTACATCATAAATATCAAAAAACATTGAAGAAAATATGAAAGAATTAACCTCTCCAGATGTTAATTAAGACTGAATAGTTTCTGACAACAGCATCCCAAAACTGCCAGGTGAAAAAAAGTTCTTGTAAGAATTAAAAGGCTGGGATCTTTTTCTACTTTTCTTTTCTTGCAGGTCTGCTTCTCCAGCATGCAGATAGAGAGTGACAGAGAGTCTAAAAATTGGGGGCCAGGTGGGAAACAGACTTGCTCTGACAGTGGAAACAGCTGGATGACAGAACAGTGCCTGCTAAAACCACATGGAAGACACAAATTAACAAGGATGCAGATCCAGCAAAACCCATCAACACAACAGAGAGCATTTCTTTGTCGTGGCCACATGCCTTCCATCTCCTTCAGTGACACCTCTTCATACGCCGCAATAACTGTAAACCCAAACAGTCAAATTCTTACAAACCCAGAATTTGTCCTATTTAATTAGCAATTCATCAACACAACGTTGGTTTCTTCCCTGTCAGGAAGAGAAAAAAATTGTTATAGGAGGGCTGAACACAAATATGTTGAAAAGATTGAAAAGGTTGAAAACCTTTCTGGGTCAGCCTCAGAACATTCAAACAATCAAGAAGAAGAACGACTAGTCAGGCAGACAAAGTGCTAAAATTATAAACTTAACCTGACTTAATTAAAACCTCCATTATTTGCACTGTTCTTACTGTTTCCTACCATTTTCTGTGTTTGCACTTCTAGAGCAGTGAAGGGCCCTAAATAGAGACAGGTAAAGAGTCTATCATCCAATGCATGGATGCTTTTAAAAGTCGCACCTCTCTATAAGGCATCCGTATGAAATCACACAGACAACAATGCACCTAGCTCAGTTCGTAGGGCTGGGCATTCAAAATGGCCATGTTCTTAAGGCTAAAGCTGCCCAGGTTCAGAATTTAGGACATCATAATTGGGCAAGAGAAATTCCAGAGTGCACATTCCACCTTGCCCTGTTCCCACAGCAGATTGACACATACATGTCTACTTATAAATGTGAGGAAAAGTGAGAAAAGGTAAGTCTCTCAAAACCAACACTTCCTATGAAAAACTATGCAAAACATCCCAGGAAGGCATGGCAGAGCCAACATAAAAATGTTACAGCCTATTCCTTGGGAATTTTACCATACTGTACTAGTAAATAAACAGTTTTGGTTGTTTTTTTTTTTCCCCTAGGCAGTCCATTTTAAACTTCTATATGCTTGAGAAATGCTACATATTTATTAACTTAATCATTACAAGTACCTGTTTTCTTAACAATCAGTTCCAAAATTTCCTGAATGTATCAACTCACAAAATTGTAGAAGTTTTGACCTAAAATCATCTTTTGATTCAATGTTTTGAGTCAAATATTTTGAGAGGTTCGATATCGTCAAATATTTTGAAGTCAAAACTCCTACACTGTGTTCCTCAAAGACACTCATTGAATGCTTATTTAACTTGTTCTGAAATTGAAGGAGATTCTTTCCATGCCTTGATAGTCTATTTGATGTTATGTTACCCCTAGAGATGTGAATGCTTTCTTACTACACACTTTTTTCCCTCCTACAGGGAGAAATTACTGGGTATTTTTATCAGCATTTTAGATACTGAACTATTAATAACATAAAATTGTGAAATATGAACACTGCTCTGTCTCCACTACACAATTAAGTAAGAATAGTCAGACTCTGAAGGACAATATGTCAATTAATGTCAATTAATTTATTTTAAAATAGCAGGGAAACACAGGCAAAGTACTTTTCCCTTTACATAGCTTTCCCTATCCGTAGATATAAATGGGTTTTAGCAAAAATATTATTAATTATTATAGCAACTGCAAAATGTATAGTTTAATATGTTGATTTGTACAACTGTCATAGCATGTATTAAAACCAGGCACAGACTGCTGCTCCTTTGAGTTTATTTATGCTCTTCTGATGAGGAGCCTCTTGATGCACCTGACACTTACTGAGGTAGAGGGAACTGCAAAAAGATAACTGTTTTAAACATAAAATATTTGTATTGCTAAGAGGTCAGCTTTGCCACTGCTGACTTCATTGCAATTTGCATACTATTAAAGCATTACCCATAATGTTTGCAAAATTTAATTTTAAAGCTATGCTGTTAAAGATGTTTACTGAATTGTAAGCACCTAGGACATTTGGGAAATTTGTTAATACTGTGATAGTTATAGTATTTCTGCCTTACTTTGCTTCTTATTTAATCCCCTCACAAAAACACACTATTTTCTCTCATTTTATGACAATGAATCTCATTTTAGTGCAAGCTGAGAAACTTAAAAAAAGTATACTGCAACAGTACAGTAATCAGGATAACTTCCCCTCTTATTCTCAATATATTTAAGTTTGTTAAAAATGTCACTAACTTACTTATTTACTTTTGCTGGGGGCTGAGATGCAATTATACTCCTATAGACTAGAGGTGATGGTTATGATTTTCTACTTCACTCTAATACAGGCTTTCTCATTAAATCTCACAGCTCGGTAATCACAGTCATCGCATTTGTGTTTCAGCGTTGCATTCACACTCACATTCTCCTTCCCTGGATTTCCATCCTCCTTCCTTCACACCCTCCCCCAGATCTTTATTTACTCCCTGGCAGAAACTGCAAAATTAAAGATATATAATGTACAGATACAATCTTTGTTTCCTTTTCTCTGCCAGACTAGCACTCTAAAATGCGCTTCTTTTGGGAAGTACTGATATTAACTCAGCTACTATAGTACATGAAGTATCATTTTCCTTTGAAGTACTATAAAAAAGTTGTCCTTAGATGATAATGGAAAGGATGGAGTAAAGCAGGAACAACAAGAATCACTTTACATACTAATAACAACAATTTAGTTATCAAAACAGTACAGAACAAGCATGCTTTTATACTATTCTTTAAAAAATTTAGCTTCCTAGGGTTCTAATAGTCTTTTCCTATGGTTCAGGAATGCATAGTAGCACTCAGCCCAGTGCCTGTATCCTTATTTCAAAGAGAATCATTCAAACCGACATCCACCCTGTCAAGAATCTTGACTTTGAGTTGCTAATGCAGAATAAAAATCAATATAAATTTTGATCATTTGATGAATATTTACTTCTTTCTTTCGAGCCTGGGGATTTAGAATTGAAAACTGCTGAATCAAGTCATTTTATTTTTTTTGTGTTTGTGCCAACACCAATTTACTACCCTCCCGAAAGTTCCTGAACAAGATGTCTCATGTGGCATACGTGTTGGTTTTTCCTGTCAATCATAACTGTGTGCCAGTAGGGAACCATAAACATTTTCCTTTCATACTCTTAGTTCTCCAAAAAGGAATATTTTGATTACTTCCTTGGAAAAAGGCAAACTTGTCTTATTTAGACATATTTTAAAATGTCTATGTCTATTTTTCGAGGTCTGCTGCTGTGCCTATATTGATACTATCTATTAAATATTTTCTTTTCAGTATTACTTGCTTCATGCAAAGGAAAGTTTACAATCACTGCAAATAAAGCTTAGTAGCACAAAACAGATAAAGATCTATATTGACCTTAACACTTCCCCTGTATATTTTCTAAAAAACTGCATGAAAATTCTGACCAGTATAATGCACACCAAATGTTTGTGAAAATGAAGATAGCAGGAGATAAATAGATCCTACAAGTGGGAAATTAAGATATGACACTAGTTTGCATTTCATCTTTAAAAGAAATGGGCCTTCAATCTCAAAAAAAATGAGCTTATAAAAAAAAGTATATGTAAAGCTCCTATGTTTCCATAGTGACTGGGGTGGGGGTAAGAGAAGAGGGAAAAGGAAAAACAATGCTTCTAAATTTGTAAAAGACCTAGATTAGTTTAACAAGAACTGTAAATGCAAGCAATTTTCATCTTGCAAAATTTTTTTATATATGACTCAGTGGCAGACGGGCTTTATCTTGAGCAATTTTGTTGGTCTCTTGTAAATGAAATAAAAGTGGCAGCAGCTGTCTTTCAGAAGGCTGATATAGGTTTGTATAGTCATATGATATTATGTAGACAGATGTTTTAAATAAAATAAAATATTTAGATTGCTAGATACCTTGCTAGATACAAAGGCAATTATAGGATGTCTTTGTTAAATTAAATTTCTCATTCTTTTGAGAAGAAAAAAAGGGAATTGTCTTGGAAACTGTACCAACAGGAAATGATTCTATATCTAAAACAGCTGGAGACTGTAACTAATATAAATTTACTTGAAAATAAAAATTCTGTATGCCTCTAGAGACATGCAGCAACATGCAGTAAAACCAGATGTGATAAAATTATTTTTTAAAAGTGTGTTTTTATAGACATAAAACATTAAGATAAGATCCACTCATGTAGAGAGACTATTCAAAGCTAAAACAAAGTAGCGAAATAATTAAAGCCAAAATTGTAAGAAAAGAGCCATCTTTTTCTAACAATAAAAGATGCCCTTTTTTTATGAACGTTGCCTTATCAGAAACATGTCAGCCACCTTAATTTGACAACAATTCTAAAGTGATAACACTTTATAGCTTTACCAAGACAAAATGCAGTGGAAACATTTTCTCAAATTCCTTAGATCCTTTATTTAGGTAAGCCTTCCACAGTGTATAAGGGAATTTTTCCTGAGTAAAGACTGTACAACCAGGTCTTACATGAACCCTTCAAAAAATATACCACACTTTTTAGCCTATAACTGTCTAATGTGACTCAACCAACATGCTCTTTCCATTTTTGTTGAAAATGCCACAGTACAACAGACTGCATTTTGTCTACTTGTAGCTTTACTCTTTGTCAAGGCCTCTGTTACAAGCTTGTCATGAATCCAGACCCAGATCTGCACAACTGATTTGGCTAATGCACCCAAGCTCTTAACTTATAAAAAAACATTCCAGGAGTATGAAGGCTAAAATGTAAGAAGTTTTACAGGTCTGCCTTTCAAATCACCATTAATAAAAATCCATCCAAATTTTCATAGCCACCTTCTTCCTTGTTCCCTAGTAAAATGATACTGTGGCATTGCTTGTTCAGTATTATTGTGTGCTTTTAAAATAATATTATTTTGTAATTTAAACAACGAATTACTTTTTTTTTCCTCTCATACTTAGAAAAACACTCCAGCTACATAAAACCAAATGAAGCATGCTCAAGATATTTGAAGTGCTGTATTATAGTTCCTACACAGGAGAAGTAAATGGTGTTAAAGATTCTTTTCAGAAAGCTTCAGGTTGGATTGCTTTCATTTTTTTCCAATAGCCTTAATTGGCTAAGTGCCTTTGGGCCAGCTAATACCCAGAGAGACCTAATCTCAGTAATCTTGTAAATACAATGATTTCAACAGATTTTCATCAAAGACTTGACCATTACATGCGATTCTGCCTGTTTGGTGCTTATTATTTCTCATTTAGAATGTAGTTAAAATTGCAATATTAACACAAGATTTATTTTTACAGAGTTCTGTGTTACTAAGAGTCCAACATAAAGGACACGTTAAGAGATTATTATTAAAGTTTAGACAGCTGTTTAAATGGATATACGAACAAACACTTTAGTTGCAAAATTAAAAGGAAACAGGTTGAAAAATAGCAAAATCAACCTTCTCAAGTAATAGAAGTCCAAAGATGACATGAGTGTGTAACAAATGTTCATGTGACTATACCTTTGCTGACTTTTTTTCCTTCAAACGTTATAACCAAGATGATAACAACATAGCACAGTATAATAATCACATCTGCTGCACCTTTTAACACCTGACCCATGAAAATGTGACTTTTCTGCAGCTAAAATAAGGTGCAGAGTGATTCAGGGAATCTGAAGTCCAATTACTTAAAAAAATACATCAAGACAAAGCCTTAAAGAAAAGATGCGCATTTCCAGTAACCATAAACAAAGCAATAATTACATTTTTACATTATATTGTTAAAGAAGTTGAATATTACTACATGGGAATTCTGGGAACTCAGATTACAATAGACTCTAATCTGTTTTCAGACACAAAAACAAGCATAGATTCTAAACCATCTAACAACTTCACAAAATGGTGTGGGACACAGGCTGCTTAGAAGTGAAAATACCAACAAGAATCATTACACACTGATTAATCTAGACCTAAGAGAGGTCACAAAACTGGTAAGTCAAGGGCTATTAATATATTTTGAAATAAATATTTTAAATGCAGTTTGGTAAAAAGATTATATTATAATCTCACAAATTTCTTAAACAAATTGGCTGATACTGTGAAGGTTTCTTTTGTTTTGTCATAGTGTTAATCAAAATGGAGGCATTAAGCCTGAGTGTTACAATGCAAGGTTTCATTACAGGTTTATTAATAGACACAGGCAATCTGTTACACAGAGAATTCAGAACCCATGTAGTGGAATGGTCTAAAGCCTAAGGGTATATTTAGCAGGAAAACAGACAGGCATAGGTGAGAGACTATAGTCACACAAGTAACCTTGTGCTCTGGGTCCTGTTTGCTGAGCATGGTTGAAGACTGACTGTTGTAATCTGTTTCCACAGATGCCACATAGGAATTATGCTTAGAGGCACTTTTGCATTACATGTACATACAAAATTTGGATCCGACCACAAAACCCTATAGTTATTCTTCAACTGTGTGTCCAAACCAGCAAAAGCTAACATGCTTTTTTGGGGATCTTGATTTCTTTGTAACTCAATCATCAATATTTCAATGGAGTAGGTTCAGATTAAAAGTTCAAGTCTTGGAGCTATCAGAAATAATTATCCTAGAAAGTTGTATGGTAGCAGGACATTATGGTCTTATTTATGGAGCTTAGGTAGAATTTTCAATCAGCATGATTGCATCTATTTCTAGTGCTTTGTTAATCGCTTCCTGAAGCTGCTCATTAAAAGCTCCTATGTCAACACGTAATGCTGTGGTGGCTGAAACAGAGATTGGGAATACAATCACATCTCATGGTTTGGCTGAGAAGAGCCCTGTAACATTGTGCACTTTATCACAAATGCTGTTTTCCCATTTGATAAAATGCCTTACCATGTCATGGAACAGTGGTCATTTATTTCAAAGGAACAAGCTGAATCTTCACCATTAAATGCTGGATGTGAGAAAACATAATTCTATTTCTGTCTCCCTCAACAATGGAATTGCAGTGAGACCCAAGTACAGCAATTTAACATCTCTCTTACAACAGCCACAGAAGTGATGACAGCCCTAGACAATAATCACTTGCCAATACCATAGTACTTACCTACCGACTGTGAAAGCTCTCACAGCCGTAGTCAATAATTGAACCGACCAATTCCACTGTGCTGCATGTGATTGGTGATATTATCCCTTTAAGTGTGTTATTTAAGTTTGCAATGCAGTTAATTGAAACCCTACTAGATGCAAATCAAAAGTTTCAGTCTTAATTGAGATATTTTGAAAATTGAACCCATTGCTTCAGGCAGGTGCTACATGAGATTCCATTAATATAGGTAATTAACATTAGCCTCTGCTTTAATTAACATGCACACTTTAATTAGTAAAGCATTAACCAACATTAAAAAATCTGATCTTCATGCATCACAAAAACTGCAGAGTTATGACTATGTTATTTTTTCCAAGATTGTAAATCATAAAACATGTAAATTCTTTTTTTTTAAATACATCAAGATATTTTAAAAAAGAAAATAGACATATAAAATGCACATCTGTGTTTTAACTGAACATTTAAAATGGTGGAAAATATTTCTTAAGAATATCTAAAATATGAAAGAAGCTCACATAATACTTCAAAACTTTTGCCTCAAATTTATAAATATGTATATTGCATATGTGTGTGTATCTAGTTACTTTATAAATTATAATAATTCAGTTCTAATTAGAGTTACTGGTTACTACTAATTCTATGGCAAAATCCAAGACAGTATTTTCCAGAGCTGTCATTTTGAAAACAAATGCCCTTTCAACAGTACCAGCTTTGTTTCCAATCATGCTCATTTTATCATGCTATGACTGCAAATGTGTGCGAATATGAACTGAACTTGAGTTTGCTCAAAGCATAAATAACTTCTTCAAGAACTAGTCTGCTGCTTCAGACTGTGTCATAAAGCCCACTCCTGAGTGCCATCATCTCTGGGACATGGAGGAACTGGAGAGCCAAAGTGATACCACTGAGCTGGTTCAAGGTCAGCCTTTCTGCACAGCAGCTCCCATTTACAGCTGAACAAGCTCTGTAATCAAGGGAGCTTCACAAGGAAGGGAACAAGTGCATTTAAACTCTTGTTTCAGACCAAATACAGGAATTTTTCTGTGATACAGACAAGCTCTTTCTGATTCTGGATTAAAATTAAAAATTATTTAGAATCATAGTATTTTTTCAGACATATATAACATAAGGAATTATATCCAAATCCATGAAATTAAATGGTGCAGAGCTCCAGATCAAAAACCTCTCTTTAAATAAAATTTAATGTCACTATCTTTCAAAGTACATTTCTAAACAAAGTAAAGACACATTCAACTTCCTTATCCTTTCCTTCTGCTATGTATTTACCCATTTGACCCTGACAGCTTTGCTTTAAATATGGTAAGTTCAATTTCTGCAAACTCATTATTATCACAAAGAGGATTTCTGATCCAGTCCACTCACTTTATTTCCCGTGTTTTCTTTCTCAATATGTAAAGGTGAGACATGTATTAATTACTGTTACATAATTCTCAGAATGCTGGATGTGCTGGTTCAAATAATAGCTTATACCTAGATCTGTTTCTGCAATTTCTTCACATTCTGAATATCCACTGCATTTCGCAGTGAAAGGAATGGCTGATATTAAAGAACTCTATACTCTGTGCATATTGCATCCAAATATCTGAAGATCTCAAAGACAGCATGTACTTGTGCAGAAAAAAGAGTATGTCCTTCCTGTAGCTCTTTACAAGTTCCACATCAATGTCATATCATGGCTCTGTTTCATTTTGTTAAATGGTAAAAAACTTTAATAAAAGAAACATAAAGATAAAAAAATTATTCAAAACTGGAAAGATTCACTTAATCAATTTTAAGTACTTTTCTCCATAAGAGTAAATCCTACATTGTGTTTCATATTCGTAGCACACATGCACACACATCTCAAATGTAAGGCTTTCCAGATACTGAATGTAAAATGCTTCCAGCTAAAAAAAAAGCTAGGTCTGTTTGGTGCAATTTGCCAGATTTTGTGGGAGTCTGCAGGACATATTGTGGATTTTGACAGCTCTCCCTGAAAGTAAGTGTTACAGCTAAAAGAATACTTTGCTGAGTCCTTTACATGGCATCCTGTTGAATTCACCATATTTTATAACCTGTAAAACCACAGCAAAATCAAAATCAACATAAACTGCAAAAAATCTGTCCTGACTTAGATAGCTGAGTAACTCATAGTAATCAGAAAACTATTATTTCTTGTAAAGCAATGTGATGACATATTTAAAACTGATTTTCACAATGCAGAGTTCTAGGTCTATGCACACTCAAATTTCTGTGTAATTCTGAATGAATCCATACATAATTTTTTTATTTACTTGATTGAATTTGCCTATATATTGCTTTCCCATGGTAAGTAGCAGACAAACAAGAATAAAATATTTTAAAAATATCCTTAAAAAATCTAGGCAGCACCTTGAGAGTCATGGTAGACCATATCCTGAGGTAGAGAAACAATGACAAAGGAGCTACAGAACCTTCTGTTCCTCCTTAGAATAATTTAACTCTGCAAAATGCCAAATCCTCTATAGCCCCAACATAAAATCATTCTCAGGTCATCATTACAACCTAATGAAACAGCTGGTTCTACCTATATAGTTCTTTCACTGTTTCAGAGGAATCCTCCCTATTGTTGAGCAATGGGGACAACAGAAGGATACAATGAAAAACTTCAATCTTGATTGCAGTAATCTGCAAGTGTTGTCGGAATTGGGTGAAAGAGAGTTTCAGTTTGCTTTTGCAGCATGCTGCTACAGTAGTTTCACGCATACAAGCCGCACGGATTATAAGCCGCACCCCCGGTGCCTCGACAATGTTGCTGTCTTTGTCAATAGATAAGCCACACCCCGAATATTAGCCGCACTTTCGTTCGTCGCGAGAATCCGTGCGCAGCTTTCACAAATTGGCCAATTAGTAACAGGATCGCGGCATAGCGGGCTTTACTGGCTCGGGGCGGGGCCAGGAAGGCTCGGCCCGCTCATGGTTGCCGACGGGGCCGGGTGGCCCAGCTCAGCGCCACGGCTCGGCGGGGCTGGCCGGGTGGTGCTGCCGCCGCCGCCGCCGGGCTCGCTGGCCCCCCTCTCCCGTCAGCACCGCCCCGCTGCCGCGTTCGCTCGCCCGGCTGGCAGGGCTGCCGCCGCCGGGCTCGCCGCCCGCCCCGCTGCCGCTTTCGCTCGCCCCGCTGCCGCTTTCGCGAGCGGCGGCGCTTTCGCGAGCGGCGGCGGCGAGCGGCGGCGCTTTCGCGAGCGGCGGCGCTTTCGCGAGCGGCGGCGGCTCGCGGCGGCGCTTTCGCGAGCGGCGGCGCTTTCGCGAGCGGCGGCGGCTCGCGGCGGCGCTTTCGCGAGCGCCGCTTTCGCTCGCCCCGCCGGCAGGGCTGCCGCCGCCGCCACCAGGCTCGCCGGCCGCCCCCTCCCGTCTGCACCGCCGCCGCGTTTCCTCGCCCTGGCCGGCACTGCAGGCCCCCGCACCGCCGGGCTCCCCCACGCTGCTGGCCCCGATTCTGCTGGGCTTCCCCCGCTGCCAGGCAGCCCCACCCGCCGGCCTTCCTGCTTCTGCCATGCTCCCCTGCACTGCTAGCCCCAGTTCTCCCGGGCTCCCCCGCCATGCTGGCTCAGGCTCTGCCGTCCTCCCTGCCCCGCCCTGCTGGCTCAGGCTCTGCCGCCCGCCCCCACACTGCTGGCCCCGCCTCTGCCAGGCTTTCCCACCTCAGCCGGGGCCGGCCGGGCTCCAGCTTGGCTTGGGGCTGCCGCGGGCTCTCACTTCCGTGTTGGCAGCTTTTAGAATTTTGTTAATAGATTAGCCGCCCCGGAATATTAGCCGCACTTCTGGGTTTCCACCAAAATTTTGGTCAAATTGGTGCGGCTTGTATTCGTGAAATTACTGTACTTAGATGAGCATGAAGTTTGGGGGATGGATTTTACAAAAAATATACTCTTCATTCTATTACCACAGAGTTAAAATATGCATTCTTCCCCTTTAAATACCAAAAGAAAAATTTAGAATAACTGGCCCAGAAATTCTATCACATATATATATAAAATCTTCATTCATTCATCTGTTTCACCATTTCTGAGTTTCCTTATGCAAACTTGTCCAGGTCCTTTTTAAAAAATGAACTGTTTAAAAAGGTCCCACCAGTAAAAACACACACTGGTCATAGAGTATTATAAATATGCTACTTCAAAATTTGCTAAAGCTATCACATTTAAAATACAGAAATTAAGTTCTCAGACTGGTCAGCATCATAGGTACAATGCCCGTCTTCACTACAGTGATCTCTTTAGTAAACAGTTGTGTCAAAGAAGTTTTCAGTAACAAGTATAAAGGGAATGAATGTGCTAAGCATGAAAACCTAACACCCCTAACAAAATAGGGTAAGTCTAGAAAATGAAGGATGTGTTGCATTATGTCAAAGTCAATGGAATTTTTCTTATTATTTCAAGCAAGGAGAACATGCTGTTACAAATCACATGACAAAAATTAAAATATATCTAAATTCATAATTTCAAAGACAAGGATTCTGGACTATAACATTCTACACATGTTTAAGATAGGGAATTCATATCATTATATAATTGATGGGGTTAGTTGGGATATGATTGCAGGCAGAGAAAAGTTTGAAAGCAAATTTAGAGAAGTCAGTGAATTTCACTTCTCTAAGAATAAGGTAGGCCACATTTATCATGAGGTAAACAGGATAACATAGTGTTCAGTTACTAACAGCCTGGAACTCGAAATATCAGTCTTGTTTCTCCAATACAGCTTCAGCAAGGAAGGGCTGGGGATACAAAATCTCTTCAGTTCTCTGTGGGAAGTGGATTTTGCCCTCCTGTACTAACTGCCACTACTTCTGACACAAAATAGTCATTTGTAGCTATAGGTTAACCACGACACAGACAAGTGCAAACAGGAGGGTCATGTCTACCACAACTAACCACCCACCTTGGGCTGAGAGCCATCCCTTAAGGTTTCTTGTCTTTTTCTGACTCTAGCAGGTGGTCTGATAAAAGATACTAAACTTTGTCTCCCTTATCTATTGTTCATACTTCTCCTTACACATTAAAGTTAAGAATAATCTTCTACCCTATAGGGTTTGACATGCTCTGAAGGCACATCTTTAAACACATCTGGAACACTTCTGTAATTACTAAAAATTAAAAGTGCGTGCTATATAGCAACCTCTGTCTTTTTGCTAAGAACCACTACTTTTATTAGGTAAAATACATAGCTAACATCTTCTATATAGTGGAATGATAACTATTATTTTTGTTTCTTGGAGTTTTATAGCTAATTCGGCAAATGTGATTGCACTCACAAAAGCAACAGTGAATAAGAGAATTCACCTTGGAAGTTAGCTTACTAAACCAATTTTTAAATCCTACATTTTATTTTTCTATGTTCAAAATGACATAGTATAGATACTGGAACATCAAAAACAGTCACACTGATAGACACTTCTTTTAAAGATAGGAAAAAAGTGTGATCTTCTAATTCCAATTCATATCTGAGTTAGAAATAGCCCTTTTTAATTACATAAACTCAACCTTGAACTTAAAAATCATACCACAAAGTAGAAGCAGTCACTTACATGTTGACTTTTTCCCCCTTTGTGTTTGCATGGTTGTCCCAGGATCCTGGAAAGGGTATTTCTTTTTGTGCTGGTCTGCTGCTAGTCAATGCTGGCATTTATTATTTCTGCCTCTGGAAGAACTTTTGTTTCCCACTTGATTTACTGTCCTACTGAAACATTATCAGGAGCATGGAAAGTTTGCTGCTCTACTAAAAGAGAACACTTTCTGTGTCCATTTTCCTTCTTACCCATCTAATGAGAACATCAGCCTTTAAAAGCCTCTTTAGCAAACTTATTTATTTTTCTTCACCATGTAAGGTAAAAAAAATAGAGAACCACAATATTTCTTGTTAATAAACACTACATTTGTGCTTGGTTTGTTTAATTGGTAATAATTTCCTGATAATCTTTAGGCACAGCATGCTAATTTAATTCAAGGGTAAGACCTGAAATAAGTCAAAATACCCCAAGATTCATTGGCATTTTGCATCTCTCTAGACAAAAAAATGGAAAAGAACGTCTAGACACTTTGCAGAAACTGGAGAAAATTAAAGATAGACAAGTTTTGATCATGTATTTCTTCTTGCCAACTGACATACATAATAGAAAATGGTAGAGAATAGGTTAAATAGTCTAAAAGGATTTTAACCTTAAATTTGACAGAAGCTAAATGGCTGTGACATTGGGTTCTTCTACTTTATTCCAGCTAGTAATCCACCTTCAAAGTTCCTGTCAGGTAAATGACCTTGTATTTCATTAACTGATAATTAAATGGATTTATTCCACTAACGGTTTTAATTAAAATGCTAGAAATATTGATTACCCCTCTCATCCTTATTCCCCCAGATGAAAAAAAGGTTTTAGGAATGTTTATTTAGAGAAGACAGAGAATTAAATTAGATTGAATCTCTATGAGACCTGAAGACTGGTTCTTTCATTTCTGCTGCTCAAGCAGAAAAAGGTTTCAATTTTTTGATGTTTGATTAATTATTTTGAAATCCATTTATGCTTACCTTGGTGTTTAATTAAAAATGTCATTTTTAGCATAATTTAATTGGCTATCTGTGGAAGACTAACTTCAAACTTATATTTAAAAAATGTTGTGGGGTTTTTTTAATTTAGGGTAAAAGAAACTTTTTACTTATTTGCTTTTTGCTGTAAAGGTATCATCTCATGAATGAAGAACTAAGAAGGGCTGAAGCTTAACTGGATTTACTACATTTGAATATGAGGATACATATGCTTATGAGTAATGCAGCTTCATTTGGCTGTACACTTGAATCCATTACCAGCCATTTAGAAACTCTAATCTAACAAAGATGGAGTGAGTCCCTCCAAATATTTTGAATTTATTGTTACTAATATTAACCAAACTCTCTGCAGTGTGTCCATAAATACTTTCAGTATGGGCTGGAATCCTTTTGCAAACTATTTATTTTCTGTATATATTACTGGGAAAAGCATTCAGTTCAATTTATTACAAGCAAACAAATATTGGAAATTCTCATTTAAAAAAAAAAAAATTAAAAATTATCTACCATGTGTGTGCATTTCACTGTTTTCTTATCCAATAGTCTTACTGATGTAAGTTTTGGTTTCTACTTGGACTGCTTTCCACTAAAGAACTAATTTCTTTTCTTAAGTGAGAAAGGGATTAAAATCAAACTGGTTTGTATCATTTCAACAACAACACAAGAATGTGGTCTTATAATGTGGTCTTATAAAGAGCATATTTTGTTACCACTTGCTAGCTCTAAAATATGTGATCTAGAATATTTTTTATGAAAAGTGACAGTGCTTTCCTAATAAAAACACAAACGAAATAGCTAAAGCCCTAATTCTGTACAACACATGCTCACGTTCAAGTATACATCTGTCCCCTTGAAGGGCAATTGTATTATTGCCACAGTTACCACTGCAAGTTGTGGACTTGCTTAAAGATTTTGGTGACTCAACACTTTCACATCTACTTATCTTTCTTTCCGTGTTATTTACTTGTGAATTGAATGATCCCTAAATATGGGTCCAAAATCTAAGAAAAAATTCACTGTTGAGGAAAGACTATTTGCATTAGGTTATTTTATTTGAAGTCTGAAAAAGAGGAAAGTCCAGATATGACACTGGACTCTCAGTCTTGTCAAAAACACATCAATGATCTATTTCACATAGTAATGCTTTCCTCAAGTGTTTAATGAAAAAAAATGAAAAAAATGAAAAAAATTTTCATAGCCTGATTCCAAGACCAATGGATCAAAGGATCCTTATTCAAAATATTTGTCTCCAGAACTCCATTTCTTTACAGTTATTTTAAAATATCGTTCAAGCATGAAATAGTTAGGTGACAGTGACTTTTGTATAGTCATGAGTCATTTAAAAATGGGATGGCCAGAGATTTTTTCAGTGATTTACTGTCTAAAAGTCATCCTTGGCTTTTAGCAAATAATGGTGAAAAGCAAGTGATAAAACCGCTAAACCAGCTTGTGCATTTGTGAGCTGCAGAAGACATAAATTGAGGAGCTGAAGATGAATTGTGTAGCATGATAATGCCTCTCTGAAGTCACTGGATGTCCTACTCCCCTGATGTGCTCATTGCTATATTTTTGAAGCACTGCACATGGTTTTACTTGTGCAGTTTTCCATGACATCAGTGCAAGTTCAGTAGGCAGCACACCAAGTCACACTCCACAAAGAGACTAATGCAGAAACTTCTTATCGCTCTGTTTCCAAATTCATGGTAGCTACTCCAGTGATCACTTGTTTCCACACATATAGGTTTGCCAGATGAGGCTGTTACTGCTTTTTGCTCTAGCTGTGAAATGGAATGGTAAAGTTGGACCTGCCAATTTTCACAGACTGTCTGTTCCAGTAAAGGCAGCAAGGCCTGTCAAATCTTTTGGTCAAGATTCTGCTTCTTTGACATACCAAGTGCCAAGATACATTTCTGTCCTCTTTCAGAGAAGGATGAAAGAACTTGGTCATAGCATTTTATTTCCAAATTACTCTTTTATTGCTTCCTTCATTTTCATTACTATGAATGCAGGGAAACAGAGTATTGTGTTATTTTAATTTAGCTTTCTGCTATTGATTTGCTCAAGTTTTAACAGGATCATTTTGCTTTATTTGGTTAAATTTTCTACTTTATTGTGCAAATTTATTAAGTTACAGGAGAACTTTTGACCATGTGGTGCCTATAAATTAAAATTCTGACACCAATGATCTATTGATTGCTTTCCATGTCTACTTCAGTGATGATTTCCAAGAAAAATGCAAAGAAAAAATGTCACTTAATACTAGTAACTCATCCATGGAAAAAAAAGGATTGAAAATATGAGCATGAAGTTTTTCAGTAAAGAGCAATCACTAGTCAAAACTACAGAAATTACACAAGCAAATCCATGCAAAAATGCAGCCTTTACTATTGTTACCATTGCGAGCAACTGAATTTGTTTGTTTTCAGAGATATGTGAAATAATTCATAAAAATGCACATGGCATAGGTTTTATGGCTTTTTTTCCCCAAAAACTTTGAAAAAATAGCTAAGATGAATAACTTTATTTTTAACACTGATATATGACACATTTTAACCTGTCTACACACAAAAGTAATGCTGTTAACAACTGCAACTTTCTTCAAGTATGCTATGAATCACTGTATTCCTTTTCCCTTTTTTCATGCACCATTGCCACTATCTTACCTTCAGCGGTTTTGCTAGATTTCAATGAAGATGGAACCAGAGGGCACACATTAGAATTTTATATCAGTTCAAGAAGGGGAGAGAAGAAAGACATATGAAGCTAGAATGACATTCATTGAAGGTTCCCTAGGGGAGATAACACATGTTTTTGTCTTTCACCTGCTAGGCATGCTAAATCAGTGCAATGATAAGCTAATTTATGAAATATATTTCATTGAAACCTGGACATCTTTACTGTTGCTAGTTTGAATATTAGCTTTTCAGAAATAAAAGGCAACTAATTTAAATGATGTTAAAAGAGTGGTTTTCTTAGGTATTGTTTACCATATATGTTCTCTGGGACTCTGGATTGCAACACATAAACATTTTGAAAGCAGTTAGGATTAGGTGAAAGCTACAACTTACACTTACAGCTCCTGCAAAAAAAGGAGTAACTTGCTTTCAAAAATAAAAAAGGATTCTACCTTTTTTTTTTTTTTTTTTTTTTTTTTTTTTTTTAATCTACTGGAATAGCACAGTAGCTGCAAGAAAAGTGACAGTGTTTTACCCAAACAGTGTCTCAGCCACCTTCGTTAGCAGATGAGTAGCAATTCAACACGAAGTAGTTTGTTTATTATCAAGGCAGTGTAGGCCGTCTTTTGTTCCTCTCAGGGTCCAGTGCATACAAGCTGGCTCTTCAGGAGAGACCTTTAGGCGACCTGGGCTCAGTGATTGCATACTAGAAGATTTCAAGACCTTTTCATTTTAACTGTGGGAAAATGTATTTTATGGTTGTTAACGGAACAGGATCCTAACATAAAACTTTACAATTTATTTCACCATCTAAAGGAACACCGGAAAATGTGATACCTCCGTGGTTTTTTTCTTAGGGTTTTTTTGTGAACAAGAACACCACAACACTTTACTGCTTTTGCTGAGTATACACTTAGAAGGAATTTAGACATTCCATAATGCAGATGTAGAGAAATGCAATTCAAAAGGCATGTACTAGTAGGGTTAAATTTTACAAAGTATCCAACCTGCCTTACAGATAATTGTGTTTAATTTTAACAGTTTCATGATCAGACACAGATGTGAGCTTAATATCAAAGAGGATTTAATGCTTTCAACAGTTATATATCATAATTTATTCTATTTATAATTTTGGTGCTACATTAACAATTTTTTTTTTAATTCTTGAATAATTCAAGCCAAGATTTTAAAGAAAAAATGCATTTTGAAATACTGGACACATCTTCTGGCTGTACTATGGGGACTTGAAAATTTCTTATCCTCAAAAAAAGAAGCTTGTAGAAATTGGAGCACCAGGAGCTTAACTACCACTGGTAAATATAACTACCTTCACTATACTCAGAACTGAAGGCTGCACTAAAACCCTTGTCTTTAATCAGTCCTTCAACTGCAGTGTTTGTTTGCCCCAGTGGAGTGAGGAACTTTAGACTCATGAGAGCTTCAGCAAGGTCAGTGAGGCAACATACACACTGTAAGGTTTAGTGCATGTTTAAGTATTTCTCTGAATTCACGCCACAGTCTTTTCTGAGCATTTATGCAAGAGGTAAGGGAAAATGTGTCAGTTAAAGTTACCTGTTCATTTGAGGGGATGAATAAAATCTTTTTTGCTCAGTCAAGTTTCCCTGCCTGTTTCCATGTCCTTATGGATGTGCTCTTGACACTGAAACATTTTCTTTCTACTGATAATTCATTTTCAATCATTTAAGAGCTAGTTATGCCCACACCAACTTTCATAAACCAAGAAAGAGCATAATTATCAACTCTTATTTATTATTTTTCCATATTGACTTATATCTTTAAAATGGTTGATCTAAATCAGCCCACCCCATTTCAATCTCCTTTGTGAGAACTTCCCAGAGACTAAAAGTCTCTAAATGTTATCTTCAATTCCTGCAGCCTGCTGCAAATCGACAGACCAACCCTTATGGACCCAGTGCAGAAAGTTCCACTGCAATCAGTAGCTATCTGCTCACACATAAGTAGTTACAAGATTAAGATTTTAACATGGAGAAGCTCACAACTATGCATGCATGTGTCCAAATTCCCATTATTCTCTGGGTGATATCGATGCCCAGATTGTACAGGTACTTCTTTTAAAAGCACCCACAGGTTTGTAGACCCTTGGGATGTTTGGGCACCAAAACACCTCGGCAAATGTCTCTTTAAGTGACTGCAGCACCATAGCATTTTTGAAACCTGAAAAGTACATGTTCTTTGACTATCTGAATTCCTCTTTTATGCTGGCTATCAACCACAATATACTCCTGTATACTCTTTTATTAAGGAAAATGACAGATTTTTTTTGTTACATTATGTCTCATTGTTTTATTACAATTAATTTTCCCAAAAATTAATATTAAATGCACAGGATTATGGTATTGCAGCATAGTTTGGGGATCATGAGATAGTAACTAGAAATAAATATAATTTTAAACATATATATAAACATAAGTGGAAAAATAGTGATAGTTGGATACTGAAATCTTTTGTAGCCTTTTATAGAAATGCTGCAAGACTTAACCGCAAAAAAGAACTCATTCCAGAAAGTAGGATTGCTTGGATTCAGACTGCCAATTTGGCATTTGTAATGCTGCAAAGAGAGAAATAAATAATATTCTTGATTGTTCTGGTCATTTTAATGAAAGGTACTTTTTCAGCATTAGCATGATGTGGCATCTGCTAAAAATAAGCTTTAGCCACTGCTGCTTTTCAAAATGTTCACAGATTTATGTATAGGAATTAATAACGGCTTTTTCTGCTCTATTTTTTGGTAGAGAGTGTTAGAATGGTAGTGACTTCTCTTGACCTTTAGAAAGGACAGTCTTTTGAGAAAGCAGATATTCTTCTTTTATAGGGGACTGTGTAAACATAAGTAATGTGCTTGTGAACATTTTATGATCAAGATAATAATAAAGGATTTAGCTTCAGTATTCGCCGCACAAAATAAATCTTTAACAGAGCTGACTGTTTTGTGACTTCTTCAGCTGAGTACAGTGGTGCTTATGCTAACTATATCTTCAGTGCTGGCAGCCCTATGAGAACTCCCAGAAAACCTTTCCTGTCATTAAACATTCTCAGCTGGTCTCCAAGTGAAGGAGTATCCAGCCCCTTGTCAAAGAAAATGTCATCATAAGACTATGAGAAAGAGAGGAGTGAAAGTAAAATTAAGTAAATCAGGGAAAATGGAATTCTGAGGAGGATGTGTAAAGTATATTAAAAAAGTAGTGAAGATCAGCATCTTGCTTAGTACACATTTGAATATTCCTACAGGAAAAGAGAATATAAAATTGAACCACTGATCTCCTGAGGACCTGACCATTATAGGGAGGATATTCTCTTTTTCTAAATGGACAGATTCTGTGTAGCTAAACACAGAAAGTAATTCTTACTTACTATCAGGAAAAGGTATGGATATGCAATTAAAATTATCTTGGAAGCAGACACTGTGATTTATATGCACCAAATATTTCAACTTGGAGAGGCAACAAGAATAAAATTAAAAGTTATAAGCTATAAATTAGCATATGGAAGGCTAGGTCCGGGAGTATTTTCCTATGGTAAACCCCTGGACTATCTACAGGAAAATGGATAAATTTTGATGATGTGTTACTTTGAATAACCATGGGTTATTCATACAGTGGCTGACAGTAAAAGCCACTGCTAATAATAGTTAAGAAGATTATAACAATATGCACATACATAGCTGATATATAGCTGTCCCTGTGTATTGTTTGAATACTTATAACTCATACTCTTTAAGCTCTTTTCGTCTTGAATGCAGTGAAAGAAAACTTCATTAAAGAGATCTAAAGGAGCTCAGAAGGAAAGCCATTTTTCCAGGAGACAATCTGATGTCAGGTAATAAGATAAAAACATTTGTACATACAATTATATGGCTAAACTATTACCTGGATGTTACAATAAGCAGTCTACTTGTCAGAACTGGTCCTTCTTAGCTCTAGCTCTTGCCAAAAATCCCTAAGATACCCAGGCACTGAAGTGTTGATTTAAGTATGCAGTCTTAAATACTTAGGTTTGAACATTTTTACTTAAGTGACCTTTCCAAGGTCAGGAAAAATTTTATGCATGACTCCCTGTTGACTTACACCTACTCAATTCAGCACTTTAGTATTAGGCTCTCTGCTGTTTATTCTATCTTTTTTCAGCCCAAAGTTGTATCTGAAATTCTGAATTTGGCATGACTTACACACAAGTTGAATAGCATGTACCTAAAAGCTGTGTAAAATTAGAGAGACATATCAAACCCAGATTAAGAAACACATATGGGAGGGAATTTAGAAATAGAGTTCACAGTGCAGACAAGGTAGCCAACTTCTTGCAAAGCATGGAGATAGCTGGGTAGCAAAAATGGGATTTCTGACATTTAGTATACTGAGCATATAATTAAAAATAGAATCAATAGGAAATGATGAAGAAAGGCCAGATTTCCTGCTGTCACCTATAAGCCTCAGATAGAGGTCATAGAGGCTGGAATTCACACCTTAAAATGCCTCCTGAGCATACCAAATGTATATAAGATATCCCTCTAGGTTGCTCTACAGGAAACATAAACCACTGTTTTCTTTAAAAAAACAAAACTGGGGATGGAGCTGCTACAATTAATCTGTTTCTTGATAGCTTGTTAATTACAGCATTCTCTTGGGAAGCTGAAAATAGAGGTTTGATTTCTTGATAGTTAGACTGCATGAGATTTATTGTCTGCTCTTTCTGCTGAAGATGGGCAGTAAGAATCAGAAATGTGTTACTCATGATGCCAGAGCAGAAGAGAGTTGCCCACCTATCATCCAGTGAGAGGAACAACTTTCTGAGTAAAGGAAAAAAAGGAAGAGAGTGCCTGTTTTCCTGGTCCTAACCCTGGCCCTAGCTTAGAGACCGATTGTGATTTTTCAGCAAATAATTTTTGGATAAAAGTATGTTTTAAACAGAAAGAAAAGCTTAAAATATCTCCTTTTCAAGAATGACAGCATATTTTCTCTATCATTTCTCCTTCTTTTCTTTATATATTGTTATGCATATTACATATATATATTATACACGTATGCTTTAACTGCATTGTCAGCTTTGTATGTACACAAATTCTATGTCAAGCTGTGGTTGTTTTAACATAAAACATTGAAACAATGAAGGCTAAAAACATAATCTCAGTTTTCTGTTGAGTTGACCAATTTCCAGTATACTACTAGCATCATGCATTTACCCTGAGGTACTCACAGTACTACTACTACTTTCCATGGCCTCATCCACCCAAGCAATAGTATTTCTTCTAAAATATACCAGCCTCCTCTAGGACAGCAAAGAAAATAAATATTTATGAATCAATAGAAGAATATATTCCTATGTTAATAAACTTATCAGGGCTTATTCAACAATTCTTTAAGCAATCCACTTTTACATGTAGTCAGGACACAGTCTTTCACATTGTATAACATACAAGTAACTTCCACACTTTTATGCATGGGCATTGTTCCAATTTTCTGCTATTGGTACCATCCACTTAAAAGACAGATACCAAATTTTAAGGATTTCCTTTTTGTACTTTATTTGAATTAAATTTGCAATTAAAATCTATGAGAAAAACAGACAGCTAGAGACAGGAAGTATCAGAGAAAAAAAAAACACCTTATTTTGCTTGAAAGAGGGAGGTAAGAAGTTGCACTAAAATTTTAAACAGAAACAGAATTTTTCTACCAATGACAGTTTTGGCAAAACTGTGCAAATACAATGTTCCGACAGCAAGCCTATTATTGAATGCAAGCGCAGAATAAGGGTCAGGCTCAAAAAGGGCAATGCTAAAGTTACAAAATATAAACCCAGCCAATGCATTACAATCTTTCATGGTAAATTTTTTCTCTTATCATCAATATATAGCAAAGTATAACAAGAACAAAATACCAGTAAAGTTAGTTTGAAAACGTGAATAAAACCCCAAGTAAAATAATACTGATATCTAGTTAATTAGCTGAACAGCTTTTTATGCTGTGAAATAGTTTCCCTTAAACAAAAAGACTCTATTAATGATCTCCTGTTCTTCTCTACAAATGATAGTGCATTTACAGAAATCTACTGTTAACCAATTAATTTCTTAATGATAGAGCTGGATTCTTCAAAGGTCAAAGAGCTGGAAAAACATTTTTCAGCATAAATATCTTAACACGACTTCTGTGGCTCCTTACATAAACAGATGCAATTTCTAAGCTCAAGACAAGATTCCTTAGAATGACACCATAGGGTTTCTCATCTTAAGATATGTGCATCTGGTCTGCAACTTTAATACATAAAAATATAGAATTACTATGTTTTCCTGCTTTATTCCTATGAGTTCACAATACAACAGTCACATATACAGAATTATAGTTGCCAGCAAGATAAATAAGCAGTGATAAAACCTGCAGCATCATTTTTTCCCCAGAATTCCTTAAATTCTTGGGAATTCCTGAAGTGTATTTTTAGCCCTTAAAACATGACACAGCTAACTGCTACTCGAACATGAAGAGATTAAATACAGATGCAACATTTTCTTGAGCCTGTCTGATAATTTTCAAGCACCTTCCACTATTCTCCAACTCCTACTTTACCGCCCTTCTAAGTATCTAGGATATATCGTGGGATCAACCAGTATACTACATTTTCCTGTGGATTCTCCAGCAAGGGCTCCTTGTCACTCTACAGACTTCTAATCTGCTAAAATATTTTGAACTTTTTCTTTTAGTTCATTCTTTTATATTATATGTCGCTCTGACAAACATCCCTTAAATGATATATGTCTTCATTTCTAATATTTACAGCATGGGTGAATGGTACTGACTATTCTGGCAATTTCATACATAGCCTATTTGAATACAGGTCAAGGCATGCTTTAATCCTTTTATAAATAATAAAATATGCAAGACACTGAACAGACAAAAAAAAGTATATTATAAAAGTATAACTGTATGAATGTCTCGTTTTCAGAGAATGCAGAATTCTATGAATAAGTAACCTTCTCTAAGGATTGATTAGAACAGATGTTCATGTTTGTACTCATGTAGCCGTTTATATGTTACAAATGAAAATGGATATGTTAAGTTTCTTTCCAGAGGTACAACAGGCTGGACAAAAATGATGACAAGTATCTGGGGCAAGCCCTTTAGGTCTTAGAAGAAGGAGGGACTATTCTTTCCCAAGGCCCCATAATAATTTAAAATGATGAGGGTTTTTTTAATGATTTAATATAGTGAGTTGAACTACATTCCATTAGATATAATTAGACCTAGACAGGAAAGGTAGATCTGAAAAGCTAATGAAATATTATTCAGATTGAATCTAAGATTGTTGATTAGGATAAAGCTAACCCTGATTAGTATAAACAAGATAGGTGTTAGAGATCGTATTTTTTTTAATTTTAATTTCATTTTTATGTTAGAGGAGACTCATAACTTGCCATTTACTTAAAGAAGGTACATCTGGAAATATTATTTTCTTTATACTTCCTAATATCTTTTCCTTTCATCCTGTTATACTTTCAAAGTCTTCATCATTTGACCTCTTCTATACCTGTACTCTTATTTCAATATATACATTCCATATGATTCCTAAGGCTCACCACAATCCTCCTCCATATGGTAAGTGCTCATTTTGCTATGAGTTGGCACAAGATCAGTGCTCTGCACGAGTCCCACTTAAGCTCCATCATAATTTCTTCAAATAGTTCATAGCTATATAAACCCCTACGTTGAGGGATTAACAAAGATCTAAGTGATGTATAGATTTTGTGCTGGCCTTTCCCATAGCAGTGAATTTCATATTCTATCAAGTCCCACTCCCAGCTTTAAACTTTCTTCGTACTACTTCTTAACGCTTTCATCAGCTTTCCAAATCCTATGTGTCAAGCAGCAGTTGAATCCTCATACAAATCTCCCTTTAAACCTATGTCTTTCAAAAAATCACCCTTGCTTCCAATGTCTAAATGCATAATGCTTTTGGGACTTGAAAAGTGCTCAGTTTAAAACAGCCATCCATGGAAACAAGAAAGTGTTGCTAAACTTTGCGTGTGTCCCAAAGTAAACTTTGGTTTTGGTGTTCAAACAGTGAATCAATGATACGAGACACTTTTAGCTTACGAGTTTCACTATGGCCTTTCAAAACAGACCTTAAAAGCTTGCAAATGAATTTGAGAAGTCCAATCAACCTTACTTTGTGAATAGTTTTTGGAAACTTGATATGTGCAATCTGAATACTTTTATTAGTCATCTTTGTACAGAAGTGTTGTTTCTTAATTTAGAAGTATTTCTGGAATTAACAGTTTGAGGTTTGTATTATATTGTCCTAGATTTATTATATTCCAAAAAAGTGTTTATAAAATTATTATACCATTCATTATTGTCACATGGAAACTAATCTGGAAAATACCCTGCAGGTAATAGCCTACAGTAGTAAATTTTAAGAGGAATGCCTCATCTGCCTCTAGACAGATCTAAAACCTGACAAAATAAAGCTCTTTTAAAAATATTACTTGGAATTTTCTGACCAGATAAGTAGTAATAAATAGTCACAGTAATGAATTAAATTATAACAACCCCTTACACATGATAAACATTGTATTATAAATAGAAAATACGTGCATACACATAACATTAGCTTAATTTGTGCCTTGGTGTAAATACACAAGCAGAGGGCATTAGGTGCATAGAATCCAAAGATAGACTCACCTAATCGATAAGTGGGCATTGTTTGTGCATGTGATTATTCTTGCTAATGAATTTTTTGTAAATGAACAGCCTAGACAACAGTTAATTTTGTAGTCTGTGTTGCTGTAGGATCACACAATGGTATAATGGCATTCTATTTCCAGCCAAGGATAGAAGTTACCTTGGATTTATCAGACATAATTTCTATCAATGCTATTTCAGATTACATTTTAATTCATTCCTCTAATCCATCTACAAAAGAATATTAGTCACAACTAATTTACTAATACAGCTCTATTATAGGAAGTGCTTTCTAAAGTAACTCTGATTTTAATTAATCTCTATTGTGTGTTCAGTCCAGATTTTAGAGTGACAGATACATAAATAGAAAAAGACAATGAAATACACAAATACAAATCCTCTTTCTTTCATGCTCATATTTTAATATGACAAAACAAAGAATTTTGTTTCTTACATACTAACACCTCTGTAATTCTTTCTTCTTTGTGGTTTCATACCTTTGCAAGAAATGTTTGATTTCTTCCTACCTTAAATTAGTCTTTCACAGCAGAGATTTGTGACAAGGGCTATGGAATTTAAGATACAGTTGTAATATAAGGACAAAATTCAGCTGTAATTGTGGTGCAGCTGGAAATCAAGGACATCATGGGCCTGGCACTTAGTCATTAATTCCTGGATGGCCCAGGAGCACCTTGCCCAGTCTCTGAACAGAGATAATGGGCTGATTGGAGAAAACAGACCAACTTAAGAGGTATCCATCTGACTGCCTTCCCTACCTTCACAAAAAAGTGCTACACTAATTGTTTCATGAGCTCTCCAGGTGGGATTCTCAGTCCTGGAAATTCCTGCAGGCAGCTCCTGCTGTGCCAACTGACAGACACTACTTGTACACTTCAAAGTGCTGATTTGCATCCTGGGTGGACAACCTGGGAGGACCAGAGACTGCCCAGCAGTTCCTGATGCAGAACTGACCAAACTAGACATAAATAATACACTTGTAAATAGTCAGTCTCTGCAGATGAAGAAATGCTTATGCAGAAACACATTCCTTTGTACATAATTGAGACAATAAATAGATGTTTTGTACTTGATTGTTAATAATTGGTGGCAATGGCTCCTTCATAAGTGTTGGTCACATAGGACTACAGGCCAGCTAATTATAAAATTCAGCAGCACATTGAGGAGCCTCATATGAACCAGCTGTAGCCACCATTCCAGAGCCCTTGTCCATTGCCACTTGGAATAGGACTGTTCATATTAAGGGATTTGATTCTTCATGGAAATGTATCTCCGTGTGCATGTGTGTCCGTAGATAGGTCTGTGTGTCCACATGTGTGTGTGATGAATGATCTGAGCTCAGTAAAACTTTGTTATTCTTAGAAGACAAACAGATTAGTCCGAAAATGAACAAATTTCTTCATTCACCCCTATTATTGTTTTAAATAATTTAAGAGCACTTAAACTCTGCAATATATAACAGATTTTTTTCTTTTATTTTTTTGGAAACCAGAACACCTAACACATAGAAAAAAAAAGTAGAGATTACTTGTTAAACAATTCAAAGTGAATTTAAACATAGCTGTCTTTCTTGATTCATCACAAACTGAATCATGATACAAAGTATATAAATGTCAGTTTGCAAAACTAAGACTTCCCTTCAACACTGTCATTCCCACAGCATCTGTAGAAACAAGCTTGATTTCCTTCTTTACAAATTCCCTGAGTTCATAAGTTCTTTAGAAAGATTTTTTTAAATGAAACTTCAGGTGCAGAAGCTTACTGCAAAAGGCAGAAAAATCTGCTACCAGTGTTAAGTACAAATGTGTCAATAGCAGTTATTGCCAAACCCATTCAGACCTACTTCTTAAAATTAATTGAATGTAATTGTTTTCATGCTGAATAAAACATATGGATAATTTCCCAGCATTTCCATTTTTTCAATGTGTTGTTAAACAATATATTTTGGAAAACATACAGAGTCAAAGATAATACATTCATCATTGAGATTAAATCCTAAAGGTGAAAAGATTAATTTTTTCCATATGTCAAACTATGGTGACCAACAGTAATTGATTTACCTTTGCACAAAGTAATTTTAGGACTGGAAAAAAACAGTTGGGACACAAAAGTATATGGAGGACCAACCTGCAAGCAAGAAGCCACACTGTGTATTTATTTGCCTGACAGTTGTTCGAATTGTTTAACAATATATATTGGGCTTTTGTAAAAAATACTTTACAATAATGTTTCAAAATCATTTTTTTGTATAAATTGTGATCAACAACATTTCAGTTTTCATCCTGAAAAACCATGCTCTATTTTTTTTCAGTGAAAGTATTTAATGGAAAGAAAAAAGGTGTGATGTTTTCCAACTAGCAACATTTGTCAAACATTAAGATCCCTCCAGATTTTTGTTCTCTTTTATGATAACGAGAATATAAAAAACCAAAAACTTAATTAACTTAAGTTTTTAATTATAGGTATACTTTAATGAACAGACAACTCTGCATGCATGATGAATAAAGCATTATCTTTTCCCCTTTCAGACTTTATCTCGGTGTTGTTTCGGGGCTTTGTTCTGCTCATTTTTGGGGTTTTCTTCTGCATGGTCCACAATCTGAGCAACAAAGTATACGGGGGATAAATTAATATCTGCTTAACAACATAAATAGTTTTGTAAAGTAATGTTCTGGATGTATCTTGGTCTGGGATGCGAGAAAACAAGCTTATCTTTTCAGGCAGTTTTATCTGAGGGTTACTTTTATCAATTACACAATATCAGGTTAGGCAACACGAAAAAAAAATACCAGAGAATTTGCCAAGTTCCCTTTTTATATCTAGACAACTTCCTATTCAAACAGCTGCACTGGATGATGAACATTTAAGAAAATAATCACAGATAAATGAAGTCAGATCAGAGTGTCATCAGACCAATTTGTTGTTTGTTCTTTCTTACAGTGCCTCCATTTAAATTAATGTTCATTTGGCTACTTTTCAACATCCAACTTCCAAGCACATTTAGAGGCATTATTTTTATTATGGGTAATAGCAATGCTACCTACAAGAATTCATTCTTTCTTTGCAATACCTGTTTTCTGTTTTAAATACAGGTATGCCTGGTATAGGAGCTATTGAAATGCCTCTTTCCAAAATAAATAGAAGTTATTTGGAAAGCAAATATTTTAATCAAATTTGACTACAGTTCCAGAGGAAAGTGTCAAATTTTAAGAATATTTCCACAAACTACTTTGTTTTTCATTGATATAGCCTAACTTGGCAACTACAATTTTAATAGTTTTTATACTTATCTGAAATACTAGTATTTTGTGGAAAAAGTTTATCTAACCCTGTTTATTTGTATGTGACCTTTCCCCCTTTAAAGATGAATTTCCATTTACTGAATTCTACGCTGACACCACTATGATGTCCACATGCATCATCTGAGACTAAGCTTTTGAAGTTTAAATAAGCAAAATAATAAAACTACATTTAGAAATTACGTGTTTAAATACCGAACTTGAAATATTTAAAAATATGTGTCTTCAGAAAATGTCATATTAGGAGAAATGCAAAAAAAAAAAAGTTAACTCACTAGTGGTTTGGGAATCAACATCTCAGAAAGCTCTCTGTGCCCTTACTAGAATAGGAGAAAAGACTTGCAAGATTAATTAACTAATGCTTCAAAACTAATGTGTGTGAGTTAAAGTGTATCAACACTCATGGACATTCATTCAGGACTAAAGTGGCTTTAATCTGCTGTAGCTTAATCCTTCTCAAAGGAATTAGAACAAGCCATGGTGACTTCACAACATCCATATGGGAATTTAATGCTTTCTAACTTTTGCACAATAACTTCATAAATTTAGTAAGATTTCCTACGTGCTCACCTTGTAAACAGGCTTTTAGATGCAAAAGAAACAGTATCACTGTTGACCACTCCATGTGGGAGCTCTTCCTGTCCTTTTTGCTAATTGAAGATTAATTGCACTATGTTCTACTATGTCTGGGTAGCAACCGTTGGGCTAGAAATTGAAACAGACTGGACTTGCAGAGTCATAGACAGCAAAAGAGAATCAGAACATATGCATATGATTTTGCTTTGTTTCTGACCTGCAATGTGAACTTCTTAATCATTCTCCCATCTCTTTGCCTCCGATTCCCTAGCTATAAAATAGAACCACATCTTACTGCCTATTCACTTGTTTCTGGTAGAAATGCTACTAATACAGGTTTCCCACACAATAAATTTTCTCGTAGCTTATACATGTGTCCTGAATAGGGACTAGAAAAGATGAAATCCAGGCACAGGTGCAAGTCTGCAGTGCAGCTGTGATTTTCTACATATGTCTGATCAGCACAATTTAAAACTTTGGTTTACAAATGTAACATGTGATGGCAAGATTAGTTCATAATCCCTACAAATCAAAGTCACAAATTGGAACTAGATACCATAAGACACTAAGCTATTTCAATTACAGGTAAAAATCAATACATGTGGCCATTTGACTTTTCTGATAATATTGCTCACACAGCACACATGAGTCTAACAGTGCTATTCATGTGACAGTTGTCAAAAGACGACTCATTTATTCATATAGTCAATTATTTTTAAAGGTGGGTCTTTTTCCCCAGTTTTCTGGGGATACTATTAGTGCTTTTATAAGGAAGGAATTCTACTCAAACTGACCTTCCACATAATTCTCAAAATAAACTAGATGGCATGAAAATTTGTCTTACTTTATTTTCATCGCTTACTTTAAACCTGGAAAACATGAAATGTACCATATGCCCTGGTACTACCACAGGATGGGCATTATTACTCATTCCAAACTGCTCACAGCCCCTATCTCTACCACTTTTCTGGGAAAAGTTATTGAGAGCAGCTTAGCTATTCCAGGAGAGCTCTGATGGCAGCATCACCTTGCACCAGGGAAATAAGTTTTAGGTCTGCCTAGCCTGTTCATCCCTGCTGTGTTTTCACAACTGTAACTTCTCCAGACACATCTTCAGTATCATTCATAAGTGCATCATTTGGTGGTGTCATGCATGTTCCCCATTGTTTCACCACCTCTGAAAACCAGGCATACCCATTCATGACAGGTAATGCAGAGCAGCTCTGATTCCAACAAGCTTAGAGCCCTCTTCTTTGCTTAGGCTGGTCATTAAACAAGAAAAGATAGCAAACTTTTTTTTGACCTGTTATTTTGCTTTATATTGCTTCAATCCCTTATATTTTTATCTTGCTTTTTCAATTCTTCATCAGATTCAGCCTGCTTCAGACATCTTCCTTCTCCACAAATTCTTTACTCCTGACTACAAAGTTCCACCAGGCAAATGAGAAAGGGAAAGGATGTAAATATTCAAACAAACATGAGTTTGAGCCCTAATTTTTAGTTACCATGATGCACACATCATGGATTGCCTACACCTTCTGTTGTTGTTTTCCCCCATTTCTCCAATCTTCTACCATCAATTATTTTTTTAATCATTAATCATGATGTGTTTATAAAGGCATCACAATTCTGGGAGCCTTGAGAACTTTCTTAACTCTACTTATGTTTATCTTTAATAAGATCATAACATAAATAAATGTATGTGTTAATACTTCAGTGTTGAGTACCATAAAGTACTTTTGCTTTTATCTGGCCAGTGCTCCAACTCCCCAGCAACTCATTTATTTGTCTTCTATTAAGGTCTCCTTCAAAGGAGATCCCTGTGGATGAAACAGCCCAAAGACAATGACTGTTACTGATATTGGGGTTAGTCAAGACACAGTAAAAAACTAAAAACAACTGACTTAGCCTGTAGTTTTTAAACATACATATTACTATGAGATATAAGGTCCATTGCACACTGAAGAGAATTTAAAGCGTCAAGAAACGGAGGAGGAGAGAAAGTGTACAGCTTCTTGAGTAAACAGTTGTTTACTAGCGGGAGTTCGTTCCTTGTACAATCAAGAAAGAAAGATATCCTCATACTCACCAAAGGAAAAGAAACTTTTTCCTAATAAAGAGGAAGACCAGAAAGTCTTGTCTACTAAAGAAAATAAGAGTCTTGAATAGCAAAGCATTAAAACACCCTACACTCTAGAGGACAACATTTTTTTGTGTGCTTACCATGGTGGTTATTTATCTCGACCCTAATTTACTATTAGTTTTATACTCTGATTACAGTTTGACAGAACAAGTCCATACAATGTGAAATACAACAGGAAATTGATGGTGATCTTCACATACATCACAGCTTGCCACACAGGATAAAGTAACGATTCTCTCTATCTTCTGGGGATAGGACAAGAACAGCTGTGTATAAACTGCTGTAAGGTAAATTTAGCCAAGAGAGTAGAAAACAACCTTTAAGTTTGCTAAGCACTGGAAAAATTGTTTTGGATGTCACAGAATACCTACCACTGGCTGATGTAAGAAAACAAACAGCAGAAACAGTTCAGATGCTTTTTAACTTTTTGTGCATTGAGCAGGACAGAGGACTAAATGACCTTATGGAATGTCTATTAATACTTTCTTATATGATTTTTTGAAAATCTCATGTACTTCTGAATTAGAATCACAAAGACTTGCACATCACTTTTTAGAATCTATCTTTTCCCAATTACAAGGGTAATACATTAGACCACTCCACCAGGCAGCCCCAGGAAAATGCTCTATAATACTGAAGTAGTTCCTTGCACGGAAATATGCACACACCACTTTACAATATTTCAAGAGGAGTCAGCAGCTCAGTAGATCACATTGTTATATTGTGTTATGATGAATGATGTTTTCATAATGATGTGACATGTCTAAATGACACAAACCTGGTTTCTTACCAAAAATGCAACACCCTTTTTTTTTAAAATGGCCCTAGACCAATTTAATACAAAGTATTCCCCAAGTCTGTAATTATTATAAAACAAGTTCAAAGGACTTTAGAAGCAGAAGATGCTTTCATAGAATGGTACATAACTCCACATGTTGAAACTACCGAAATATATAATCAACAATGTAACTGAAAATTTAACATTGTCATGGAAGTTTTGGAAACACACAGAACATTTCCAAAACCCAGAACTTTTTTTCCTCTAGTAAGTTCAATTGGCACTTTTCCTCACTGCAAAAAAAGACCTAATGTTTGACATCATTTGCTTTATCTAATGCATTAACAAAAGTGGCAAAAAATCTTTTGGATAGCATGTTCTCCTTTGTTACAAATGCCTTACTCTGAGATTCTTTCCTCCTTGCAATGTTATAAGACTGCTAGATCTTTCTCAATGTCATGGGTTTTCATAAATACATAAATACAATATATCTTTTGGCTCTGAAACTGTACCTTGAAAAGTTGCCATGACAGCGTGGAGGATTCTGTTCAGTTTGCAATCCTCAACAGACTATGCTGTTCCTTTCTTACCCAAGTCTCTTAGCAGCTGCCCAGACATGCACTTGGCAATGTGATTAACTCATACCATACATCAGCCATGTTTTTGCTCATCATTCCTCCACGTGAAACACTGTTTAGTATTTTCCTCTGGTAGCATGATGGGTTTGGGTTTTTTGGGTTTTTTGTTTGGTTTTGGTTTATTTTGTTTTACAGCATATTACTGTATCCTCAGGTTTGAAAGGTGGTGCCAAAAAAATCTGTTGAAAGAGTACAAGGTGGTATGACAAGTGATACTCTGGATCCCTAAGAGTTAATTTTCCAGTCTCACATCTCTTCTCTAGTGCTTCAGCCCTTTAGACTTCCTCAGTAGCCTATTCCTGAAATGTCTTAGAGAAAAAGACAACAGAAGAAGTTGCACCAGGAGGGTCACTAAGTACTAGCACAGTCTGTACATGTAGTAGCTCATGTTTCAGGTTCCTGGGAGCCTCTGCCAAACCCTGACTCTGGTTCTTGTAGTGTCTGGAAGAACAATAATAGTACTGTCCCTACGTACTTTCAGCATGAGATTCTCTGTACATCAAGCACTGAACTTACTACGGAGCTATAAATTCAACTCAGAATGAAATCAGTGCTGCTGCCACCATGCAGCAGGTTTATAAGGCAGATCATTTTAGGCATCAGAGGACTGCTTTAATTTAGCAAGTGTTTTGAGATTGCATGCAACAATATTTATGAAAAGAACTTCTTTTTGATTCAGAAAATATACTGCCTAGATTTGCTATGAGTCAAGATGGGATTTTTTCCTGAATCAGTCACCCAGCCCTAATTCTAATAGAATACCTCTGAACAGTTTTATACTAATAACTGCTCTGTAGAGACTCCTGAAATTATAATATATTAAAGACCCATCAGCCTATGAGAAGAACATGTAATTTTATGTTCATTACTTCTTGGTTCCTGACTATAGAATTTGGATGGTTGCACCTCAATTAAAAGTTGAATCAAAGTTAATATAATTTAAATAAAAACTTCAATAAAAAGTTAAAGTTCTGTTCTTAATAACATTAATACCCTTTAATGACCGCTACGGTCATTACCACTAGATAACTGACCTTCTTGCACCTTTCTTCACATAGAAACCTTTCTCCCAACACAGGCAATTATTTAGCAGTAATGAGTGCTCTGTAAGAGATTATTGTTTAACCAAGTACCTTGACACACTGCTTTTACCCCGTTATCTCTATTCTTCAACAAATGGTACAATTTTCTCTATTGTAGGTTTTTCAGTTCTGAGTATAGAAGGCTGTGGTCTTACTCTTTCCAATGCAGAAGTTCACCATATAATTGGTAAAACTTCAGATATAATTAAAGCCTTGAAAATTAGGATGCTATGAAATAATATTTGTGAGCTGCAACTGTGGCCCTGTAAAATAGAGCAGTTCTGAAGGCAGGTTTGAGATATCGAGGGATAATGAGGAATAAAAACAGGAAATATTGTTGGGGATGAAAAGACACAGTTCTTTAAAAGCATGTGGAAAAAGGAGGAAAAAGAATTAATTATAAAGAGAGAAAAATATTTGGAAGCATAAAGGAAGCCAAAAGAAAAAGTGAACAGAAGAACAAATAAAGAGCAAGGAAAACAGGCATGACAAATTAAATTTGGGGGGACAGAATGAAATTTCAAAAAGAAAGAAATCTTTTTGGCAGAGTCCTGGAAGCATTAAATGTTAAGGATGCTACTGTAGAAGTGTGAATTGCTGTTTCAATGAGTGCAACAAAAGCATGGAAGAGGAAACTGCTGATTTCTAACTCCAGTTTACCTAACAACTCACAATGAACTCTGGGGTAGCCTTCTTTCCCCTTCTCTGCCTTGGTTCCTCTCTCTGCGAAAATTACCTTTTTCCAAAAGGCATTATGATGTTTACATATGCTGTGCTTAAAAAATACTAGGCATTCAGAGTTATTAATGCCAGTAAGCATGTCCTCTTCCTCAGTTTTTAATATAATATTCATGAAACACCTTCCAATTTAAATTCTCAGGCAGAAGTATCTCAGGCATTTTGCACAAATTCATTTAGAAATATCTTATTTCTTTTTCCTAAAACAAACCTTACCTAAACAATTGAAGAGAGTGAGTATCTTCTAATCAGTTTATTTTGAATATTCTGACCAGTCCTGTACCTCTTCACATGAACAGTGTTATAGTCAGATGGTGGAATAAACCCTGAAGAATATAGTAGAAATACCAGTGTGCTATACTGAGAGATAAGACTAAAAATGTCAGTTGTTTAAGGACTACATGGCACAATCATACATTAATTCCTCCATTTTGGCCCAAAACACAAGGAAAAAAAGTAATTCCACATAATGCTTTAATCCAGTATGCTGAAAAGAATAGCCTAAGTGAAGCCTTTGCTCATTTAAAAGCAGTAAATATCTTGTGTCCTGGGTGAATTCCCATCTGCTCTCTTTCCTTAGAAAAAAGGCCTCTAACACTGAAAGGTGAGGGGAACCATTTTCCTACTGCCAACACTGCTGCTATTTAGAAGAAAACAGAGGAGAAATTTCTTCAAATATTTTTTTCAAATTAATACTCCATTTCCCAAACCCTCAGCTTTTCTCACAGTATAACTGTTACATTGATTGAGGTTCCTCTATATTTTCTGAATAAGGGGACAACAGAGAACAACAGGGAGAGGGCTTCCAAAGCAAACTGCCTATGACTTGCCTTCTATCTCAATAGACTTAAACTAGGTTCTTTTATTATTGAGAATACCACAGGAAAGTATAATATTCTATTCAGTTCTGGAAAATACTACAGGTAGGACTGCAGTGTATAGAGCCTTGTCAGCTAGACAGCGTACTACAATGGAAGAAAATAGAGCAAGAACGATTTTTTTATTTGTATAAAATATATTGTTCTTCCAGGCTGTAGTGAAATAGTTTCTATTTAATTGCAGAGAAATCCTAAGAAGGTTACAGCAGTGAAACATTAAAATTCTAAGGGCAACTAATAACATTAAAACTTTATAGCCCCAGATAGAATAATTTAGACAAAAACAACATGAACATATGTTTTGTGTAATAATAACAAACATTTATAGCTGTCAAGAGAGAAAAACACAGGTTTATGCACACCTTAATGGTGTGCATGGGTGAGCATGAGTATATTTAAAACATAATATATTACAAAATTGACAGCAGGCATGACTCTTCTGGGTACTATGTTAAATCAATGAATAAATTACCAAAAGTGTGTTGTGGCTGTTTGGATGTGTAATTGAGCTTAACGTATGTAGTGTTATTTCAAAAGAAACTGTTCAAGGAGTTTCTAGACCAATCCACTATGCATCTTTACTAAGCTGTTTACAAATAACAATAAATGAAACTGTCTCACAGTAGGAAGGAAGTTTAGTTATATGCATTACATAAATGGGAGAAAAGTTAATTTTAATATATTTTTCAGGAATTAAAACCAAACTTATTATAATATTGCTAGGATTCACTGAATTGGAAATCAACATTTTTCATGTTTAATTTTAGACTTATTTTAATTAGCTGATACTTTACAAACAAAAGCCTTTGTAGTAATACAGGTCAGGAATAAGTCTTCTGAGATAAATATGTATGCTTCATACAGTAACTGTACTGAACAGCAAGAATCAATGCCCAAATAAATAAACCAGCAAAAAGATGAACTTAATCCTATTCTGTTTATTTCCTTAACACGTTTCCTGTCCAATGTCTAAAACCATTTTATTATGCTAGAAAAATATGAACTTTTAAACTTTATTTTTCTTGACTAATTACTATCAAAAAACCTCAAATTTGCAAACTAGTCCATTAATTGCCATATTTAGGAAAAAAAATGAGCACATACAGCTGTTCCTTGTTTCAGGGTTGTTTCATCCTACTATACACAGAATTTTTAAAAGACAAATTTACCCTATTTTTTGTATTTATCTTTATATTTTGCAGTTCTAGTATTACTTGGTTATGCAATGCTCTAACTGCTTGCACCTCAAATCTAAGATAGGGAGGGCAGCCTGCACAAAGTACATAATACAAGCACTCAATAACCTTGTAGTCTCCAGGAAAATTTGCCAAATCAACAGCAAGGACAGAAAAGACAAGCTGACCTCACCCTCATCACCTTCTTCTTGTCCCCTTCCTCCAAACGGAAATTATGATCCTTGAATGGAAGCAATCATAAATGCACCATTTGAAGTTCTGTTGTGTATCATAGCTTTAAGTGAAAGTATTTCAGAACACATGATGCTGAGCTCTTAATCAGATCTGAACTTTTTCCTTTGCAATTTTCTTTCTCTTTTCTCAACATTTTTCTTCATTTTGTAAGGGATGATGTAGACAGCCAGTATCAACCATACTTGTGATTTTCTTAGGGCTCATAAACTCAAGGATTAAGGCATTCTGTGCTAAATGCCTGTCTCCTTTCTATAACATGACTGCAAAGAGGAAAAACAGGATGAAGAAATGAAGTGTACATGGCCAGATGAGCTATTCTTTTGCTCTGGCGTGATGATGGTTCATAAAGCATGCTATGGGGCAATTATAAAAGAATATGGCATACCACCTGTCTTCTGGTCAGAAAACCCATTTTGCATTTAAAGCCATCTTAAGTTAACTGTAATTAACATTTACAGCTGCCCATGAGATACGGCACAGTACACTACTACCACACATATTTTTGTTGCGGTTACATCCAGGTGTTTAAGGAACAAGTTTAAATTTCTAAATGTGATGCAATCCCCATTGTATCTCCCACTTTAGTTACACTACTTTGGGTAAGTATAATTATCAATAAATGAGCATCTTAAAGCATCTGAGATACTTTAAGAAAAGCTTAATTAAAAATCCAGGCAAACAAATAAAACACATCCACAACAAAAAACCAAAAAACAAAAACAAAAACCACCAAAAAAACCACCAAAAAAGGAGCAAAAGAAGTTATTTCATAAAAGTTACTAGACCTGACATACAAATGAACATCTGCTTTTATCATAAGCATCTTGCAGGCTTGTAATGTTAGTCTATATTTCATCAAATGCTCTACTGAATTTATTTTTTTGTCTCACAACATATATAGACATAAAGAAGTCAGGTAACACAACAGTCAGCACCATATTCTGTTACCTTCTAATAGATTGGCTTAAAAAACTAGCAAAATCTGTAACATCAATTCACATTTAAAGTTTAAGTGTAGTCAAGTATACTATGCCACAAGACATTTAAGAATAAGTCAGTTTGAAAATGCAGGATGTCCAAGTAGATTTTTCCTTCAAACATTGTTTCACCTGATTTCTCTTTGTGACCACCCTAGTGAAGAATAGATGCTTAAAGTACACAGCTGAGAAGATACTACAAGTTAAATCATTGCTAGAAGATGTTCTGAAAGACTGAAATAAGAAGTGAATTGGAAAAAACAAAGGGAAACGCTACCAAATCATGCTGTGTATAGAAGCAATTGAAATAATTTTAAAAGAATAAAAGCATGAAGAAGATAAAATTTACCTTTATCTCACAGTATCTTTGTTCACATCAATGTTTCTTTTGTTCTCTATTACACATTTAATCACTCTTGGACATCAACCGTAACAGAAAAAACTCAAATACCTAACTGATAATTAAGTACAGTAATATTTATAAGAAGATAGTTTATTCTGTAGATAGGAGCATTAAATTAATGCAAAAAGACAATGAAAGTAAAATTTCTTTTTAAAGATCAGAGGAGTGCCATGCCAGTCACTCTTTAATGGAATAAAGCAGTAATTTTTGTTTTCAGACCAGTAATATAAGTTTAATAAAATGACAAAGTTAGAATGCTATTAACAGAAGCAACAATCTTTAGAGATGACATCTGACAACAGCATCCCTATTGAGCTGTCCTATTTAAAGTACAAGATTTCTATGAGACTACATCAAAAGGGAAAAACTAGATTTTCAAACATTGTTTTTTTTCAAAAGCAAAACATGGTGGAACAGTCTGGCACAAAAAGAATAGAAAAAAGCATCTCAGTAGAGAAGGCAATCTTAGCTTACTCCTCTAAATCCTGCATTACCAGAGGTACTTAGGATGAGACATGTGAGATGACATTGCATTGCTATTACCAGAGTTAGAAAAAAATAGACTAGTGGAGATAGAAGATTACAACCTTTAAGTCCAACACCTAGATCATATGCCTCATCATCTTACCAAGCCAAAATATTTATCATTGTGATACACAGGTAGAAGACACATTCAAGTTTTACCATTCAATCTGACCAGCACCGTTTGTCAGAAGTCAGAGCACCAGACTTTCCTTCCCTTGCATTGCCAGCAGGGGCTGACACAGCATTGAACTCAGAGAGCCTCCCTGCACACTCCTGTACTATATACCACTTGTGATCCTGCTGTAATCCTGAACTGTTCTGAGGAGGGAGAGGTGGCATGGAGGGTGCAGGAATAAGATACGAGAAAGGAAACTGAACTGAAAAGATCTGAATTTCAACTAATTTGCTTCATTAGTTAAACTCAACTACAAACTTGTTTTACCAAGGCATTTTACGTCAGCTAGGATCCCTTCTTTACATTTGCTTATCTATTACAGTAATTTCACGATTATAAGCCGCACTGAGTATAAGCCGCACTTCCGGGTGTCAGTAACTTTTCATTCTTTGTCCATACATAAGCCGCACCTGATTATAAGCCCCAGGTTACAATACAGAGTGTGATAAAAGGTATCTACTCTATCACCATCTGTTGAGGGTGGGGGCAGTGATCCTTATCTCCATGGGAGATATTCTGTTAATGGGCCATCCATTGAAACCAGGCGGGGCATTGCTCTTTATCTTTTCACAACCAATCCTTCCTCCAGCCAGTCATTTCCTGCTAATGGCCATTGAGTCCCACTGTGGGACTGATAAAATTACTTCATCCCATTGGAAGTTGCTCCAGTCAGGGGCAAGAGCCAAACATTTATTACCAAGATATAAACAGAGGTTTTGGGACACTAAGGGAGCCCCTTTCTCCACTGGACTCCAGAGGAAAACCGGATTTCTCCAAATCACCACTGGACCTTTAGAGGGAAACTGCACCTTGTACAGGAGCACTGCTTCAACTGAATCACATCTGTCACTGCAGGAGGATGCAGCCACCATGGAATGGGACTGCTACCAACACCCTGCCTGATGGGGTGTCAGGTTGTATTCTGACTTTGTCAGGGTTTGGAGTTTGTTTCTTTGTAGTACTATATTTCTATTTTAATTTCCCTAGAAAAGAACAGTTATTCCTAACTCCCATATTTTTGCCTGAAAGTCCCTTGATTTCAAAATTATAATACAGTAATTTCACGAATACAAGCTGCAGCAATTTGACAAAAATTTTGGTGGAACCCTGGAAGTGCGGCTAATAGTCGGGGGCGGCTAATACGTGAATAATTTTCTGACATTTACAACCCCAGACATGCCAGCCAGGGCACCGAGCCAAGCACCTGCCAGTAAAAGCCGGTATTTCGCGATTGTTACAAATTGTTACCTCCCTGCAGGCGGCACAGGGGGCGGGGAGAGAGGTAGGAGAGCTCTCTTCTTCCCTCCTCTGCCGCAGCCCAGGGGAGAGACGGGGGGACCCTGTGCCGCCATTGCCACGGCTCGGGGAGGAGGGGGGGGGTTCTGCCCCCGCCCTCCGCCGCCATGGAGGGAGCAGGGGGTGCTCCGTGCCCGGCCGGCGCCGCGGTGGGAGCGGGGCCGGGGAGAGCGAACCCAGAGGCGGCGGTCAGCCCCGAGCGGCACCACCAAGCTGGGCCACCTGACCCCATCAGCAGCTCCTAGCAGGCCAAGCCTGCACAGCCTTAGTTGAGCCAGTAAACCCCGCCCTGCTGTGGTTCTGTTAGTATTTGGCAACTTTGTTGCACGCGGGTCCTCGCTGCGAATGACAGAGTGGCTTGTATTCAGGTGCGGCTTATTTATGGACAAAGAACTAAATATTTGCCAACACCCAGAGATGAGGCTTATACTCAGTGTGGCTTGTATTCGTGAATTTACTGTAATTTGGAGGGAGGGGGTTTACATTCTCCATTTCAAAGAGAAGTTCCTGCCTTTCTCAGCAGACACCTGTCCTCCAAACTAAAACAGCAACTTTTTGTTCTTTGTCCGTATATAAGCCGCACCTGATTATAAGCCGCACTTTGGGTTCGGACCAAAATTTTAGTCAAAATGGTGTGGCTTATAATCGTGAAATTACTGTAATCTATTGTAGTGTGTTCCATCAACTTCTGAACTCAAACTCTTTTAAATAAGCTATCTTTCTGCTGTGGTCTAAAACCTTGAATGAGCCTTACAGAGAAGTAGAAAAGTAATAACTCTGGACAGGGTACCCTAGAAATTTCTGCTTAGACTGGGCGATGTTGACTTTTCAGTAAAATATATCTGCATATTTGTGTGCGCATGTTACTAAAAATTATTAAATTTGGATTTTTCTAGAAATCTGAGAAGCACGTGAAGCAACAGGCTGAGGCTTTCACCTGAAAGTTTCCACCAATATTCACTTCTGAAAATATGTTATATTCAAAATAAAAGGAAAATAAATGCAACAATATGATTATGTAGAGAGAGTAGAAAGGACAGATATTGGCAAAATAGGAAATCAAGGTCTATGAGTGCTTAACACTTCTTTTATATCACTTAAGTTAGATGTGTTCATATGAATATATACTCAATGCCCATGTGTTTTCATATTTTCAAATGCAAGCCAAACCCAAATGGGTTTTTGCCTAAATAAAACTTGTCAGAGTTGGTCCACTTACACAGGGGAAGTAACAACAGCCTAACATACTTTCAGAATTCCAGGTAATAATGTTCAAATTCAAATAGCATTATGATAAAATTAGCCCCTTGGGCGTATGCTGGTTTAAATATCTGTTCTCATCAAGTTCTCAGTCTGCACTTGTTCTCAGAGGAGAGATTTAGATTTAAAATATCTTTCAAACTGAACTTGATCTATGTTTTAATGGAAAGTAGCCCTTCTCATTCCCGAAGTAAAAAGTCATAATTTCTTTGCTAACTATGTAAGCATAACTGCTACTACTAACAGAGATGGATGTTAAAAAGGCAATAGTAGCCAAAAGTAATCAATATAAAATATTTTAAATCATCAAGATGTAAAAATTGTAAAAGTTTATTATAACTACCACAGATACCTCAAACTACTTTTCATGTCTTCAAATCAAATATGACTTTTGATATTTTTGAAGTAAATTTTATAATATGTTGCTTTTAAAAGCGCCCACGTTTCATAACAGGTTTGAATACTATGCTTAATAGTAGATACAATTTAGATGCAAAAAAATTATCATTTTTAAAGTGTGGCTCTCTCATTTTTAAACTTAGTAGAGAGTTAAATAAACCATGGATAAGGTTACTGTCAGATTCAATGAAAAAAACATTAGGATCTCCACTACTTTTTAGAAATTTGGGCTTGTTAAAATTTATTAATATTATTTTAGATGCTATGAAAACAATCCTGTTATGTAGAATTTGTAGGAGATTGATGTATAAATAAGAAAACAATCTAAGCTAAAATGGGACCGAGATTTGCTTGCCAAGACTTTAGGGACATCATTAGTTGAAAAACTAGAAAAATATTTGGTTAACTTGTGATATAGAGAAGTTTTACCAGGGCTCATCTAACCTGAAAGATGAGGTTTAGGATGGAGCTATTATTCATTTGTCTTGTCTTATTGCAGTTCAAAGAGTGACTGCTTAGATTTATTCCTTTTTCTGTGAAGGGAGGTCCTGAATTAAACACAAAATCATTCCTACCGCCCACTAAAAAGCATACAATTAAGAACTAAAAAGCATACAATCAAGAATTCAAGACAAACAATTTCCAATAAACAACAGTGAATCTACTGTTTGGAACCTGACAACACGTCTAGCAGCTTTTTTGGGGGTTTTTTTGTGCACCTTTAATGGTTTTGATTCAATCACTCTGGGAAAAAATATGACTATTTCAACAAAAGGAACATTTTCAAAATAGAGTTCTTGTAGATATGTAACTCTTAAAATCTTCTCTCAACTAAAAATTACCTCCAAAAGAAGTGGTCTAGTGTTACATTTACAAGCCCATTTGTACAATCCTGCACCTAAGTCAGGTGTTATCATGCAACAAAAATTCAGTTATTATTGCAATATTTTACCCTCAAAACATTGAGTCAGATTCACCCCAGTGGCCTCAGTAATACAGACTGTGAATTTCCAGCCACAAACCCGTGTCCATTTTCCCTCTGAAGCACCCAATCACCACCAAAATCCACAATGGGCTCACAGCGGCAAACAAGGCTACCTATGACTTAATTTGATTCACAGCCTTTCCTAGAAGATCTCAGCTGTGTAAATCCTTATGAACAGCCATATGAAATGCAATATTTTCCATCTGGAAAAGGAACAATAGTTCTGACCCCTGTTTCTCTCAGGGTGTGTTGAAGTGTAAGCCAGAGTAAGCCCTTGTAAAAGAGCTGAGAAAGATTCAGTTTGCTTATGCCTGTGTTTGCTAAAATGGGCATGGTCTAATAACACAAAAAATTATATTTTATCATCCTGGAAACATAAAATCACCCAAAATTTACCAGTTTAGTTAAAGTATTTTAACAAAGCAAGAACTCATTCAGTTACATAATTCCTTTACTCAAGGACAGATATTAAATACAAGACAAGAATCTTGGCAGTTTTATGAACATTATTCTGTATGAAACTTCAACTTAAGATTATATACATTTAGAAGTTTAAAGGAAACATTCTGTGCATGAGAGATTACGTGATTACTTTGGCTTTGCCTGGGTTTTTGAAAGCTTCTGCCTTAGCTGAAGGAAATTTTGCTTCAAAATATAAGTCACAAATTCTTGTCAATGCACTAGTTTTGCCAACAAAAACCTCTGTACCAGAAAAGAGTACTAAAACTGTTTTCTTTCTATCTGTACTAAAATTACCATACAAAATATTTCAGATAATTCTCAGAATCAGATACAGTACCACAGTCAACAAAACTTTTCTGCTCTGTTGCCAGTCACATCTTTTATGTGCTTCAGTAGATCCCTTTCTTCTTGTTTTTTTGACAGACTCACTATAAGTCAGTCCCATTCAATAGTCCATGTTCAGACTCTCCTTTTAGCAATGCTAATTTCTGCTTCTAAACTTATTTTAAACCATCTTTCTCTTTCCTTTTATTCCTTCACTCTAAAACAACAGGCAGAATTATGGCGTCATCTCTCGTTTCCTTACTGAAGATACTTTTGGTTACAATTAGGTCTGTGCACAGAAAAATTATATCTGTAACATTAAAATTACACAACTTATAAAGCAAGGTATTAAAAACTAGAAAACAGAGGAACCTAAAGTGTCTAACTGTGCCAAAAGACACAAAATTTCCTTCCTCTTGCTTTCTTTTTGTGTTCTTTTCATTGTTACATCAACATAGCTTGTTTAAATTAGCTAGGAAATTCTTAATGTTTTCAATCCCATATTTGGATAACAATTAATATCAAAGGAACTCAGTCATGTTTCATATACTCCAGTAAAAGCACTAAAAAGACAGGCTTACTGCTTGCAAAACCAAAATTATGTCTATTAATTTACAGAAGGATTTTGTTGATATCACTATCCTTTTTATCTCATTGGCCAACTCATACATGGTCCAAATCTCCACCGTAGAAGCTGACATATCAAGACTACTGTAATGTCATATACTGAAATACATAAAGCCAAAATAATAACCACAATTAATTTTTTCTAGTATGGAAGAATTAACAGCATCATTTGTACTTAAGACTGAGATGACAGTATCTTTAGTCTAGACTTCCAAAGTTTCCAAAAATTCAGAATTGAAACATCACATGAATGCTTTTAAACTGTTCAGCTACTAGGCATAATAATAGTATTTATGTACAGATAGTATTTTAAATATTCAACAATATAATAATGTTGCCTCAATGGAAACATATCAGAGCCTTCTGTTCTAATTACAGGAAAGCACTTCCCTATTACCATCTTTGAAGCACTGAATGGTGAACTGTGCTGTAATACTTTTCAGCACAGAAATACGTTGCAGGATATTATAAAGTGTTGCTTTCATTAGTGAAAGGTAACAACTATTTAACTGTGCCCAAGACTATCCAATTGTTCTGAACAGAAGACACTAACACATGCAGCTGAAACTGCAAAGAATTGAGGTGGCAGATGGTAATTACTGATACTGGAAGTAAGCCTGGGTAAAGGTGGTTAGAATTTCAGTTTAATGTCTCATCTATGAGGTGCTGCACTCATGAGATAAAACTCTCTCATATTTAGATGGGAATGTGGCTCATTATGGACACATTAGAGGAAAAAATTACTTCTTCTAAAGCACAAACACCAACTTTTCTTGTACACTACTTTTCCACAAAAAAAAGACTTGATTAAGCCATACGACAACAACAGACCAGAATGGCATGTGTATCACCAGATTACAAGCCCTTTCCATATGTCTGTACATCAGAAATGAAAGTCTTATTTCCATTTCATTATTTTTTCAAATTGTTACTGAATAAGTAATGGCTATTTATTTGACAGTTTATTCCACAGTATTATGAACACAGGAACCAGGATTTAATCCACAAGTCTGATCTGAGTTTTTGCATATGGAAAAATAGAGCAAGAGAGACTGTCAAATAAACAAATTTAGTTTGAGATGTAAAGTTTTAAAAGTCTGCTGCAATTTAAGTAACTCCAGCAAGATAAGTAAAATGATCCTTCTAGCACATGTTATTCCTGCCCTTCCACTAGAAGCAAGTGAAGGAGAAGAGAAGGAAGGCCAGTTACATATGCCATTTGACAACTTCAAAGCACTACCCACTACAATAATATATGCAATACTTCAATTGCATATACTGGACACCAGAAACACAGTTTTCAAAGTGGTTATGTAAGCAAAAAAAATACTAGATTCTGAAATCATGGTCTCTCTTGATAATATTTAAATCTGTCTCAGCAATAAATTTTCCCTTTTTTAAAACAATGAAAGAAAAAAATACTGATATATTGCTTTTAATATTACAGCCTATGCACCATACTCATGAAATACAGAGTGGATAAAAGCCACTGAGGAAAAGAAAATTATCTATTCACACTAGTCACAAAGATGCCAAAACACTTCATTTGTATATTCCTTTTACATCAAAGTATTAATCTAAATGTGGTAGTCATAGCTGCCTGATTAGATGGCCAGAACAAGTTACAAGTATTAGGTCAAAAAGAAAAGACTTCTAGCATTCTCTAAACTTTGCCCTGCCTCGCCTATTTCCCAAACTCATCTTCGTATGAAAAGACTGAGCAGGATATAATTGTTCTGAGCTGTGGTGTTCTGTTCCACCCACTAGGTCTGAGACCAGCATCACTATAAAGCTGTCTGTGAAGCAGCATTTCCAGAATCCCAAACAGTGATTGATACTAAACAGCTTCACCAAGTTTTCAATTTTTAAATGAGAATTACTTTTCTGTGTGCTGAAGATTGTTTGTTTAGAACGATTGCAAAAGCTGTAAAATTATATGCAACTGAGTGGGAAATGATCCCGGAAGTGTGTGATGTTTAATTACATATCAAGAGGAAATTACACTGGTTTTCTTTTTCCCTTTATACAAAGGTTTGTTTAACCACTTCATATTCCATTCCTGAACCACCTACTATTTCTGTGACTTACAGTTTACGTTGTTAAATGTGTTTTTTTACCTCTTCCTCCAATGCTCTTCAAATCCTGACTGCTTCTATCATTAACCCACTGACAAGTCCATTTTAAAGTTAACAAATTCTTCTCAAGTCTGTTTTTTACCTAGAACAACTAAGTCAGATTTCAATGGTCTATGTATTAAGTCCAGTGTCTTAACCAGCTACATGCTTAGCTTTCTAAAGCTGTAATGGGAAATAAGAAATGTTTTTCAGTAATAAAACAATAATTCTGGAAAGAAACAAGTCCAGAAGTACAAACTGTATATATATTTTTATATATTCTGCAAATATATATATTTTTGCTGAGCATACCATTATTCTTTTGACCTACCAGCCTTTAAGTTCTGATGGTGTATTCTGAATTGGTACCAAAACAACCCATGAAACTTAATTCAAATATTTGTTTGCAGAACAAAAATACCCAAATCTCAAAAATTATAGTAATGTACAAATGTATGCTGGGAGTGGAATTTGCAACTGACACTAAGAATAATATTCCATACAATGTGAAGGAGAATGTGTAGAATGGAAAAATGCTATTAAGATTTGAATGCTTTTAAAGGAAATCAGTTACCAGACTAATTTGCAGGTTCTTCAGAAAGCATTGAAATTTTCCACCAAACTATGACTTAAATATATCAGGGTAATATTCAGATATTTACACTCACAGCCATTAGATACAAAAGTAAATCATATGGTTTTCAATACCACTCTTTCCTGTTTATTTAAAGGAATACTGTTCCAGTAATCCATTTGTGAGGGAGAAGTGACCCGATTTAAGAGATCGCTTACAAAACAAGTTGTCTCAGACATCTTCAGAAGGTGAAAAAATGAAAAATGCACGCATATATGAAACTATTCCTCCTGTTTTCCAGATATATTAGAATATTACTTACAATTTCCATCAAAAGTAAACACATACCATAGCTAAATGTCTGAAGATTCAGAAGAAGAGATAGGTGTATTGTATGTATCATGTACCACTCATACTGCTAGATCAGTATATGTTGGAATATGCCATTTTTAAAGGCACTTCTCAATGGAGTAAGAAAGCAAAACTTTATATCCTTTAAACTGAATACAGTCATCAATTCTTCATTTATAAAAATGACAATAATAGTTGAGTAAATACTTAGAGAAAATGTTTTCCTAAGATTTTACAGAGGATGCAATATATTAGAAGAGCTTAGATATCAGGAATATTTTAAATCAATCCTAAATCTTCTATGGCAATCACTATAAGCCACTATGAAACTTACATAAAATAAAATCAAAAATATCCTAAGCAAAATCTGAATTCTTGGCTACAAATGTTGACGATATATTTCTAGAGTTCAGAACAACCCTTTCCCCCTCCCACTCTTCACTTCTCTCATTAAAGATGCCACGGTGCTATGAAAACATGTTTTAAAAAGTCCTAAGGGAAAAGTTTCCTAGGGTCTTTGAAATTTCTCCTTTTCCTATTTCTTTACAGATTTCTAACACCAACACTATTCCTGTAGTTTCACAAAAAAGGCAAAAATAAAAATACCCTCTAGGTATAATCTTTCAATTTTCTATTACACTTCTCAGGTTCTTTTTGTTTTTTGAAACAAATGCAAACTGAAATGTGCAGCTATATTATTAGTTGTATTTTAGTTTTAGTTAATCTTTTAGCGTGAAGAAGTAGATGGTATTTGACTGCTCTGCTGCACGTACATACAAGAATCAAGGAAAATATCTTTAGTTTGATTTTTTTTTGTCTTCTTTGTTTAAATTTACCTGTAGGCACAAACAAAAACAAACAAAAACCCCCCAAAACCAAACCAAACAACCATTGCTCCAGTTTCCTATCTCTATGATAAAAAGTACAGGATTAGGAGTTCTCACCTACCTATATGAGAAATTTACTGCAATATAAACCCCACCTCCATTTCTCCCTTTGCAAGCAAATAGTTGAATATAATCATTCCAAGATAGAGATTCCACAATTTTCGTCACAAAATCCAGCTAGATTTTAGAATACTTGTTACAGGATAATTTTGATTAGGTAGGTAAACACTTGGTCATAGATGAGTCAAAATATTCAGAGATACAGGATCATATTACTGGTAGGCAAAAACTTAGCTTTGAGCTATTCTATTTAGTTTAACAGAGCCCATTGTGAAATCAAGTGTTGTTCCACCACCTACTTCCTAAAGGAGGAGCTATATGGCCCATGAGCACTTTCCATCCTGCAACTGATGAGGGATATCAGTTAAAATTGTCTCCGCATATATATGTTTTCCTGTATTTTTGTTTCATTGACTCTTCCTCCATCTCTAAGACCATTCTTGATACGCAGAATTATGGTAAGAAATCACCAAAACTTTTCATGTAATCACAGCCAAGAGTTGCCCTACAAACTACTCTCTTGGAAGCACTGAATACCAGTGCTAAGAATTGTCTTGCATCAGAACCAGAAAATCCACTCAGCACAACCATCTCTGTTGTTTCCAGAAACAGAGACCATTATTTTTTCTAAACATTTCAGCAAATGTGTGCCAAGATATTGAGTTATTGGATTGTTCTCCTCCATATTCTCTGCTTAAGAAACAACTGCTTATGATTGACGGTGATGAAAGGTCATGGGGCCCTAAACCAGAAGTTTCTACTGTGCATAATATCCTTACACTGCTTGCACCAATTTGAATAAACATGGTCTGCATTTAAAATGCTCTTACAAATACTAAGTTTGGCAACTGGTAACTACTGTAGCCCTCTTTAATAATTAATAGCAACAAAATTATGACAGGTGTCAATAACTTACTCTTAAAGTACTTGTATTCAACACAAGCACTATTATGGACGACTTACACTTGGAGTGGAAAGATTTGTGGAAAGGCATATGACCTTCTTCCTTCTACAATGGCCATCCCCTAATTAAGCAATGCATCTGATAGTCATTAACAGGAATGAGATAATGAATCACTTTCTCTCTTCTTTGTTAATTTGCTGTAACCAAGCGGCTAATGGATGTCAGAGCTGAGTGATTGCACTGATTATAGTGATTTATAGTTGCAACAAAACAATTTAAAAGCATTCTGATTATTCATGTTAAAGATGCTTTATGTTTTGTTTACTAAATGTTTTATGTTCCCCCTCCTGCCCCTCTACACACAATAAGACAGGTCTTGCTGCAAAACTTGAAAGTTCTAAGATTTTTTTATTGTTTCAGAGTAAGGCATTTCATTTTGTTTATAAAAAAAGTTTACCCAGTAGAAATGAAAAGCCTTAGGGTGGAAAGAAAACTTCAGTGGTGCCTAGTTCAAAAGAAGACGGAAATAAGAGGAAATAAGACAAACTTCAAGCCACTTACCTTAGGGCTCCCAGTCCCTTCCTCATTCTCTGCAGACACATCAGTAGCCAGTATCTCTGCTTTGATGATATCCAGAGCCCTAAGAATCCAGCTGTGTTGCCGTTTGATTTGCCTCTGTAGTTCCTTCCATTGACTTGCAATCATCTGCAGCATGTCCTTCAGTCCTTCTCCAAAATGAAGGGGGAAAAATAAAAGCTGTAAACTCAACATCATCTTTAAATATCATTCTTTATTCAAATAATTAGCAGGATATTTAAAATAATAAACACAAAAAGAGTTTTAATGTGTTTCCTCATTAATAAATCCAAGCTTTACTATTGTTCACCCTGCAAAACAATGCTATAGAGACAAACACTTCTTTTAGCCATCATGTTAAATTTTGATTCAGTTTCAGGTGACAATTTCAAGAGAAAAATTCCACATAAACTGTCATTTCTCTGCAGTAGGGAACACTGGTAATCTCTCTCTCTAATATACAATCTTTGTCTTGAAGCATTTTTTAATCCTCCAAAGACATTTTCCTTACCTCAATTCCTTTAAATACTTCCTGTAATTTACACATTCCTGTTTCCTACATCTATGATGACATGCACTACTCTCCTTAGCTATGGCTTTTCTGTCTTTTTGGAAGTATACATAGAAGTCAGTAATTTCCTATTGCTTTCATGTTACACAGATATGTCTGATGCAGCGAAATAACAGAGGCACACATATAACATGATGAGAAAACAGTATAACAAAGAATAACTTCAACCTGGATGAAAAACATGTTAAGTAGGCCAAAATTAAGATGGCATTCCATAGCAGTATATGCTGATTAAAACCCTATTAGCAGACAAGTCACGCAAACATCTAAAAATATAAGAGGTGGTAGGGATAAAGAGAAATCAGTATATCTCTCTGCCTTCTCTCAATTTAAGACCTCTGAAGAAAAAGACAAGCCCAGCCAAAGGAAAGAGGCATTTTTAATTTTAATCTAGTCCTCATAAATATATTTAAATCAATGTAAGAATTCATTTAAGTGGTAAAATAAAGCTTTACCATTGCAATTACTCATGCAGAGTATGTAAATACATATATATATATTTGAAATCCTAGTTCATTATCTTAATGTTATTTCCATAGCACCTACATCAAAGAATATGTCAGTGTGAAGTTTTCAGTGATGTGATTTCAATTGAAACTCAGTCAAACAGCAAGACCAAAATAAAATGAACAGACTATTTGCAGGCAGTATTTCATTTTATAAGTATCACTGCATTGTATGCAGTATATGAAACATTTATAAATCTTGAAGGTCAATCTGATAATGTAAATATTAATAATACATAAGGAAGCGAATATATGCAGTAATTTACAGCAATGCTTCTTCATTCTTTAATAGTCTGGAGACATAAAGACTTGCAATATTTCAGAAGGATTTACCTGATTTGTGAGATACAATAAGCTCAAGAAGTTGGCGTCCTTCCTCTACCACTGCTTCTTTTAAAGCACAGTGGCTATCTACATTCAACTTAAAACTCTGCAAAAATAAAAGAAAAGGAAAAAAAAAAAAAGAGAGAGAGAAGGAAAAAAACCTCAGCATCAAACATTGGAGAGGCTGTTAACATAAAACACACATACAAAATTACTTGCTGGTTTTTATCAAGAACCACATCCCAATTCACCCAATAGCCAAACTAATTTGTGACACTAAAAGCTATTGATATTTTGTATCTGGGCTCAAAATGTTTCCATTAGATCAGCAAAGTGCATCTGTGTTGAAACAGCTGACAAATCTAGACATTCATTAGGTTTTATGAAAAGTCACAACCCGTAGGCTGTATGTGGAGCAACAGTGTTCTAGAAAATACACTAAATTTATGCCACCACATATGAGCTCTGTTTTTTTTCAGAGTTCTTTGAAATGTTGGTGATAGCACTATTTATGAAACCATAAAAAAAATTACAGCATTGAATATATTGGCCTTATGTGCACTTATACAAATCTATTAATATTGTGCTCTGAGTTAACTCTCATTTTCAAAGAACAAATCAGTCTGCCTTAGATCTCTGCATTCCTAATTTGAAAAGCAACTATTTTTCATCCTTTTTTATCCTAATATTTTCAGTAGTTGGCAAAGGATCTCTGCTCTCACAGTCAATGAAATATTTTTTTCTTTTTTTATTATTACTCTATTTTTACAAATTGCATTAAGATCTAGTAATAAAGGAACTGGAAACATGAGCTACTATATGTTATGCCATTTAATACACCAGTGATAACTCTGATAAATTTTTTAATCATTTTCCAGACCTTCTCACTATACTTGCCTGTAAGAAAGAGAAATGGAATACAATAGAGAAAAGGATACTTGATATATTTAATCATAAATTGTGTGCAGACCTAAATGCATGCAGGCAACATATTTTCTCTTTGAAATGTCTATGGAATAAATGGAAACAATATTTGACCACTTGGAAAAAAGAGCTTTTCCTTCTCTTGGGAATAAGTTAACTGGCAGACATGAAAGGAGACCTTGCAAGTGCACATTCATAGCTTCTGGTTTTTATAAAACTCTATACTTCTTCAAATGGTAGTGACCATGCTAGAAATAAAGTGATAGGTACCACAGAATATTCAAAAGCCCTCAATTCTAAAGGAACCAACAATTTTCTTTCTTTCCTAACCCTTGCAGTCAGGTTGATTGGCATAGCGAAAAAAAAATATTGCTAGAAGAGTAATAAAATAAGGTACTTCTACTGCTCAGAGTCTTCACAGTCTTTCAGGCAGCAATGTACGTGACAGTGATAGAATTTTTTTGAGCAATAATAAACAAATAAAGAGCAATAAACAGAAATTTTGCTACCTTTAGCATTTTGGCTAGCCCAATACTCCTTGTAGGGACATCTGAATACACTATTTTGTACCAGCTCTTGAACAACTGGGCTAGTCAAGAGAAGTTAAAAAGGAAAAAAGATGCCTAGTTTATGTCTGTCTCTTTCTTAAATCTAGAGTTTTATGAACCCAAATCTAGAAGTTCTTTTTCTTTCGTAAGAGCATGTCTGAAAAAGCACTGACAATATTTAATTTACTGTTTACTTAAAACAGGTTTCTACTGAATAGTTTGTAATCACGCACTTCACAGGAAATGCACTGTGCGTGTGCCTCACACAGCAAAAGAGAACCTAAAGGACCTGAGAGTAGGTTGTGTAATTTCATATAATTGAAGTTGAGTATAGATGCAGCTGGATGTGGCAGTGTCTCAAGATGATGTGGATGTGTTTGATAGGAAAATTGGAAAAGATGAGGTATTCTCTTTCATTAGGAAAAAAAAAGAGACTTGCTGTCCTAGAAAAGATTCATTTAACATAACGCACCAGATACTACAATACAGCTTGATTTTCAGGTGCACCTATTAACCAGTAATAATAATGCTAAACTGAAGAAGCAAAATAAGATGCATAAAGATAGGGCCAAAGTTTTGGTTTCTGACTAGCAATATTCTCCCTGAGCAAAATTCTTATTTTATGGATAAATTATGAGCAGCACAAATGCCATGAACATGCATGAAATTTAGCAGAAATAAACCCTTACCATCAGAGAGGCAGCATGTCATGGTTTAACCCTAGCCAAAATCTAAGCAACACACACAGCCACTTACTCCCCACTCAGTGGGATGGGGAAAAGAATCAGAAGGGTAAAAGCAAGAAAGTTTGTGGGCTAAGATAAAGATAGTTTATAGGAAAAGCAAATTCTGTGTGCACACACAAAGCAAAATGAGAAATTCATTCACCACTTCCCATGGGAAGGGAGGTGTTCAGCCATCCCCAGGAAAGGAGGGCTTCATCACACATAATGGTGACTTGGAAAGACAAATGCTGTAACTCCAAATATCCTTCCCTTCCTCCTTCTTCCCCCAAATTTAGGCACTGAGCGCGATGTCATATGGAATGGAATACCCCTTTGGTCACTCAAGGGGTCACAGCTGTATCCAACTTCTTGTGCACCCCCAGCCTACTTGCTGGTGTAGTGGTACAAGAAGCAGAAAAAGCCTTGGCTCTGTACAAGCACTGCTCAGCAGTAACTGAAACATCCCTGTATTATCAACACAAATCTATAACATAGCCCCATACTACCTACTATGAAGAAAATTAACTTTATCCCAGCCAAAATCAGCACACATTAGAAGGAGAGAACCATTCATATAAGTATAAATAAACAGAAACAAATGTTGTTGATGTAGTGTAGTATGAGTTTTGAATTCAGAATTATATATGTATATATCATTTCTAGTAATTTCCTAAAGAAAAAGAAGTGGACAAGCAACAGTGGAAGGAATAGCCCTCAATCAATGCTCAACATTTCTCACACCTGAGAGGCTGAAAATTTGATACATGAAAAAGACAAGAATTGAAGATGTAACAAGTATTACATGTATATACAATGGAGAAATGTAAATTTGTACAGCTAAAGATAAAATCAGACCAAATATTTGGAATGAAGGAAGACCTTCAAACACAGAAGTCCTCTCCCATCCTGGATATTTCCTGTTCCCTACTGTTTACTTATGGCATTTGGAAAATTGTAACTCTAACAGCGTGTGACCCAGGTACTCTGCTCCCCTCCTCCTCTGATCTTTCCTGATAATGAATGGAGCCTTTGCATGTGAAGAGAGGAAAGAAGAGGAGGGAAGTCAATTAATCAAAGCCATTTTTCCAGGCACATTTGCAGCTATAGAGCAGTCTAAATATCACACATGAGCACATATACATTATGGAAAATGCATGTGCATTGGCCTGACAGCAGCTTTTTAAACAACACATTAATGTCATCCCTAGAACTAAAGCATATAAAATGTACTTTACAAGTTGCAACAAGCAAAAGTTCCTTACAAAGTTCTCTTCACTGTTTGTTATCACCAGGTACCTATATATAACTATCATAACTGCTCTTATTTACCAAGAAAGGAAAAGTGAGGCAGGAAATCATGCAGTTTTGGAAAAGCCACAGAACTATAATAAACAGAGTTATAACTCCAACTGTGTAAATACAAGGTGCCAGGAGTGGTATCTTCTGCTGATGGCATGGGGCAAAGGAGCCCAGTCCTCACAAAATGAAGGTGTCCCCTGACTTTCAGGAAACTTATTGATCCAAAAGATTACAATAGTGCAGAATATCCATTGGTTAAAAAAGTAGCACCTCCTGATCTATGCTGGACTCTAAACACACTAAAAATAAAAGAGTGCTTTCCCAGAATGCAATAATGTCTCCCTCATATCTTACTTTTCTATACAAGTGTGTATAAGAAAAAACTGTGGGAAAAAACCCATATTTTTTAAATTCCCCACAGGATTTATTTTGTGGTTATAGCTACTTAAATTTAAGAAGCTTCTATTGTGTAGGTATTCTACACTGTGTACACACATTGAACTCTGATATGCAACATTTCACCCTCCGTTCTTAGAAAATCTGTAAAATTTGGTAAAACCTCTGGGTCTTGATCTATTCCCATCCACGGTAAGGACAAACGACTAGATTTTTTTTTTCCAGAGGCACAGAGACTTACTATAAGCATGATTTTTTTCAAGTCATAATGTCTCACTTGATTGTTTCTAGTGCACAGTCTCTGAAACACAAATCAGCAACTAGGTGTCGTGTGAAACCTACAATGTATACATAAATATAGGTTAGTTTGGATGACACGGTGGTTTACACCTATTATCAGATTAAGACAATGTATTAAACAAAATATCCTAATTTTCTCAGTTCAGCATACTATCAGAATGTGTGGTGCACTGGGATACCCCTGAAAGAGAATTTTCTTGAGGTTCATTTTTTATATTTATAAATACCTTTAAGAATAATATTATCGTTTCTAGAGTACTTATTTTTTAGAGCAATTGTACAGACAATTAAAAATTTTCCGTCATGGATTCTGTAGTTTCAGAATTTGAAAAAGGAAGATTAATTTAAGCTTTCCTAATAGTTTTTTTGAGAAATCTACCTTATTGAAATATTGACTTCTATATTTAGGTATAGTTGCAAGTATATTTTGGCTAAGAATGTAGCACTTTTAATTATAAAACCCACTGGTGGCAGATATAATACAATTGTGAAATTCAGAGTAATGAGAATTGTTGCTGGTAGCAAAAATATGGGATAGCCACTTAATGTGTCTTAAAAAATGTGAAACAATTCCTGAAAAACTATTTTTATATGCTTAATATACAGTTAGTTTTGCAACTCTATTGGTCCGAGCACAGTTACCTTCCAATAATTTGCTATGACAAAATATCAGGATATCGAGCTCTGAACTCAATTTTTGGTCATGGAATGACAACTATCTATTTTCTTCTTCTCTTTTTTTCTTGAGCATTTTTGATGTCACAGAAAGTCTCTGTTTAGACAGTGCCTATTATTTAAGTTAAGAATTTGAGTTAATAACATAATAAGCCATGTAATACCTAGTGGTATTTTCAGACACCTGAATGCTACCTACCAATGCCATTCAGTAAATATTACTATGTAAGATGTCCTTATATTAACATGGAAACCATTACACATTCAGCTTCTAGCAAATTCTAGCACTTTTTAAAATTAAGCTTCCTTAGTATTAAATAAGCACCACTAGGATATGTTTTCCTGGGAATGAAATATTACATGTGAAATGGTTTGAGTCAATGTCTCCTTTGTTCATGCTTTCCATAAAATCAAGGTGTCTATAAAGAATTTTTTATTTTCTTCTTTTCTTTTAAGCTGTATTTTCATCTGACACTCCACCCTCTAAACAGAACACAAGCACTATGGAAATGCTTTATGCAGCTCCATAGCCAAGGCCAAGTCTCACAATAGTAAGGATTCTACCTTTGCTTTTTTAAGAAGAGCATGATGAATCCTCCTCTGAAGCAACAGTACCCACTACGTTTTGGGGGGTTTTTTTATCTTTCTGAAACTAAGAACATGTCCTCTATATAGCAATGATGACCAAGTGGTCAATTACAACCGAATGCTAAGCACACCTCTAACTCCTAGCACATCATGACCATAATTTGCCTTAGATGAACCACACATTTTCTTCTATAACCAGTGGAAACAGATATTTTTTAAGAGTGAATAGTTAATGGAAAGCAGATTTGGTCTTCTACCCTCTGCAACGATGAGAAGATGCTAAAAGACAACAATTTTTTCAGTTTCTCTGGAGCCAATTCCTTCCACTGGCCTCTGCAGGCAGATAAAAATGGGAAAAAAAACGATATCATTTTTTATGTTGGTTCACAATACCAGATTATAATCTAAAATGTCTTTGAAATTGACATAAAACTGGAAACCTCACTACTGAAATCCCACAATCGTTATGTCATGGAGGCATTGTGCTACTGTAGATGGAGATCAGATGTAAAGTGGTTTGACTACTCAGATAATTTCTCTCTGTAAGTTTATAATTAATCTAAACAGAATATTAACTGAACATTCTGGGATCAAAATGCTCAGTAATGATCTAACTATAGCAACCCTGAGAATGATTTTACCTTCTGATGATTCATATGCTTTCTCCATCTTTCACTCGATCTGAATGTACTTTTTGTCTGGGAGGAATCTACCTCATTTATGAAGAGACTAACTGTTGGGAGTTTAGTGAAGAGTAAGAAAAATTGAAGAGTGGAAATGGTGCAACAAATAAATCTGACAAAAAAGTCTGACTAAATGTTGATTGAAATACAGGTCCTGTCTTGTTTTGTCTGTGCCACATTTCATGAATCTGATCACCAAGCAGAAAGAAGACTTTGTACAGTAACAGAGGGTATAGTAGATGTGACTAATGGAGTTAAATTAAGAAGCAGAAAACTTAAGACACATGTGAAATTTGCCATGAAAGTCAGATTTTTAGATTGTATAATAACCTCCTAAGGGAAAATGTAAAGCCTGGATCCCTTGAGATCATTAAATCTAGACTTGATAAAAATGTGGGAATAAGGGCTGCAAATGCACTGACAGAGCAGTAACCCAGCTCTGTCACAGAATCACAGAATTTGTGTTGGGCAGGCAAAACTAAATACAAAGAGGCAGGCTCTACTCCAGCAGTCCCATAGTAGTTCAAATTTCTGTAAAATTACTTCACCCCTTTCCTCTCTGTCACAGCTTCTGCCATCCTAGTATTAAACAATCAGTGGTTTTTTTTTTCCTTTGTTACATCTTAAATGTGAATAACTTGATCTTCCACACATTAAATGCTTTAGATCAGTTTCTGTTTCTCACTCCCCCTTGTGTTTGTCATCTTTTAGATAACTTAGCCAAGTTTTGAATGCATAATTTTAGATGTGGAGAAAAAGAATAGTTAGCCGTACTCTCCAGGATGCCTATTTTGCAGATTCAGAAGACATAGAGGCTATTTTTGCAGATACTTTTTATTTCAAACTCACATAAATTCTTCTGCTGCCAGCTCTAATTTATTTTCTGTTTCACTACGTAAATTTCTCTTTGATTGTGTCTGTCCAAACATTTTTCATTGTCAAAAAAAAGTTCACATGAGGTTTCTTAAATTGAATCTCCATTTGTCTATTATCAAGACACAACGAGGGAAGAACACAGGCAGGAAATGGCATGGATAAAATTGCTATACAGTGAAACAATTGCTAAGTTGCCATAATCGTGGTGAATTGCACACGCATCCCACTGTATACAATTGCCCTTAATCATTTCTTGCCTTTGTGAGATACTCAGAAAATAATCTGCAGAAACCACAGTTTTCTGACTTCTTGTTCTGTCTTATCTCACACATTTCTAGGTACATCTCTTCCACCCTGAGACACTCCATGCCCAAAAACCATTTAATCAAAATATGTCCAACTTGTATTGTCCTGCCAGATGCAAAAAAAAAAAAAACAGCCAACCAAGAGATAACAGCTTTTCAAACCAAAGATTAAATCACGGGGCATAGCAGCCTTGGTAAATATGGGGGTACCAAGGGGAAAAAAACTTATACATGTATATTATTTAAATCTTGTTTACTTACTATCAGACAAAAATTAACTCTCTGGTATCAAATAACACTACATAGTTTTAAAACAGTTCTTGAAAGATTTTAGTTTCAGGGGAATATGAAGGAGATGTAATTTGTTTTATATATGTATAGACAAAAGGTTTCATGCAATTTAAAGGTGAACTAAAATTCCTTCTTAGTAAAATATAGCTAGTAAATTCCAGATAATTAACCTAATTCATTTGTAGAATTAAGGAAGGGAATAAAGTAAGTATCATAGGAGAAGCAAATAAAAATATTTACGAATCAAAACCTCCATGCATTTCCTGGATTTTCTCTATTTCTCCTGAATGCTTTGGCACTGCAAACACCAAAACATAGAAAGCAATTGTGTTACTTTGAGTACCTAAAATGTGAATGATATTATGCCTGTGAGTAACATAGCACAAAACCATGGGAGTGGTCAATAGCTCCTGGCACGTAAGTAAAAGCAAATTTAAATGTTGTTGAAAGTATGCTTGTTTGTTCTTTGAGATGCTGGTATTATCTTTTTTTATGATTTACAATCTCCAAATTTTATAAGAATAAATTTCATTTCATTTCCAAAAACAAATTACCGACTTCATCTATAAGGATAATACCAGCATAACAATACTAAAATTTCAGGCAATAGCATGCATTTTAATAGACAAAATAATTTAAAATAACAGAGTTCCTACCTAAGCATGATACAATTTACTTATAAAATAAACATTAATTTTTAAAGGTGATTCAAAAGTTGCGACAATGCTAAATTTGTGTAAAGTGCATGACCAGGTTGTCCTATATAAAGCTACAAAGCTTTTAAGCCACAATTATGTGAAATACTTTTCACTGAAATTTTCGTGTTAGGAAATTATTAGGTTAGTGCCTAGCATTTTATAATAGTGATTTGATTTCATTATATTATTTTAGTCACTGAATCCTCTGTATGAAAATAATGTCTTCTGCAAGCCATACACACCACAGACCCACTGGAATCCCATTCACCACTCAGATTTACAGTATCTCCATTGTGGAATACCTCAGAGCCTAAAAGTTGTACAGTTTTGGGTAGTGAGAATTGAGAGGCAGTGAACATTTGCAACACTGCCAAATCAAGTTAGCTTGCCTTTTTCAGCTTTACCAACAAGTGGAAATGAACTTAAAATTTCCCCAAGTCTGAATTCTAACTTTTTAAATCTCAAACATAATGCATTAAAAAAATCAAAACAATATTTGTTCTAGAGGCACAGAACAAACACTCATATACGATACTTTCACACACATAGGATACAAGACTTCAAAATCCTCACAAATGAGAGCGTTTTCCTCAGTAGAAAAAGCAAAAGTATTTTAGGATGACATCCTAATATGCTCTGCCTCTGGTTTAATGCCTCCTCTGTCCAGAGATGACAGTGGCTCTCAGAACTAGAAAAGCTGGGACAATTCTCCATGAAGCTTATTAACAACCAACAGGTTACAGGCAGGCCCAGCAGAGCTGTATTTTATTATGGGTTTCTATCCCCTTCCTATGCAAAACTGTAAATCTGAGGGGGTAGCAAAGACTGTCCTGGGAACATTTGAACCAATCAAAAAACTAAAATGCAATTATTTTTTTTTTTTCATTTGCAGCTGTTCAAAGTTCCTACACAAGGGTAGGTATCTATAAATTTGAAAGACAGGACAGAAAAAAAGGTAGTATTCTTAAGAGTATTAAGTCAAAAGGAAAATTACAAAGAAAATACTCCTTAGACAACAAGCTTGCATGAAACAAACCTGTGTACAGGAAGACAGTAAATGGACATTCTCTTCCTTCATTAAAAACACATATAGTCATAACAGATGTAAAACATAATAGATTTACTTCTGTGCTACTAGGACCATAACCATGGCCCACTCTTTCTCCTTACAAAGAAAAGATTTGTGTCAGCTTTTCCTCATTGTATGACCTTATGGGAAACATCTTTAGATCAAATGCAGTATTTTTGTACTGGTCAGAACAGCAGTGATGTTATTAGAAGGGTAATATATCTGGATTTTCTTTCTTATATACCTGATTTTACTCTTCTTTAGTCACCAAAAATGTTCTTTAAATTTGAAGAACAGCCTGAACAATTTAAGGTATCTCTATTTTTTCCAGAGCCAGCAACCTACATTCTCTGGATTCAGACTACAATACAGGTAAAGCCAAATGTATTAAAATGACTGCAACATTTTCTACACTTTAACTCAAGAAACAGAAAAGTTTACATAGAGGTTATTTGGTTTACAGATTTTAAAAGCTGAATAATAGTCAAAACTGACAATATACACATATTCTGTTTCAGTTTGCTGTCTTACTTCCTATTAAATAGTTTTATTTGCCTGTGAAATCTTCTGAGTTTAGTCTACATCTCTGTATGTTCTGAAGACTGTTTCCTATGGAAAAGGACATACATTCAGGAACCCATGCATACCCAAAATTCCTTTCAAGATTTAAAAAACCACCATAAAATTTAAAAATTCAACCTAACAATAGGTTAAACAAATTCAAATCAAAATCCTTATAGAAACAATATATTAGGCCACTCATGGTGCTCACTCTTCAGCACCATCATCCTGCAGAAGCTATTCTGTATTTTGAGGAAATTATCTAAATTAGCTGCCATGCACATTGGAAATTCCCATATAGCAAAGGAAAATACATAGCTTAGCCATTTCAGAGGCTTTAATACCTTTAATAAAATTACCATTACCACCGCTACTACAAAGACAGTCGGTAGATTAGCCCAAGGCACGTGTATTTAACCTTATTTTCAATAAGAATAGATGTTTAATACTTCTCTAAACTGACATTTTTCAGAAAATGAGATTTTCCATGGAGATGAGAAAGATCTTTTTTTCAGACATAGCAGTCTTGTTACAAACAGACAATCAGGTATCATGAAATATCACTGAGGCATCATTACTTCACCAACACAATTTCTTAAATGTGAAAATACAATCTATTTTCTGTTTGAAGGCATTTGCTGTTTACAGCTCAGAAAGTGCTGAGCCATGATGTGGCCAGAAACATTTATAATGGAGACAGAAAAATTCTTATTTCATTTCTCTTTGGATAATAAAACTCAAGCCCCTTGTATCTTAAGAAGAATTTGGTTCTGAATGGAGATGACATCTAAACTTTACGTACAGAAGGAAATGCTAGTATGAATCAGCTTGTCTAACTTGTTTTGAAATACTAATGACGCTTGCTATACGATATTTTTAAGACTCTAACAAGTAAAATAAATATGATGACTGAGAAGGTTAATATAATGAACTGATTCTGGGCTAAAAAGGATTTTAACGTGGCACAAAGCTTGTGACTAAATTGGAGTAAATACTACTACTGACAGGGATCTGAAAAGAAAACTAAGAAATTACTATTACTGGAAATTATCAGTTAGTATATCCAAACCACACTTTGAAATGCAATAACTACATGCAATCTTCACCACGTGATGGTTTTTACAGAACAAGATTGGCTATTCTAGTTTCAACTAGACAGAATATATATTTTTGTCTAAAAACCCAAGAAGCAAGGACAGTCTTACTGGACAAAAATGGACAAAATTGCTTGACTACTAATTCCAAATGTCTAAGAAGACTTTACCTTAACTAGTTTTATCTTTACTGGAAAAAAATATTATTTGCCAGCATCTACTAATAATGTAAGAAATATTTCAAAAGTTGCACCTAAATAAGTGTAAAATATTATATTTTCCATTTGCAGGATCTCATTTAAAATTCTTGTGCTCCTGAGACCTAAGTATGACTCCAGACACAGAAATGGCTCAGTGTAATGACCTAAGAGCACATCCCACCACAGTGCACAAGGAGGAATTGTGCCGCAACAAGAAAACAAAGTACTGTGTTAATAGCAAAGGAAAAAGTGAAGACTACAGAATTAAAAGTTCCAGGCCTCAGCAAATATATATAGTACCTTTTGTCAAAACCTTTTCCTCAATGGTTCTTCATAGCAGCCAGCTTATTTCTTTACTGTGCTAAAACAATGTATCTTATCAGGCCACGGATAAAGTTAAATGTCTTTTTTAGCAAACTAAAATGGTCAAGAGATACATGGTGAATTCTTATTTGTCAAGCTGGTTAGAAAGTCTGCTTGGTTTCATAAGCACAGCAGTATGACCTAGACAGATGCTTTTAGCTCATAAACTGCCTTCAGGATACTGTTTTTGACGAAAACTGATTTGCATACCACCAAGTCTATGCTTAGATTTGCTAGTAGTTGATTTTGATCAGGGTGCCAATGGGCAGGAATCGGCATAACAGAAAAGGAGAGATACAAAAAATAAAGTGAATCAGAAACCATTTTCAGAAGTTCCTTTTTGGTAAGGTAAATGAAGTTGTCTTTTCATTAGGAACTGATTTTAACCTAATTGTTCAAAAAAATTCAAAACCCGCTTCATTTCTTCTCTAGTAGGACTGACTGAGATCTTTGTGGAAAAGTAGATTTCTGCTAAAAAAACACGCCTGTTTTATGAAAACATATTAGTGTTTTCGACATCTGCTGGCTTGGGTGGCTGCCTGCAGAGTGCCAGATGTTCAAGGGGTGGCTGCTCCATGTCAGCTCTTCCATATGAATGGGAAGCACACAGCTCCCAAATCAGTTTAACCAACATTACTGGTTTGTGAAGACCTGTAAAATTGAAAGAATAATTTCAGGCACTATACCAGGGATCTCTGAGAGTATTTTCATTTATAGATTTGTACTTTGGTGTTATCTAAAATGAAGCATATAGCAACTTCTGTTCTGCAGAACATCAGGGAGCTGGATTTTAAAATTTGCAAGAAAACTGTTCTCCAAGCTGAAGATCATCTATTACAGCACACATTCAAGATGTAGACTACTTTTCAATTTTCAGGAAAAATCATACTCTTTAGCAAAATGTATGGTCTCTCATTGTTGCAAAATCTATGGAGTTTAAGTTGTAACTGTGACTTAAGAATGAAATTCCAATAGGTCTTACAGTTAATAATTGTAATTGTGGTGTATTTGAGTATCAGGTCTGTGCTTGTGTGCACACAGTGCATTTGGTTGTGAATTTCCTTGGTGGCCCAGGAAACTCCCTAGCTAGTCTCTGTGCAGATGAGATAACCGGGAAAAACAGACCAAATTGAGGAGAGGCTGCCTTCCACCTTCACCACAGTGTTCTTCACTGTTTCAGGAGCTCTCCAGGTAGGGCCTTGAGACAGTTACAGAAATGCCTCTGCAAGCAGTTCTTGCTGAGCCAAGAGCAATAGACAAACACTATTCATGTGGTTCAAAGTGTTGATTAACATCCTTGTGGGCAGTATTGCCAGGCCGGGTATAAGAATTAACAAGAACAATTGTCTGGGAAATCATACCAATTTAAGCTGATGTCATGCTACGACACCTGTAATAGAGACTTGCATTGCCATCCTGTTTGAGAGATTCGACTATTCACATGAATATTATTTTGTGTAAAGATTTTCATAAATTTATGCTGCAGGTTTCTTGTGATGTCTTTTTTTTTTAAACACGTTCTATTTATGTGTCTGTGCCACACCATTTCTTGAAACATCACAGATTAAGAAAAGCAAGGCTGAGTGGGGAGAGATTTTAAAATTCAAAACTTTACCAACAGTTTGCATTGGGATCCTAAGGTGACAGCCTACAATTTTACATACTGAAAAATTTGGAAGATATTCACAACCTTCTCCTTGTCACCTCTGCAGAACTTTTCCCAACCAATGACAAAGGGAACAAGTGCATTTTTTGTGTTTTCTTGCTCCTGTATTAAATTTTGACAGAAGAGATTTCATTCATAAATGCAAAATACTTTCCCTTTATGGCACTAATTTTGTCATCACAACAAATTTATTTCAAAGAAAAAATTATCACATTTCATGGAATTGATAACTTGTGCTAAAGGCTAAGGATAGGTCTCTACTAATAAAAATACTTATCTACACCAAGTTTTCACTCATTCTATGATGAGAAAACCTGCACCGGTAAGGAAATAGTTATGAGATATGTTGGTGTGGACGTACTATACAGGAAAGAACCAAGACATTTTGTTTTCCCAGTTAGTTTACTACCAGTCTCTGTATTATAAACCCATAAATCTGGAACCTAATCTTGTAAAGTTCAAAGTCCTTTACTTCAGCGTATTTTAGGCGAGTCTGACATGTATAACCTGATGGGCAAAAGAAGAAAATGAGAAGTGTAAGTCCTTCACACAAACCATGATCACCATGGCCTTACAATACTCAACTGAGGGAAATCTCAACAGTGAGCTTAACATAAATTGAAGTTCATATACTTCTGTTTAAACACAGATTAGGATGTCTGACAGATAAAAGCCACTGAAAAGCTGACAATCTAGTTAATACAAATAAGTATCTTCTCCACTACAAAATGCTCTGTATTTTCTGCTGTGTAGAAACCAGTATGATAGCACACATTTTCTGAAATCCAAGAAACAAAACTCAGTTATGTTTTTTCAGGTTATTCAGTGGTATTTTCACTGGATATAGATGCCATAAAATAGTTATAATATTATTAAATAGAAACAGAACCATTCTTTAGATATTTTACTTCTGCAATGAAGTTAAAAAATTCCCAACTTTCATAACATAATGATCCTGAAGCATATGAGGATTTTCTTACCCCAGATACACAGAGGGAAGCTGACAGCCTAACTACTGACAGGGGAAAGTGAGGTTGTACAGGTGCCCACGTATTCATTTATTCAGACTACCTCTAGCAATGATCAAGTTGCTTCTGAGCTACTATTTTACAAGCCAGTCTGATATAGACGGGTTTGGCCACACCTCCCCAAGAACCTCATGGCAAAGTTGGAAGTCATTTCTCTGCAAATGAACTACTGTGCTCCTCCCCATGCAAGAAAGGGGAAAAGAAACTGACTCTGAGAGTTACTCAGCCTGGTGATTGCCCTGTTATCTGGAATAAGTTTCTTTTTATCCAATCAAGAGTGAAAATTGGGATTCTACTCATAAAAGCTTATCATCAAAAGTTTCATGTTGCAAAGTACAAAGAAAACAAATTGAAGTGACCAGTGCCTTTTCTGAGGTCTGATTTTGCAATGTACACTGTGCCTTCAGAGCGCCTGTAAACACAATGGGAATCATGGAACTAAATGTGCACTGAAGACAAGGCAAAAATCTGACCTCTGCCACAAAACACAAAAATTGCAACATAAGGAAGAATGAAGTGTCTCCATACTGCATTTGATAGACTACCACGATGGGGACTTAATTCAGTGACTACCCATAGGCACTACTACAACAGAAATGTTTAAAAGCAAAAGACAAAGATCTTTCTGTATAGCTGAAATCCTGAAGACAGTTTTCAGTTTGGTTTTAACTGTACATGTAGTTGACGTATACTTAATTAATTTAATAATGGTCACTCCACTATTACAGTAGGGATTAAGACGACATTTTTCCTGTAATATATCACATGACTTCCTGGGACTGTCAAATAATTTTCTGCCATAAGATTATCAGAGACTGGAAATGAGGCTGAGCTTTGGGGGTTGATGATCTGATGTGGGCTTGGCTAGCATCCTGTTTCATATAGCTGGGGTGTCTAGGTCATTGGCTCAGAGTAGTGTTATCACCATGTTTTCTTCCATTTCATACTGTAAGAACTGAAGATTGTGGCAGAAAGACAGGAAAGTTTTTAGTTTAATTTTCTGTACTTTTTAAATTTTATTTTTACCAGCTAGAGTAGTTTACCTATTAAGATACCTACCTATTGAACAGCATGCATTGGAGCTCTATTTTCTACCTACAGTGTAAAATCTGTATTAATTAAATTACAGAAATGAACATCAAGTAAAATATTTGAAATAACTATTTCAAATATTTTCTTTAAATGACATTGTGCTATGCCAAAACTGTGGTAGAGAGAATAAGAGTTCCTCACTCATAATATTTTCATTAATGTCACAATGTAGTAAAATTCCTAGAATGATCAGCAGAAAAAAATACCTTTTCTCTTCTTGTCTTTTCTTTCAGTTTGGACATAAATTCTGAATTGTAATGCAATTCTGCCTTTTAATTTAATTTTCACAAAGTTATCAGTACATATTTCAAGTACAGAAAATAATTTGTTGGTATTTTCATTAAAATAAATTGCAATGCTGCAAATCTTACATTAAAATATAGACACACGCTAGTAATTAAAAAATAAAAATCAAATAAAAAGCACAGCAGAACACTTCAATTACTGATAGCAATCAGTGTAATCTTGTCCTACCAAGTGTGTCTCCAGGTACAGTTTAAGGCTGTCTGTCTCTGCTTTAGGAGGAGTCCAGTTCTCTGTTGTTTCCATGGCTTCATTTAACCAGTGAATGAATTCATCCAGTTTGCTTACAAACCCCTTACCATGAAAGAAAAAAGAAAGAACAATTAAAGCACATTTGTTAGCAAAATGGTAATGTGAAAAACATATGCTCAATTTAATTTTTTTAATCCAAAACAGTAAAATTTTATCTCTTACAACCTAAAACAAACAAGCAAATTAGAGAGTGGTCCTCTGATAGCTGAGTAGCAGAAGAGTGTTTCTGGGAATAATCAAATATTATATTGTGGGACAAGACAATGTGGGATCCATATGACTGTGATGAAATAGAGAAAACAGCAAAGTTTTTAGAGAACATGAGGGAGATACATAAAAACTTCATAAAAATTTTAATGAAAATTAAGCTTAAGACCTTGCACTGGGCAGACTGGGTGTGCTATGAACGCTGAATGTTGACAAAAATACTGAACAAAGCTGCATTAACAAGGTATACATAACAGATCGAGGGAAGACATTACTTGTCAGAAGTTGGGTGTTGTGACCCCTGTTTTGCTTCATAGCATGAGACCCAGAGAGAGGAAATCAAACAGTAGATGAGGCAGAATATACAGCATTTAATATAAATATTGCTGATTGCTTATGAGCCACACAGATGGTGCTCCGGAGAAGACAGGAGCTCCTGCTTCTCAGGAGCACCATTTATTTCAAGATTAGTACCAATTATATTGTCTGATTAAAAACAGTGCCCCTGAATTTACATGATTGGATGATTCTATAGGCACATACTGAGTACAGATAATTTTACCGAAGTCTTATCCACCACAAAGCAAGAGAGCAAATGGAATAAACTGACCGTGATGTTTATAAGCACCCTGAAAATTAACTCTGAAGAGGAATGTGCATCTATTACAGGCATTGTAAGACTAGATTAAGTTAGGTCTAATACTGGTTATATTATTAGTCATTAGCTATGATTTTCCAGCATAGTGAGAATTTTAATTTCCAGTTGGGTAACAACTCAGTATATATACTCAATACCTCAGTCTCCATTCTAGTCTACCATTCTATTTATTAAATGATTTCTGCTAATTATTTGTCCATTCAGATAGCTAAAAGCAAACTAAGCACAGAACTTTTAAACATTCCTGAGTATCTCAGGAGCCCAAATCCTCTTCTACAAAGTTGCACATGAAACTGGAATTCTAAACAAGACAGAAAAAGGAGTCTGAGCAGTAGGTGCGCATCTGTGTTATTTAAAGTGCGATGGCAATAACCCAGACCAAGCAGAACCGCAGAGCCACACTTCCTTCAAAATTCAAGGTAGAAGAGTCATTTTCATCCAGCACTGCCAAGAATCAGGGTCCAGCAACCAACTCTTGGCTCCCAGGTGAAGCAGCAGTGCTTCTAAACCAAAGGTAGAGTCTGGCAGGAAGCTCCAGTGCATACTGCAAGCATGACAGCACCCACTTCAGCACTCTGAGGACTTCAACATTCTTATGTGAGTTCCCACAAGACCTCAGGATTAGGAGATTATTGTTATATCTATTCATGGAATCCGCTGTATATCAAACCATTATAAGGAAGAAAACTGGTATTGTGCAGGTTTTATAATAGACTATTTTCCAGGACATTCCAGAAAGGGGGAAGAAAGATAGGGAAAGCAACCCAGTGGCTATGGTGACTGAGACAACTGAGACTGAGGTGCCTTTATTCTGGGGCAAATAATGAAGGCAACTACATCTGCTGCAGTTGATGAGAAGGAGGAGTAAAGTCCTTTTTGTCCCTCCAATAAATCTCTGCATTTTAGCAATGTGCTGTCCTTGAGAGACAAGGTGATATGGTAAGCAAAAAGAAAAAAAAAAAGAAAAAGAAAAAAAAGGCTCTCTCTTGTACATGCGTCATGTATTTTGCGGAGACAGACACGTATAACATCTGCCTGCAATACTCAATGTCCGTGTGCCTTCAAAAGGGTGCTTGGAAACACTGAAGGCTTGCAACAGTATCAAAAACAACTATTAGCCACGGAGTTACTTCTGCCCTCTTACAAAAACCTGCCTGTGTTGTAATGTCTGCTACTTCGCGCTGGTGCCCAGACACTCGCAAGCATCCAGCTCCAGCAGCCTCGTGTGTCCCCTCACCTCCCAGGCCAGGTGGGCTGCGGGCCCCGTCGAGCGGGGAACGCCTGGGGGCTCCTCTGGAGGCCTGGACAAAAAACAGAGACAGCCTCCTACAGAATCACGATGAGACACGAAAAGAAAAAGAAAGAAAAAGAAAAAGAAAAAGAAAAAGAAAAAGAAAAAGAAAAAGAAAAAGAAAAAGAAAAAGAAAAAGAAAAAGAAAAAGAAAAAGAAAAAGAAAAAAGAAAAAGGCTGGGATGCCAGTGCCACCTGGCACGTTGGGACCGCGGTGGGGGACGCGGTGCCCGAGGGGAGCCCGCAGCAGGGGGAGCAGCGGCCGCGGCCAGCCCCGGCGAGTTCTCTTCTGCCAGGCTGCACAAATCACAATAATCCTACCATTTTTCAAATGACGGCTATAAAATTTTATTGAAACCATTCAGAGGCGCACATCTGTAGCAGCCGAGCGCGGCGGAGCGCGGGCCGCGGGAAGGGCAGGGCGGGACGGGCCGCGCGAGCCGCCGGCTGAGGGAGCGCCGCGCGCCCGCCCGCGCGCCGTGCCCGGGCCCACAGCGCCACCTCCCGGTGCCGGGCGGCACCGCACCGCGGGGACAGCACCGCACCGCGGGCACAGCACCGCACAGTGGGGACAGCACCGCACAGTGCGGACAGCACAGCACCGCACAGTGGGGACAGCACCGCACCGCGGGCACAGCACCGCACAGTGGGGACAGCACCGCACCGCGGGCACAGCACCGCACAGTGGGCACAGCACCGCACAGTGGGGACAGCACCGCACCGCGGGGGCGGCACCGCACCGCAGGGCAGCACAGCGCACACAGCGCCGCGGGGACAGCACTGGCGCGACACCCGCGCCAGGTCACCACCGAAGGGACATCCCCTCTGCGCGCACCGCGGCACAAATTACAGACGGTCCTGTTTCAGCTGCTAGAGAGCGTGCGAAATAGAAAATTATTTGTATCGCAAACTGTACGTGAGGTTAAATCTCAGCAATGCAGGTCCCACTTCATTCACTCTGAATTAGTCACTGAAACGATGCCCTCGGGTTTTCTTTTTCACAGCGGTGCCCAGGATTCCATCCGATAGATTTGAACAGCCGATGCCAGTGGGAAAGGAAGGCTTTAGCATCCAGCCGCCAGCCCCGTGGCTCCCCGTGCCCGGAGAGAGCGGCTCCGGCCCGGGGATGGAGCTCCGTGCGGGGCTCCCCGAGCGCAGCGGCTCGGGAGTTACGGACCCCGAGGTGCCCTTGCTCGCCCCGACTCCCTTCCGAGGCACAGTTACCTCCAGGCTCTGAGGCCAGCGCTCTCCGCCGGCTGTAGCCGAGCTCCGGCACGAACGACCCCGCCCGGCGGGCCCGGCTGGGCTGGGCAGCCAAAGGCAGGAAGGAACAAACGCCGCCTGCCCTCCCACGCTTAGAAAAGGAGCGGTACCGGTGGTCCGTGTAGCCCTGTCACAGCTATAGATGCGGTTCTTTAATCCCTTTAAGGTTCATAACAGAGTGGAAGCCCAAAACATAACTTATCCCTGACTGAAGGGCCACTGCCCCTCCGCAGACTGACCCCCCTGGAGCCCTTTCTGTGTAATCAACAGGGCCTGGATAACTAGTGTACAATTAATCACAAGCACAAACAGCATTGAAATCGTTCCTCTTCTTACTATCTCAAATGTTTCCCAAGATATACGTTTTAAATAAAAGGTGAAGACAAAACCGGTTCTAATAAATAATGCGGGAAACACTGTCTTACAATACAGAAAATCCATTGTGACACTCTCACAGAGATGCTTTTAAAAACAGATTACAAGATAAATTATATTAAAACAAAGCATAGGCAAAGCTCAATAGGCAATCCTAAATCCCAATCCAGGAATATTCCATGAAAGAAATAAATTCATAAGATGACAAACTTTAACCAATACAGGAGATTTTTTTTTTCTCTTCATTTAATAAGATATTCATGAAAACACTTTACATCCCTTTCTAGACACTTCTTACCTTTCTGCCTTTTTAAATTAAGATTATGTTTTTCTTTCTCTAGACATTTTTCTTCATCTTTTTAAAATGGGGATAAGTTTCACGAGGTAAAAGCTTCAGTGAAGGTATGCTGATTTTTCCTGTTTGAGGGTCTGATCTACACAGCATCACACTACAATGAAAATACTGTCAAATCTACCCAGCTTGTACTTTGGTAGAAAATAACAGGAAATTAAAACATTGTATTTTCCATCAAAACTCATTGGAAGTTGAAAACTCATAGCTGGCTACATTGAACCTAAAAATTACTGTACCATTCCTCAAAGAGAATAAAAGGGAGCAGAACAAAAAAAAAGACGTACCAATATAATCCAGGCTCTGCCGTTAGACCAGCTGGTTCAGTTTTGCAAATATAATAGTTTTGCACTGTGCTAGCAAGTTAGACATAAAAACTTGAGCTCCTACAGCATAAAGTTATTCTTGGTCTACACAGTTTGGTAGAGAAACAAATGTTTCTGATTGTTATTGGATGATTTGTAGTTGCTTCTGTAGTAAAGTTTGCAAATAATGATAAAGTCATGCCCCACATGGGAAATTTTTAAACGACGACCTTTAAAACACTCAGCTTTCAATTTTGTTTCATGACAATTTTACAGATTGTCCAAGGGGGAAGAAGAAAGACCTAATCACACACCCATGAAAAAAGCTAGGGCAAAAATTACTTTATTTGAAATTTAGCACATACAAAGTTGGGTTTTTTTGTGGTCTAATTCTATCTTCTCTGGATGGATAAGAATGAAAAAGACAATTCTAACTGTTGGGGGGAGAAGCTTAACTCAGTGTGCCTGCTTAATTATCTTACAGAATGAAAATATACTTAATTCAATTGTTCTGCACAATTAAGGAATTAATTAATTAACTGAAGCATTAAATATAAATTTGATGGGATTTGACAAAATATCTTGAGACTTCCTTATTAATGACCAGAACACTCAAATTTTTTGAATCACAAGAATGAGAATTCACTTGCTGAGTCATGCAAAGGCACGCTCAGAGGCCAAAGGCATGCATGGATATTGGGCTGAGGAAGGATGTGCCTCAAAATGTGCCTCCTGCCATTGTTTTGTTAACATAAGGGCATACAGAAGATACACACACAGAGCTGCAGGGACCTCTACACCCAGTACAGCTGCAAGAATCTTGGTTTAGGCAGCCTGGCATGTGGGCTAGCAGAACAGGAGAGCAGCTGTAGTGTTGTGCTACCAGTGCAAGAAACCCTGGAGCATGGGGGCGAGGCTTACAGAGGTGGACAGATGAACAAGCCTCACATGCAATTAGTTACGTTTAATAGGACTGTGTGTCTGTTCTATCAATCAAATGTTTGTTATAGAAAATTGAATACTTTTAATGAACATAGAAGTAGGTAGTCTTTGACAGCCAAGCAGTTTGTGCCCTTCCTCCTGTTTGATGGACTCTGTTTAGACATTCCTCCCTAATTAGGGTGACTGTTCAGCACACCTCACTGCTCACTACCTGCACCCCACTACTGCCTCTTGGCATGGACTGGGATTTCCTCACTCCCTGTGTTTCTCCAACTTCCACAGTCCCCTCCTATGCTTTCCCATTGAATTTCAGAAGCTCACCTCATCTCTGGCCAACGATTATCCATCGTCTTTTACAAATATATCTCCATTAACTTTCCACTTCCTAGTTTGCAGTAACAGACCCAGCAATGATGCCATCAAAGGAGTCAATCAAATAAGTTTTGGTATCTGCTGCTCGTGGCTATGGTCCTGGAGTTCGTGGTACAGCCAATGCTCATGGTTTAAAAGGACAAAGTAGAATCCAGGAGAAATATTATGGGCTGTCAGCAAAATAACAGGGAGTTGACCTAACTGAAAAACTTCTTATAACAACTAGAAAGCTAGTGATAACGACCTAAGTGCTCATGAGACTACAGAAAGGCTCCAGTCCCTGTCGATATCTTTGCATATTCTCATGCTTGTCAGAGGTGTTGCTCAGACATCTTCTCATTGGGTTGCAATTTTCTGAGCAACACACAACTAAGACCTCCCAGAAAAGCCTTACTATCACATTCATGAAAAAAGTGAGTTGGCTATTAAGTGAGTCACTTAAAACTATGTACAAATACCTCTCATCTAGGTTAACACCACTTCTTTCGCCAGAACTTTTAACGTTTCCTAACTTCATTTCAGTGGTTTAATTTTACTTTTATATTAAAAGCTTTTTTTTTTTTTTTCTCTTTGGTCAGATAGGAAAGCAAACAGTTCTGGTGTTCAATAATTTTAGCACTTCAAATGATCTCATTTAGACTTTGAAGTTCAGCTTTCATTAATTGAATGGAATGGGAAAAGAGGAAGTTTCTATCTCAACTGTAGCTATCGCTTTATTCAGCCAGGTTTTATTAGACCACATTTAGAATAGAATGGAAGTAAACCAAAGCCCAGTTCTGTAGTTTTGAGCTTCAGTCCAAAAGCACATGTAGAGTTACCAAAAACAGAATGTAGAAACATGCAACTTTCCCTTTTTCATTGTTACACTAAAAGCAGCAGTATTTTACATGGCTTTAGAAGATTCTTGACATGGGATCCTTTAGATGGGGAATGTGGATATATGCGCTTAAGGAAGTACACCTACTGAAATTAATATTGCTGAAACTATGCCATAAAACAGAGGAAGCAACTGCATCCAACTAGCATCATTATGAAAAGTTTTACAGTACTTCTCCTAGATCAAATTTTGGGTTTCCATTTTAAGGAAAAAAATCCCAGGTTTATTGGGCCTACATACCATGGGCTGCAAATTTATTTCAATACTTTCAAGCTAAGCTATTTTAACATCACTCAATTTATTAGTCTTACATTTTCATTTTAAAAATGTGCTGGTTTATACTTAAGACACTTTTGGTCACTGCATTTCTAAATGTACAAAGCCCTTCTATTGACCTAAAATAAGTTTAAAATTAGAATAAAAGCAACAGTCCAAATCATTAAATGTAAACATACTAAAATTATCTGCCATTAGCTAAGTCTGATGGTGGAAGGTCTACTCTGTTCCACAAGCCTTAGTGTAGAAGCACCAGACAACCGTGCTTGTTAAATCACTAGCCCAGACCTTTTTTCTTTCTACCTTCCCTTTTATTACACAAAGGGAGTTCTCTTCTTAAAAGAATTGTTTATGAGGCTGTGTGCTTAAAAATGAATGCCCAATTTTGTTGCAAGCAGACCGCGTTGTAAAGTTTGTTCCCAATTTACAAAAAGACTGAACTCACAGAGGACAAGGATGGGTTGGCTCTTAGGGCACTTCTATCACAGAATACATTAAGAAAACCCTTTGTCTAACCACAAAAGGACTTGCATATTAGTCTCAGGGGGAACACATTCCTGCCCATGGACTTTATTTTCAAAAGGATAAAAGTGTGCTTTCTTCATAGGCAAAGGTAAGTCAAAGAAATCCAGGTACTCAAGAGGATGAGGCTGCAACAAACTGCCATGGTCAATTTAATTGGAGGTAGTGCCAGAGGCAACAATAAAACCATTAGCAATACAGATGTTAGGGATCCCCAAGGAACCCTAGATGCCACAATGGAAAATATTCTTTGTGTAATATCATCAAGATTCTGTGACAGGCAGTGACCTCACAGAAACATAAAACTGACCAAACACATAGGTAGGATGGAAATACTTAACATGCAATTCAGGGTATAGTCACAAACAATTCAGAAATAGAACTTGGAGGCCCTTCTCCAAAAGAAGTGGCACATTTACTCAATAAGTCCAGCTAATAAGAATGTGTGCCTTAAATGCTCCCTCCAAACTGGGTAAAGATGAAGATCAAATACTTTTTTAAGTGGACATCCATGTAAAGGCATAACAACTTCTACTATGTACTGTCTAGTTAAGCGTTTTGAAGACTGTTAAATTACACAAATTTTTCATGACTGCTCTAGGCTCTGTGCCCAACTACCACACACAGAAATTATTATTAAATGCATTTTCCCTAATGGGCATCTATTGAATAGGCCATGAATTATATGGTTATGGAACTTTCTGTTCCATTACCACAGGATGGCCATTGGTTCACTACTTTTCCTGGGTTTAGAGTCCAAGCTATTTTTCCATAGCAAAAAAGGAATAGCAAAAAAGATTTATAATTTTTCCATTTCCTAAAGCCTTCTAGGTAAGAGACAGAACCATAAAGGTAGGATTTATTTTAAAAGCAAAGAGAAACATGCAAAGTGTTACTTTTTAATCTATTATAAACAGCTATTTGATGACAGTGCATCCAATTGTGCAACAGAAAGTTCACCACCCCAAGGGGACTGTTGACTTTGTTTCTGCTTTTAGTCAAAAAGCAGGTTATATTAAAATCCTTGTTTAATGTATCTCTGTAGATACATTACTTTTCCAAACATTTCTATGATACTACAAACATAATTCTTTCTATATCCTATGCCTTGTCTTACCTTTGGATCAAGGTGAAGATCTACTTTCTCTTTAAAAGTACTATCACAAGGTTTTCATTGCTGTTTGAAACTGTCAAGATCTAAAAAAGGGATGTTCTCAGTACCAGCAGATTCACTGTAGAGCAAAGACAGATACAGGAAAACTAAGCTAATGCTTCCTGAGAACCCTGTTCTAATTCTTAGATTAGCAGAGAAGCTTCCAACACCACTGGTAACTTTTCCCCCACCCTTTTGAATGATCAGCGAACACCCAGAACCACTCAAACAAAATCAATGGGCTGGGAGGACTGTGCTGGGGAGAATCATGTAGCCATGAGGCCAAGAGAACTGTGCACAGGAATGCAACACAGCAGTATAGGAAAAGACAGTGTCATTGTGACTTTGCATGGGTTGAAGAGCAGGGGGGACTGGTAGAGAGAAGGAAGCAGAAAGACAAGAACATCTGATTCTTCCATCATTTAAAGAATCCTCGGGTATGAGTCGCACAGCAGTATGGGCTGATTATAAACCTCCAGAGATGCCATCTGCTCTGATGGCAATGGCTGCTGGCCTCTCATCACGCTGACGTGGCCATGTGTCCCACCTAAGACGTAACGTTAACAGGAACAGAGTCAGACAAAGTTTTAGGCCTCCTGCATTCATTCAGGTAAGGACTGAGGTCGTGCTGAGAAAATACCAGTGCTGTACCTCAAAAGCAATGTGAGATTCAAAGCACTCCCAGGGATTGGGATAAATGAGTATATTCTTCTTGGTATAGAAAAATCTTACATATATATTCACATTCTGCATGACAGACAGTAATTTTGCTTATCTGCCTCCTAAGTTACCATGCCCACTACTCTGAATTCCGGTTATTTTCATGGCAGGGCAGTGGGCATGAGCCCTCTGCTGGAGGCAGCACGTGCTGCCTGCCAGTGCTGCTGAGCCACTGGGAAGAGCAGCAGGGACACTGACCAAAACACATCCCTGTATACAGAACAGCTTCACCCCCACTGGCCTATGCAGGCACAGGTATCGGCTCAAGAAGCAAATACTTCCCATTGTTCTAATCAGCACTGGCTTTTATCAGAAAACTTCTACTGTGTAGATGTGTATTAAAATGTTCCTAGCATTCAACTCGTTCAGTGTTCTGAGTCTGGGTGAAATTGTTGGGGCTGGAAAAAGGCTTCTGAGGAAACAATATTGAAACTATGGAGTGAATAGTATATGCAGCAGAAAGGAGAAACTCATGAGTTGAAGGATACCAAGAGCCCTGAAAATTAGACAGAAACAGAATGAACGAACTATAAGGAAATGGGGCATATGCAGGGAGGAAATTGGAGAAGGAGAAAATACAAGGAAAAGAAAAGATAGCTATTTATAGTTAGTTTTTTTAAAAAAGGACATGTAATGTTTCTTTGGGCCTTAGGCAAAAAAAAAAAACGAAACAGGCAAGTAGAAGCTCTGAGAGTTAAAAGTGGAACAGTCAGAAGTCATGATATTGAGTGGTCTGAGTAATGTACAAACTTCTGAAGGATCATGCAAGTCTGGTCTTCGAAGTTCATCATACTGCTAGCATTGACATGTAGTTTCTGAAAACATATTTTTTTGCAAAGACCAATGTCTTTAATTGGTCATGTCGCCCAGAAACTCTCACTGCTCTTAAAAAAACTTTTTTTCTGAGTAATTTCTTTTCTACATAAAATTCAGAAGGTTTAAGCAGCAGCTAGGAAACAAAGATGCCCAAAACATCTAACACAGGATAAGTTCTGTCTTATGTATCACAGCATCAAATGTAGTAAACTAAGCCTTTTTAGCTGATACTTTTTATGTAACCCTAAGTCAAAGACTTACCATATCTAGAGATTATAGCTAAGACTATGAACGTTTTTAGGTCACATACTCGTGTTTCACTCAGTAAACCAGGGAGCAAGAATGTCTCCAGAAATTTGTAGCCAAGGATGTATCAAGAAAAGGATGAGAACAGCAAATAAATCTGCCTGAGCCATGAAAGATGATGCCAGCAAATCCCAGAAAGGGGGACTTCAGCTCTACAACAGCTGGAAGAAGTGTCTGGTTTCTGAAGGGACTATGAGCACAGCACAGGAGAGGGGTCTGTCTTTGATAAAAATGCCAGACACTAAAATGAGCTATTAGGTATTGTAGAAAGGATAGTGGCACAAAGCTGTATTAATTCAAATCTACTTCCCAAATTCCTTTTTTTTCTTCTTTTTTTTTTTTTTTTCCTTTTTTTTGGTGCACTCTATACTAGACTAGAAAATATAGAAGTTAGTTCAGGACCTCTTGTTCAAAAGTACATATTTATTATTTACTCTACAGGTAAACCTAAAATCAAGAATCAAGTCTCCTGCTGATATGTTCTGTTCCCTTTCTGGTAATTTGAAATGTTTGTTATTCAGCAACCTTGATCCAAACTCTAAGGATAATGAAGTCTCTAAATAAGATCTTAATTTTCAACAAATTTAGGACTTAGTCTGATGTGCTTTGTCTAAAAGTGTTGCTAATATAACTATGGATGTTGAAACAACTTACAGTGATGTAAGGGTACTTGGAAGTACTGCATTTCCTCTTCATGTAATTATTTTAAATGTTGTGTTGACAAGATAATTTATTTTCAGATTTTTTTTACATCTAATTTATGTATTGATTAGGAGATGAACTGCATCCACAAGACAAACTAACCTCCATTTACAACTTTTTCCATATTATTACTTTATGTAACAGATTAATATAAAGTTTTATTCTGCTCTGAAAAAGAAGTAGTTATGGATGACCATCATTCCTTGGTTTGCATACCCTGAGCATTTGGGCTTCAGAGAGTGGACTGGGGGTGGAACACCCTTGTGCAGCTGCTCCCTCCAGCTGATGGCCAGCTGCTGCCTTGCACATGCATTGGGCACTGGAGGACACTCAATTTGCACCATGCTAGCACCTCCCCTTACTGGTCCCAACATTTCTGTCCTCTTTGATCTCATAGTTGCTAGAAATGAACCTCGTTCCCCAAGCATTTAATTCCTTGAAAGGTACACATGGTATACACACACCATATTGCACCTGTAACCTGAAGTGTGAGTGGAATGATGCCAATTAAACAATGCTTTGTGAAGTCCCAAAAATGTTATGTTTTCCCAAACAAAGAATAAATCACATCAAAAGAATGAAATTAGCCAGACTTTATACCTTTACACCATAGCACAAAATTAATTCCATGGGATTTTCAGTACCCTTTGAATAAAAGTTGTGTTCATTATTTTTATGTACACTTTTTAGTAAGTTAGCCAGTAAGTTACAGATAAAGAAAGAAAGCCACTATATTCTTGACCTGATGGTTGCAAAGCCAGGGCAAACACTGTTTATTTAAATAATATTACCCTAGTTCTCTATTTCAACATTACATTTGTTGGGATGAACTAAATAGCAAAAAATTTCCTGGAGACTAAACTAGGGCAAAAATTATATTAAAAAGGAGGAAGTGTTCTACCTTATGATTTATTTATTCTCCGAATTTCTAACAACCACGTTTGTAAAGTTGTGCGGGGCTCGTTCATTTGAGAAGGAAATAAAATAGCTGTAAAATATGTGCAGTAACCACGTGTGGCCTCAAGAGGGCAATATGTCACCACGTCTGAAAAGTTTTCGAAGACGCTGCTAAAAATCTCTTTTTACTAAAATAGAACAGATGCTGTTTGCTTGTGGGCAAGTGCTAAATATATTGACCTCTTCTGTATCACTGACATGACTTAACATATAATGACCACCATTCCTTCTCAAAATCAGAACGTTTAACTCAGCACTTCCTATTTTTCAAGGCTAATTGGTTAGAAGAGGTTAAGTCTGTCACCTCACGAGAGATATTGTAATTCTTTGACCCATGAACTTGTTTTGCAGTTAAGATTTCTGAATTTTAAAAAAGGGAAGTGGTGATTGCCACTCTGCTAAATATGGCAACAGTAAGGAAAGATTAAGATTCACCACCTCTTCTCTTTACTCCATTATTATTCCTCTAGTTTCCTCATTTAGCCTCCTGTTATGCTCTCAGTTCCTGTTCACCTGCAGTCTCCGAAGAAATCCTGTCACTATTAGTTCCTCCATTAACTGCTTTTCATTTGCTTCCTAATTCATCAGCTTTCATTTTAGATTGCTTCTTTTTTTAGTGATCTCTAGGGGGCCGCCTTCTACACCCTCTCTAGACCCTCTCACCAATTTTTATCCCCAGATTCAGACATATTTATAGAACAAAATAAAAAAACCCCACAATCTCAGGACTTGTTTCCTTCTGTCTTATTAATTTTTAATTGCAGATTTTTTTCTGTTTTTAACACATTCACTTCTTTGCCCCCTTTGTTTTCTCTACCTCAAAAAAGCTGCAAGAGATTTGCACTGTAATACATGGCCCTGGTTTGGACTTACCTGAGACATTTTTAGGTTAGCTGCTATAGTTCTCCTGCAGCTAATGGTGCAGCAGATGATTTGAAATTACCCTGGGTGTCTTTAGTAATATATAGCTCAGTGGGGAAACATTCATTTAGTCACATGCTGGCATCAGCAGAGAAAAAGCACTTTGTAATATTAAGTTACTGTGACTTGAACATCGACACTGTCTACTACCAAAAATCTGTCTGCTTGGTCGTTCTCCCAGTGTTAGCCTGGAGAGCACTGGCCAAAGGAAACCAGAAGCAAATCTAGCTTGACCTGACTTGACCTGAATGTAAGTCAGTGATCAAAATAAGTCTTTATTAACAGTTTAGAAAAATTCAGATACAACTCCAGTTTGATACATGAAGAATACCTTAGTTGCTTGTAAGATTTATGATCTCTGCTCCAAAACCTGAAGAAAACTATTTCTTGCCCTTTGGGTTACTTTCAAAATAAATAAAAACTGCATAAGCAGACAGACAGTCTGAAACAAGCCTCTGAGAGACAGTTTCCTGACCATATTTACCACAAATTATATTCACTCTGATGCCTAATGATGACAACTATGATTGAGAGTCAGCATGATTTAATAGTTCTTTCCTGATCATAAGATACTGGAAAGGATGAAGGAAAGAAAACTAGTTGCTGTCAAAATATATAAAGACACACAAGAAGAAAAAGATATGAAGAGATTTTGAGAAGTTATGCAATAATCTTATATAAGTGGATTTGATCTTTCTTTTCAGGTTAATCCTCTCAAGACCCTTGCTCATTTGTCTTGCTCTGACTCACCTCTAGCATGTACACATTTTAAGGCAATGATGTGTTAACAGTAGATAGACTGCAATTTGATTTAGGTGAAAATTAGTGGCAATATATTATTTTAAAAATTAAATATTTAGAATACAGCATGGTGATTTTGGTACACTGTATCTTTCTGGAATACCCTGTACTTCCTCACAGAAATACATAAAACATGAGTAGCCCAGAGACTAAGTATATTATGTAACAAAACAGCTAGACCTTAAAACATTGTGAAAGGCATATCCCTATGAATGTAAAAAGCAGTGAGAATTCTCCCTCACCCCTTTGCATTTACCATTTTTAATTCACCATATTACCATGTTAGTAAACATAAATTCAAATGTAGCAATTTTCTGTTTAATAATGGAGGTACTTCAAGGAGCCATAAAATCAATACAGTAATTAACAGGATAGATCTGAAGTTATCTCAAACTCCTCACAATGAACCAGCCTTCTCCCCAGGACCTATAAGACAGCAATTACAGATGATTCAATCCTAAATAGCAGAAGATCCTTCGTGAACCATCACACTCACACTGAAGTAAATTCCCAATAGCAATTTAACTCTGTGTTTTGAAAGCTTCCAAACCTACTTCAGTGGTTTCTGATTGCCTTTCTTTGCCTTCATGAGAAAACTGAATGCACCAAACCACCACAGACAACAGAGTGTCTCTTTCATAACAGAAACAATTATGCCATAAGATTACCTTGAAGTCACCAGTGATTCATTTTCCAATTTACAGCTGTGTCCCTGTTCAACCTAGAGCCTCTGTTGGCTATCCAGGTAAGTCACCTGGCACCCACTGCTCACTTTCCTGCCTGTCCTTGGCTACAGTGAGAGCAAGAAGTCCATGTCTTGCAGTCTTGCTCTTCCATCTCTCCACCTTCAACTCTTTTATACCCTTTAGCCTAATAGCAGAGATCTGGAGATCTTCAACCAATATCAGGAAAGTTTCCAGTTCACAAATAAATAATGTGGGTGGCTCTGATTCCAGGTTGTGGCTACACTGTGGTACAGATGATTAAGACATGACAGTAGGTCATAAAGCCAATGGCTCACATAAAGCTGATCTGACTGACTGTGTAAGAATGGAAATGGAGGGCACACAAACATTTATGCAGAAGCAATTGCTCCTTGGTTCATCTAAGGTGTTCATAGCCATCCCTGTGGTATCTAACTATGTGCACAGAAGGACAGAATTATGAGGCTTTTTGTAGCCAAAGGTCTCACATCAGTTGTGAGCCAAACATTGGATCTGGGCATATCCACTACCACCAGTTCTAAATGCTAGTGAAGTCATACCCTCAAAGCAATGCCACTAAAATTATCTGGGAGAAGATTTCTTTCTATTTCTTTCTCTCCCTCTCTTTTCCCCTCCCTTCCCTTCCCCCCACCACAAGTTATTTGGAATGACTTGCCAAATCCTGAATGTAAAAAATCTCTGATCTAAAACTACTTACTGCCAAATCATTCTGAGGTCTTTACATTGGAAATTCAAACCATTCTGAACAAGCATATGCTTCGCAATAGATGCATTTCATTAGGGAAGCATAATTCCTGCAGTGAGTTTTAGATTTAAAAATGTAGATTTCGCACAGCTTAGATAAAAGCTGCCATTTAAAAAAAAAAAAAATGGCTGGTTTCAAACTTGTTCAAACTAATTCTGGTAAAGCAAATGCCAAAGAAAAGTGAATATACTTGGAGGAGCTGTTTAAAATTCAAGCAAACTGTTAGGAACTAAGTGTTTTGGAGGAACAGAGGACCCACTGTATTTCAATAGCTTCTAGTAAAGCTCTATTTGTCTGCCTAAAAGTGAGAGTTCCATATGTATACTACATTATTGCTTAATAATGGTTTAACCAGCTTGAAAGCTGAGAGGTGGGCTTTTGAAGCGGGAGAGCATCATCAGACTCAAAACAGCAAAGCACAAACTTGTCTCTCAGTACAAAATGTGAAGTGACATTTTCAATTATGCTGCACCAAGCAGCAAGACTGCTGAGAAAACTGCAAAGCTGCCAAAGAATTTCTGGATCTGATACCTCTTTCACTTACTGTTTTTTATAAACTGGCCCTCAACCAAAAGCAGTATTTCAATCTAAATTGTATGAAGCAGCGTAAGTAAGATTCAGAAATGAACCGATTTTGGCAAGCACACTATCTGTTAGGAAAAATTGTGAAATCTTTTTTTTTTATTTTTTACAAGAGCAAATATTAGAAGAACTAAGTTATTGAAAGCAAGAGAGATAAGGGGAGCACTACAACACTTTAAAAATCCTTCACCTGGTAATTCAAAAAAGCCAGGTATGTGCCACGTTCATTATGTTTGCTTTTTGCCTCCTGTTCTGATATTACTGATTTCAGTTCCATGTTTTTCTGTATTGCCAAGCTTCATCAGAGTTTTCAGTTCCTATTACTTTTTCACTACCTTAGACCACAGCTAAAACTATTTGACCTCTGTGCAAGCTTTTCCCTCTAATGATTAAAATCACCTCCAAACACAAGTAAATATCCCCTAAAGCAATCCAGCTTCTACCTTAGCTATACTGGTGTGTTTTCAGTCCACTCTCTGTCCAGAAGCAACTCGGTCCCCTTTAATCTAAACAAATTATATTCCCCTTTGTGTCAGCTCTCCAACCATGTTCTAACAAACTGGCTCTCCATTACTCAGAGACTTCAGCATCTCCAGCACAACTCCAACACAAATTTCTTCTACCAAGTCCATTAAGCACTTGCAGAAATCTACCATTTAGTTACTTTTTTGTGACTGTTCTCTAAAAATGCAAATCTTTCCCTCCCCAACAGACCAGCTATTTCTCACAGTAACAAGTTTATGATATTGCAGTCTCCTCTGCAGGTTTCACCAATCCTTAGTTCCTCCTTAACAGGAAAGTTGTTCCCATTTCTCCAATTTAAAACAGGGGTCTTAGATCTCTGCTCTCCTGGGGCATCCTGGGTTCAGCTGGGATAAATGGTTACAGAAGGGTGAGGGGTTCCCTGCCCGCGTCCTGGAAGGCAGTAAAATTTTTATCCATCTCTTTGCTGTAGGATCCCTGGGACACACTGTAACTGATAGCTGAAAACCTCGTAGAGCAGCATTATTTTATCTCCTTATCACATCAAGAAGGGTAGCCAAGGCTGACTGGGGTATGAAGTCAAAATATAGAGCCAATGAAGTTCAGGACAAGTTTATGAAACGTGACGAATTTAAAATATGGGATCAATAGATATCAAATTGCTTCTTGCAGGGGAAATTCAGCTGTCTCTTGCAGAAATGGAGCCTGTGATAAAGCAAGCTATAAATCTATACAACAAAATAAGAAAAGAAATTGGCAGTTTGCATCATACAATTAACCCTGAGTCCCACAAAGCAAACACATCTTCACTTAAATGGAGCGTCTTGCAAATGGTTGCATTTCTAACCTTCTTAATAGTGCCCTTAAAAAAAAAGTAGATGGAATTATCAATGACCACACATTACAGCACAAGGATTTTATACACATAAAATAATTGAAAATATATTGCCATTAGATCAGTCCAAAATAATGTTTTGCTCCCAATTTTTCAGTTTGCACATTAAAATGGGGTAAAATCCTAATTATTAATATGATTCTGAGCAAAACTTAACTTTCTCACAGAAAACAAACCTTGAAGCATTCTGAAACTGATCCTCTGAAGTCCTAGTCCTACATGAGAAGTGGCAATCAGCCAAATTCTTATAGCAAAGAACTCTGTTGGTATTGTCTGTTAGAGTGCTGCTGTTATATCTGTTCCTTTTTTAGTTAGTGTAACAGAAACTACAGAGCTTAATCTGCGTTCTAAAAATTCATTTGGGGCAGCTCCTAAAAGCTGAACTAAAACAATGAGAGGAACTTTCAGAATTTGCTCACTCATTTTCATATCTAACTGCAAAAATTAATTTCTGAAACATAAAAGAAACAGTCACATAAATTGTTTTGCACCCCAGAATGAAGGTGTCCATTACTAATGCTACAAGAAATATGTGCCAAAGGGTTACCTTCAGTGCATCACAAAATATGTCAAGATTATGCAATATTTATTGCAAAGCAAAAAGTGGCCCTATTTAACAACAAATGGGGCAGTCGAGTAGAGTTCTAGCTGTACATAGACATGAATATTAACAGCATGATAATGCCCATGCAAGGACATCAAAATAATTTGCAAGTATGAAAAATAACAATTTATAAATTTCTGCCCATGACTATTATTTCTTTAACTAACAAATTATTAAAATGGTCAATAAATACTTTAGTATATTTTCAACAAAACACTTTCTATGAAGATATTACGAGATTTACACTTATTCAAAATTACTCCAATAATCATCATAATGAAATACTAAAAATTCCTTGTTTTTCCTATTACCTAGCTAAAATATTACTTTCAATGATTTCGAGGATGCCAGTGGTTTCTAAATTACCATAATTCCAAAATAAAGATGAAGTTATTTTAGTTTTGTTTACAATTTTAATAAATAAAATCTATCATGCTAGACATTTGCAGCAATGCAACTGGATTACTAATGGAATAATCATGCTTATTCTGTCCTTAAAATGAAGTTCACCTTTCAGATCTGATTTCTTCAGCACAAAACTGCTCCTAACAAAAGCAACATTGAATTATTGCTAAGACATATATTTGTGAAATTAGGAAACTCCTTTTTGAGTGGGATACATCTTCTTAGATAACAGAATTAACACAAGAGCCAATTTACAATAACTGAAAAAAATAATGACATTTTTGATCCTTGTCTTAGGGAATTATGAAGCAGGAGATTTAGTAAAAGTAAGAACTTAATTGTGATACAGGTATGGTATTTTTACTTTTTGTTCACAATATTTCATAGCATCACATAAATTAAAGTACCTAAGCAAGGCATCGTATTTGTCACTGAGGAAGAATTTACCTTGGTTAGAGAGCTTTTCAAAAAGTGAAAAATTGGTTTTCAACTAGTTTTACAAGCAGAAGATTTAATAATTAGCAACAATTTAAAAACTTGGGTAAATAAGCAGTTTGGGGAAATTTATATTTCTTGAAAATAGTATAATTCTCTTTAAGTATTTCAAAAATATTCACCTGGTTATTTTTATTCTCTATTCAGGAAGCCCATTTAGTGAAATATGAAACTTAGTTATGTGGCTGCTTTTAAGTTGATGGAATACTGAGCTCTCTCTAGCAGCCCTCTTTGCATCTGCTCTTCTTTCTGTTTAAAGCCCTTCTTTTACTATGAGCCGAACACAGTATTTTCAAACTCCACATTAACATTTTCCAAACATTTATCACAACCAGAAACACTGAGAAATTGCAGAAAGTGCAGTGTCAGCAGCTGACAAGTTCCTCAAGGACAAGAGCAGCCGCTGGAATCACTACTAGAAGGGTTTACTCTGGCCACAGAACAGCAAACTACTTTTAATTGCTGTCACAAGCTCAATTCACTCTCCAGAGGAGGTGAGGAAAGGATGGAGAAGGAAGAGGGTGTTTACAGCTGCAGCAAGTTGTTACAGCTGATTCTTACTCCTCCACTCTGGTGGGATTGAACTGCAGCTGCAAGGAATCACACAAAGACAGATGGACCCTCAAAAGAGAATTACCTTTTCAAAAGGTTTGATAAAAATAAATATGATGATTTGAGAGCATGATAAGAGAAGTTTCTCTGCCACCTGTTTCTTGCCAAAAGGAAGTCAGCATCTAGTGGAAGGCATTGGTCCCTAGACACTCAACAATTCCATTCTTAAACAGGCTCTTGCAGTTCATTTGAAAGACAACATATTCACAGGCAGCTTCGATGCTTTCACAGAATGAAGAGCTCTATCTGTCAGCTTCAGCTGGACTAATTTTCAACACTACACACACTCAAAAACAAAAACAATTCACACTTACTAAGACAGTTCTTTCATCAAAGTCTGGAAGATGAGCCCCACCCAAGAAGACACAGGGAGCAGTTTGCATCATTAAGCACTGCCCTTTAGAGCTGACAGCTGCTGCACCCTCATTAATTTCTTTCTGTATTGTCTAACCCGAATTTGTATTCAAATATCTCTAGCTCAACTATTTTCCTACTAGTCATAATACTTCCCATGCCTTCAAAAGTTACAGAAATTGTACTTAGTAAGAAGGACTTTCTAGCCGTATAAAAGTAGTCCTTTTTTCTCAGCTCATACACAACCTGATAGCACAGAAGATACTGAAGATATCAGGTTTAGCATGCCAACATAACCCTTTAATGCATATGCTATGAATTTTAAAGCACTTTGAAATCTAATAGAGATGGAGCTTTCTTTTCTGAAAACTTAAATGCCATTGAGGATGGACATTAAATGTTCTGAGGTGAAGAGTTCTCTGCAATGGTTAGGAAGACAAATGCATCAGAAAACCAAAATAAACATTTACTGTCAATGTAATTAAAAATTATATTAGTGAGATGGTTAGGTCTTTATTTGGTTATTCATTCAAATTCACCTCTCCTTCCAAAGCAAATCTGTTTTGTCAAAACACTTCTCAATAAAGTCCCATCTCATGGAATAGTATATAATTATTGTTCTAGCATATTGCACTAATACACTGCTATTACTTAAGAAGGATTATTCAAGTTAATAAAAAAACCCCTGATGCTTAGTTCCACCAACACAGGAGGGAAAATAATCACTGCAAGGGAAGAGAGCTAATTAAAAAGAAATGTTGCCATTATACTTAATTTGGTAGGAATCAAAATTCCTATTCTTGGACTAAAGCAACCCTTTTAAAAGAACAAAATAGGCATATCAAGCATAATTTCATTCAAATACAGCAAAGATCCCTGATTCTCTAATATTTATTTTACGCTTCCTACAAAAAATAACTTGCTGTGTACCCAATCCTGGCAAAGAAAAGTGCTGTTGGTAAAAAAATGCTTTGCCGAGTTTAAAGGCATTGATGTAAATCAAATAATACACGTAAATTCTGTATAGTTTGTTAAAGTTTACTGTGGTCCATTATAATTACAGTAATTGCTGCTTTTGTCTACTTTCAGCAGTCACTAGATTATATTACTTCCAGCATAAGAAGAAAATAAAAAAGCAACTCCATCCCTGCCAGCAGCTCCATCTGCACATGTAGTCTCCTCAAGAACACAGCAAAAGAATATAGGATTATTGCCTTACCTCAATTTTTTCCCATACGGCTTCATAATTCTCTTGATGTTGTATATCTTGCATCAATTGTTGAATTAAAGCTGATTTATTTGAAGGAGAAGTCTCATTCCCAGCAGGCTGAGTGGCAGCAGTCCTTTCTGGCTTTTCTTCAATGTATTTTTTAATGCAAGATGCAGGCATACAAAGATCTTCATCAGAGAGGATATCACTGAGAGGCCCAGATTCAATACTGTCACCTAAGGAGGACACTATATCACTTGAAGAACTTGGTGAAATTCTACCCTTTTTTTTGTGCTTTTTTGTCTGGTATGTCGGGTATGTTTCTGGATCTGAGTTCATTTCTGACAGCTCCCAGTCATCAATGTTTTGAATGGTTTCTCTTCTGGGCTTTTGGGGCAGCAACTTTGTCAAATTTTCTAGTTTCAAAGCTAATACTTCAGTCTGTTTGAGATGTGAAGGAAGTGCTAAATATTCATCAGATCCATACCACACCTCGCTGTCCTTACTGGGTTTTTGAGTATAGTGTGGTGTTGAGGATAAGCTTTTATTTTTCTTTCTTCTCAGTAGAGGAGGGGATGAGCTGGAAAGCTCAGAACCAGCTGAAGAAGCACTTTTTTGGCTACACGTCGGTGAACTGAAGGGCTCAGTTTTACCTTGTGATTGCCCATTTTGATCTCTCTGGTTACAAGAATCTGATGATGCAGCAGAATCTGTTTCTGTCTCCTCCAGAGACTTAGAGCTATTAGAAGTAATTCCATTCTGTAGGGAAGAACACCCTCTTTTTTTGACATGGGTTGATGGAGCTGTTTTACATGTATTTCCAGGTGTTCTGTCAGTTTTCACTTTCTCTGGAGAATCATGAGACTTCCTGTGCTTTGATTTTTCTTTACAGGTGTAGGAAGTAGACTTTCCTAGAATTATGGGACTGTCTTTAAAGTGGTTATTTATTGTGTAATCAAGATTTTTATCACTGATTTTATTTAAACAGTCATATGACTGACTAACTGCAGATGGACTGTTAGTATAGGGTGGTTGTAAAGCTAGGCAAAGCTTGGACCTGTCTGGTGGATCCAACAATGAGGGTGTACTTCTACTCATTTCATTTTTAACTATTTGAGAGATTTGCCTTTTTAAATCATTGGCTTCCATGTAATCTTTAAACACATCATCTTTCAGAAATAGACCTCTTTTTGGCAATGTAGGTTGTGTAGGAGAGTCTTCATTATAGTTAAAGCAGTCTCTTATGGACCTCTTAGGTGTTGAATTTTCACAGTGAGAGTGTTTGATATTTTCACCAGCATGCTGTGGAAGACTGCACTCTGGATTCTTTGATATGGCAACTGCTTTGCTGTCAGAAGGTAAAACACCATTTTCAGAGAAAGATCCTTTAGAAGGAGAGGAATTTCCAGAAGGAGATGCTAGTGAGAGATCATGTGATGCTTTCTTGTCTTTGCTTTCTTCTCCATCTTCTGCTGAAAGGGGTACATGATTTTCTTTTTCCTTCAATGCTTCATTACACTGGGAAGCAATGGAATCTGTTGCTACTGCAAGTAAACCCACACTTCTGATAAGTCCTGGAAATTCCTTATCCATCTCACTGTAGTTCCAGGATTCAAATGATTTTGCTTTCCCTTGACTGGAGGTCATATCATCCAAAGCACCAAGCAAATCCTCACTAGGACTGTAGTCAGATAGTTCAAATGCAGTAATACCACAATCCAGAGACAAGTAATTTTGAGAACATTTGATGGTTAACTGTCCAGAATCATCAACTTCAGTTAAAGAGTCAAGACGATCCTGAAATACACAAAGAAATGGTATGCTTTTGGAATATTAATTTTCATGTACAGAACACACAAGGTAATGAAACAAAAAACAATTCGTATGTTTCACTGCCTAACATCTAGATAAGGGCTCATCACTGACCTCCTGTCTCTTTTTTCAGTACCCTGTAGATAAGCTAACCATTCTGAAATATTTGGGAATTAAAAATGGCAGTAAGATGAAAAATGCTTTATTTCAGTCTGGTACAGCAAGTTACCTAAAACCAGCAACTCACTTTTGTATTGATATTTTCCTCATTTAATTCTGCTTTCAGTTTTACTTGCTGTGTAGGTGGGGACTCAGAAATTCTATACAGCACACTTGAAGTATTTCCTGTATTGACTACATCAAACAGGAGGGAGGGTACCTTGGAGGCTGCTGAGTCTAACAGTCTCCTTGTTAATATTGTTTTCTCAAAAATCTATGCTGTTCTACAGTCTTTCAGTTGATTGGCAATTTTTTTTTCCAAGCATCACGTAGCAATGATGGACTTTAGTTCCCATAATTACAAGATAGAGATTGCTATTTACATTTCACTTTTTTTGTAGCATTATCACCTGAAAATTTATTTTCCAGATATTTAGAGCACAAATGAATAATGGAACAAGGAAAAGAACTATAATGTTAAGCCTCCAGCCTGACATGCTCCCTTGTCAATATTTTCTCAATGGAAGTCCTTCAATCTCAGAAACATGCACATACCCAGAGGAGACCGTCTCAGGTGGCAAATGAGATTTTAAGATCAGAGTCAAATAAATACTTATAAATATTTTTATCTTTTTTGAAGGACAATAAAAAAAAAAGCTGATGAGATTAAGATCCAAAACTACATGATAAATAATATTCACAGCAAAATTATATTTAGTATACAGTGTAAGTATATTTTCAGTAGAACTTCTAATACATATACAGGACTTCTGCTTATAGAGACTACTTTTTTTAAAATATCATGAAGGTCAGAAATTCATGTTCTAGGATTCTAATTTTACAAGCCTAAAACAGTATACTGGTCTTTCTTTTCAGGTTTGTTCTCACAATAGCTTTTTGAAGCAAACTCCTGAGTATTCACAACAGGTTTATGTGTGAATTATTCTCTGAAACAACTTGTCTCACTACACTGCCCAAATCCATAAAGACCCTTAGCATCATGCTTGAAGAAGGTGCAGTAACCACGAAATTTCTCCATATCACAATAAAGTACCTGGATTTGGTCTGAATGGGAATTATCTCGATAAAAAAGTCTATTATTTACCAACACTCATAAAGATAAAAACATACAATATCTGAGCACTGTACTCCATCCATTCCCCCCCCTTTATTTAAAGTAAAAACAGAATAAAATCCTCCAGCTAAAAATATTTATAGAAAAATTACTAGAAGGATATTTATCAGCCATAGTCTTGGATACTGAATGTATCTCTTCTTGAGCAAATTCTATCCAGATGTAGATCCCATGCCACAAATTTGGCATTGTCAACAGCTCAGAATTAAAAGGGGAATTTTCTATAAATCTGCCAAATTTATATATTGGAGCTGCATTTGTTAAGGAAAATAGTGACTAAACAAGCTGCACTGTCCTTCTAATCTCAGGAAAATATTAGAAACTGTAAAACCATATATAAATCAAAACCTTTTCAAGGCCCTAAAGGCCTTTATTTTTTCTGAATAATGAGCTCCATTCCTTTGTCTCTTAAAAATGTGTTTATTAACATGAATAAAATTTACAATCATATGCATTAAACCATCTTACTTGGCCATTTTCCAAGCAGCCTCTGAAATGTGTGCTTCAGATGAGTTTTATTTAATGCCAATATTACCATGTTATTACTGTTTTTATGTGAGAAAAATATTAAATTTAATTATTTGTATGGCTACCAATAGGAATGCCCTAGTTAAATTTTTCACTTTTCATGTAGTAACGCTTCTTTTAAAGTTCCAAACACTAAAAAAAAGATAGGTAAGAGTAGATACAATTGTGTCTACATTATCTATCCCTACATTATATTTTATTTCTTTTTTATGTTCATCAACAAAAGCCAGTATCATTATAACCCATAAAAAGCTTGAATACCTGCAGGTTGGAAAATGCAGAGCCATTTCTGTTGACCTATTCAAGCAACAGGGCAGAAACTTGATATCAGCTTTGTGTGCCTGCTATTGCTAGCCATTAAATTTATCAAATATTATTTGTGCTTTAATTGCGGTGGATTAAGAAAAATGATGTCATTATATTTTTGTCTTTCATAGTACCATGTAAGCGTATCTGGCAACATGTGTTTTCCCTACTGAAAAATAATCTTTCCTTCCCCAGTCAGTCCTTCTTTCTGTAGCAGGGATGTTTTTTACAGCAGTTGTAATCAGATCCAGATGCATCATTTCCTGTTTCTTTGTATCTGAATATACACCTTCTTTATTTCTTGAAATTACCAAGTCTTTGTCATAAAATAATGACTTCTTACTAATTCACTAATTCTGGGTATAAAGACAAGAGTAGATTTCCTTCAGACCTGCCAGCAGTTTACCAGCCAGAGTAAAGCAGAAACTGAATCTGAAAGAGCCAGGTATGCACACACCAGGAGGAGGGGGTGTGGAAGGTGGGCCTGGGCATCTCTGAGCATTGATTTCTGCACCACCCTCTTTGTTGTGTCAAAGTAAAATATAAAACCCCGCATGGAGCAGAGAAATATTCATATTCTCTTTGAACTTCAGCGATATGAAATTCAGGATATGTCATGGGGACTTCTGACTTCCTCTGTAACACAAGTCTCAGAATTCACTTCACTGATCTAGAGGTTTCTTTCTGTAAATGCATCTAATCATTAGTCAAGCATTTTGTCTTAATCTTTGGACCATCAAATGAAAAATCTTCAACATGCCATTAATTACTATTAGTTACTCTATCAAAAATGTCCATCTTCTTGAAGTTTATAAAAGTAGGCCCGTAGTGTCCTTCTAAATAAATTAATTTAGTAATGATAAATTCAAAGGAATAGGCATTTTAGTTAAATGAATCCACGTTCACAAATCATTTCCGTGTGTGTGAATGTGGCATACAGTCAGAGTAAACAGTGTATGACTCTTACATCATTGTTTCTCAGGAAAAATGCATGACTGTTTAAAGGCAGAATTGCCTCTCAAATTAAAAACCATCCTCTTGCTACAAAGGAATGTTGACCTAGGCTGGACAGTTTTGGAAACATTTTTTAAACTTCATGTTTGTGTATGCCAAAAGAAAATGTCTAAACTTTCACTAAAGAAATCACTGCACACTGAAATTAACTTTTGAATTGGCTGTAAACCTTAAATACCCAAGTGACTAGACCAACAACTTTGAAACAGATGCAATTCTCTAAATCTTTCAGGAAAATATTTCAAACAGGGGAAAACATTGCTAGCCACTAGTATGACATCTCTGAAAATTTATCTTAATTTTCACTAATTTGGTTTAACACAACAGGTATCAGCTGAAAATTTTTAAAAAGAAAACTAAGATCAATTTAGCGAAGTATCTAGTAGTGAGTCATCCTTAAAACTGTTATCACAGTGATTTTAAATGTGCAAGAGGGATGAGCTGCTTCAAACACAGATGAAATGCTTCAAATTGGATTTAGTTACTGTACCTCCTTAGTCTCCTCAGAAAATGCTTGCAGAATATCAGTCTGCCTGGTGTAGTTTCCATTGGCGTCTTGTAGTCCCTGGAGAATACGCTCTCTCAGAACCAGGACAGAAACACGTAGCTGGTGCCAGAGTAGTTGCACTGTATGGATATCAACTATGACATTGACAGAGTAAGACAGAAGCTTCAGGGAAAACTCAGTCTCTAGTAGAGCATGGATTTGTTCAACATGATCAGATATATCTTCACAAATATCCTGTAACGGAAAAATAAAGCAGATATTTAGCTATGGGCATGGTCCTTTCATGGATCAGATCTACTTTTCATGTACTTTTAATTAATTGCAGAATTGATATTTTCATAGAGGAAATATACTGTAGTTAACACATTCAGACTTTTTTCTTCTTTTTTTTTATTCGTGGTAATGCTACAGCAACTGAGCCAGCAGCTGTCCTGTTTGGCAGTACTGCTCAGTGAGTGCAGAGACAGCATACAATAAAGAAGGATGGCACAACAAGATCACATGAATCACAAGCAGAAAGCTAACACCATAAAGTGACATCCTAGAAGACAGCAACAGTACTGGAAGTGATAAGATTGCCAGGAGCTGTCTCCCTCTCTGCTACACACACACACACGGATGTAACCACCAGTTAAAATGCAAAGAACCTGGTCTGTGCCATCATCAAAAAAATTCAGTTTGGGTAGAATTTAAATCTAACCTCTATAACCAAGAGGCACAAAAGTCTGTGCTAGACTCAATGGGAATAAGCTATGTCTGCTACGCATTGCTGTCTCTGGTGGTGACAGGGCACTGATTTTTGCACAGTCTTGCTCTGGGCACGAAACTGAAGATTGGTGGAAAAGGAAAAAGAGGGAAAACAGAGAAGCTGAAAACAGCTGTGTTCAGAAAGGAGAAAGAAAATATGGGTTACCGGGTTATAAAGTTAAACTTTTGATGGGATGGTATCCTCCAAATTTAAAATCAATGTTACGGATCATTAGGGTTGTGCTGCATACAGAACAAAATAATTTCAATCTACTCGTAATTTTCTTTGGAAGGACGAATTACAATACTAAAGAACATTTAGGCATATGCTATTGAGCATACAAGTAAGAAAATGTGACTAAAACAGTGAAAAAATTCTCACTGGACTCTAGAAGTTTTTTCCAATGTTTCTGGCAGCAACTTAAGGTGACTAAGATTTAGGACTTAATACCATATTTAAATCTAAGACCTATTTATTTAAAAAAATATTCATTTAATTCAAGCATTCTGAAATCTTCTTTATACATATAAATGAAAGCGAAAATAATCATAATTTTGTATTTCAAATTTGCTTCTGAAATAATTCTGTCAGACAATTACAATGAAATCTTATGTCTCTGATGATACTTGGGATTTTGTATGGCAGTAGCACAACAGGAAAATCAGTAAACCTGATTACTTCTAAATTAATAATACAGTAGGATATTATTACAGATTTGGCATCTTCAGCATGAAAGTAAAGGCAAAGTACTTAATATGTAATTGCATGTATGTAACAAATCAAAAGAAAATCAAATCTCTAGATAATAGTAAATAATTTTGTATGACAGATAGTACAATATTAGCTGTTATCAGGTGCCATTGGTAGGTACCCATTTTAGTAAAACACTGACAGTTACATTGAGTCCTCTGTAGGAGTAGTTCTCAGAAATGCCAGAAGAGCACAAAACTTTGGATTTTCAACGAGTAGATCATTGTAGATGCATTGAGAGAAAGGCAGCACCTCTTCCCCTGTACCCTCAGTCCTCTTGCTGTAACAAGCAGCATCTTTATTTGCAAGTACAACACACACAGCCTCACCTGCTCAGGGCTTCCAATATCCACATACTTCCAGGTGAGAAAATAGATCTCTAGTTATCAGATTTAGCGTGCTCATCTAATGCTACAGACACAGAGCTACAACTCTCTGAGCTTTGGAAAAAGATCAAATTATCCATTTAGCCTACTATAACTGATACACGCCTGAAAAGCACAGTTGTAATTCTGTGTTGTTTCAAATGTTTTAAAGAATATTTCTAATTAATTAGTTTAACTGAATTTGTGTTTACTTCTCCAAGATTGTAAATTTTTTTCCTCTTGGCCAAAACGCACTTTAATTTTGATTTCAATCATTAAAAATAGATTGTGTCCAGTAACTGTAATTTTGTAAATTAGACACAGTCTACAGAAAAGTACTTAATATATTCCATTTAGACTATTTATGTGAACAAGCTTAAGGATGTGCCAGACTCTTAAACAAGCTTTTAATATTTTCAAGCTTCACACATACAGTTACATGCTGAAATCAACTACCATATGAATTCTCAAAGTGGTTGAGAACAGAAAGCCACAAGAAGAAAGAACTGACAATGAACAAGTGTCTTCTGACAATTGTTTAATAATGAACTGAAAATATTGGCTAATGAATCTAGATAATACTCTAAATCAAGAATTCAGACCCGCACTTCAAACAAGTTTTCTCTTGATGTCCTGTTATGCTAGCTACAAAAGCATCTCAAATTTCTGAAGTAGACAAACTTTGAACAACAAACCAACTTTGTACTGAAATGCAAATCCCAGCATCACTAGGGATTTGAAAGAAGAAGATATTCAAGAACATATGTTGTTCATTTATGCATGGTTTGCTAGAAATTGCTCATTTTTCCTCAAAAAGCAAAGTCTACTTATCTAGACTACTGTGGCACACAGCAAGTGCTTCATGTACTGACAAGGTAATTAACAGCTCCTTACAGCTTCAGTAATGGAGAGAACTTGATCACATCCAAAATCACGTTCTCTGATCTTAGCATATAAAACCACTGTGTCAGTAAAAGACAAAGTACTAGCTCTTAAAGGATTTAGATTATAGACAGAATGGGTGGCTTACCTAAAGCTTGTAAAAAATAATTTAGGGCCCTACTGATACACCCTTTCCTTGATTTTAACTGTTATAGGATAGTGTGAAGGCTGTGCCAATGACAGAATATGTGTGTAAAGAAAGGTTAATGCTAGCATTCAGGTGAAAATAATTACAAAGAAATTCTAACTTTTGCCTTGTAAGTTAATGTAGATTAGTATTCAGTAGAACAGCATTAATAAAGCTGCATCCTATTTACTTGCATCTTTTCTCTACACTTACCTGGCACAAACCAAACATACTGAGAGGAAACAATATAACGTCAAATCCAGCTGACATTTTCTAGTAAAACTTTTTCTTTTTACTATACCCGATGTCTAGATTTACATATAATTCAGTAAAATTAAGTAATTACACCTAGCACCTGAATTTAATAATTTTCTGTGATCACACAGTTCAAATACTGCACAAAAAAGTAATGTGATGTAAGTTCATTATTTTACTGAGGCTCAGTATTAAGACCAGGTACACCATGGTTTCATTCTCCTCATTCTTCCTAGCTCCTTGTAGGTGACAGCATTAGCTAGAGCAAAACCAGCAGAACACAGTTTTGTGCCTTTTTACACTTTGTATTTATAAATAAAGAACACCAGTGTCATGAGATGGTACCTAAATGCTGTCATGAGTTGCCACCAGAAGTGACAGGTAGATAAAATAAATCATGCACTTTTAAGTAATAATCTATTGGTATTTGTTTGTGAATTAGCATAGTTCCAGGTAAAAGGTAATAATATAAACCCTTCACATATATGTGGACAAAATCTTCCCCATTTTAATAGTATATAGTTTCATATCATATATATACATAGAAGGTATTATAATCTTCTGAAAGCACCATTGCCAAAACAATTTTTGTAATCATTAATCTCACATGTCAGCTAGGCATTTTTATTTTTACACAGTTTCACAGCATTAATAAGGTAAAGATTTTGTCATCCCCTCATGGGCTTTCTTGTAGCACTGACTGTGGAATTTCTCAGGCTACAGAGGTTGTACCCCATTTGGCTGCCAACTGCCCACTTCACTCAGTCTTTCAGACAGCTGATCCTGTAATTCGCAGCTGCTGAGTCCATCAGCCTGCTCATAGCCCTCCACATCAACTAAAATAGCCTGAATTGCAAACATTGCAGTAGATGAAGAAAAAGTGCATAAACAAGAGCATTGAGTCAATGAAAACAGCTTTGATGTTCACTTTTACATGTATTTGCTCTCTGGTCCCTAAGAAACTGTGTTAAGATGTACACAAAACCACTGAAAGATAAAAGGCTGGGATATGTTACTTTAGAGTTGGTATCAGTGACAGAGAAACTATACTTTGTTCTTTGATCTTGCTGTAAAACCTCAGCAGGAAAAACAATTTTCTGCTGAATCTTACAACTGCTGTACATACAAATATAATCTATGATTTAAGAAAATGTTTATTTGGTCTTTCCTTTTAAGTGCCTTTTAATTCCTCAGAAGACAAATATTTCAATCAGAACGTACAAATTCTTCTGTTCAGAAAAACATTTTAGAATATATGCCATAGAATTTTAGATTTGTTACTCTAATGGAACTTGAAAATTATAAATTAAACTAACTCTCTGCACCACCATTTATGCTTATGCATATACAAAAAGGAAAAGAGAGAGATTTTTGATTCTGAACATCTTTTAGAACACTAATTTTCCTTTAAAATCCACTCTGACTTCTCAAAGACAGTTTCCCATTTTTTTTCATCTCTACCTGCTGTACAATAAAGTGTTACAATAAAGATTAAACTGATCTATTATTGGTGAAACCTTCAGAACAAATGGTGCACATAATTTTTTGCAGCTATTTTTAAGCAAACAAGTCAAACAAAATTATCATACATGAACAATCCAGACTTTGACTAAGCAAAATCAACTTCCATGGAAAAGCTGGGTCTGACTTTGAGTTACCAGCCTGTCAAAAAGTGATTTAAGTACTACAGTGTACCTTGAGTGGCTGTGCCATTCAGTGACTAAGGGAAATGGATGTGTTATGCCGGGAGAAGAATGCCAAGGACAGCAGCTACCAGGAGGGTTCTGAGATCACTGACCCACCCTTGCCTTCTGCTGACACTGACAGCTTGGAAATACTTTGGTCCTCAAAGCTTCTCTGCTCTTCCCTCATGGTACTACACATATGACTGATTGTTTCTTTTCCTGGCCCATCATCATTTTCTGCATGTTATTTTCTTTTCCAGCTTGGTTTTTATTTTGATTAATTTACTCTCAATTTTACTCTCAATTTACTCTCATTATTTTAAGTGAGGAGCATTTTAATTATTGCAAAATTCCAGTAGGTGGATCTATGATCCTCTTACTATTGTACAAATATTGCTATTGAAAAAGTCTCCAGAAAGTTTTGAAAATAAATATTTGGTTTGGTGAACTCTAAGTAGGCATGTTTCTACTGTGTTTTGGTATCTCAGGAATTGGCGAGTTACATTTTTATATCCCTGTACTTAGAAATAATGTGAAAGAGATACCAGATCATCAGTTCTTTGACAGAGCTGCTAAAATAGTAATGGCTTCTACGTAACTGTAACAGAGTTGTTCTGTGATAATTTAGGAGTTGTTTATGCGCTTTATTAGTTTGTTTTTTGCATAAGTATGTTGGCTGACTATTTATCTGCAAGGAAAATGACCAGGAAAAAAGGAAGAAGTAAGATATTATATCACATGCCAAGCACTTCAGGCTGAGGAAAAATGCCAGAAATGTTAATGGTGAAACTCCTGTCTTGGGATTCCAGCAATTTGCATTTGTTTTGCCATATGGACCATTGCTGGGGCCAAAGGATCAAACATACTGGGAACATGCAAAAGATCCTTTTGTCCAGAAACAGGGCAGTTGCTGCTGGAAGTTATTCCAGCTCACTTGCCAGGACCAGCTGCAGTGTCTTACAAAGCCAGGCCAGCCTGTACTTTTTCTGCAGGAGGGAATGGCTGCAGGGAAGAGAGGCTGCTATCAAATGTTTAGTTACCCTACTAAATTTGATCAGTAAATTAATGGAAAAAGACTTTTTGAACACAGCATTCACCACAGGCCAGATTCTTAATTACAAGGCAGCATTTGGATCATCCAGGAATCTTCAAATAGCTGATGCACAAAATCACTCTAAGGCCTGTGGTGGAACTGGAGAGTCACAGAAGTTATGGCAGTAAAATGAGGCACATCAGAACAGTATTGAAAGAGTGTTGTGTAGACAAGTCTGGGCTAGCCACTGCTGAGATATTCCTGACAACAGTAGCATTGGCGCATGAATTACATTTGTATAAGAAACTGCAAATCCGAGGTGAATGCAGCAAAGAAGCTGCTGTGGGAAGTGATGCAACCTCTGCAACTAAATACTGTTTTCCTAAATATTCCTGAGCTTCCACTGGTTCTACTGTGCAATGTGTCTAGAGCTACAACCTAAAAACTCTTTGAAAGCTTCAAAATAAAAGATACGTTCTTGTATCTCCAAGTCCACAGTGTTTAGAGAATTTTCCTAGTAAAGTTATCACTGTAGAACTTTCTTTCTATGCATAACTGTACAAATTTCCATTTGTCTTACTTTAGACATGTTAAAGCAAACAGATTTTTATCAAGACCCAACTGAAAATTTTAAAATAATTAAAACTTGACATAAAATGCCATATTTGTGCTGACTGAAGTCTGGTTTTGTACTACACTCTGGAAGACATCATTGCAGAGATACTCTAGAACTGTTCTTCACACGACAAGATAAATAGTACTGAACTGAGCAATAGAGTAGCAAGTTTTGCTTCTGGTTATGTCCAATAAAAAAGGAAAAATACCAAATTCATGAAAACTTAGTCAACCAAGTGGTGGTAGAGATAAGCTTGGGAAAAAATGCGTATTTCAAGTTCCTGTTCACTGGATAATGGTAATTATATATATATCTATAACTAAATTGCACTGAATATTTAAGATCACAAAGAAATAAGAAAAAATTATGAGTAAGCTTTATACTAAGCATGCTCATCATGTGTTATATATCTCTAAGTGGAATATCTATTCATATTTATGGAATGGAAAAGAGAAGACTTATTAAAACATCCTTCAAATACTTTTCGCATAACTACTTTTTCTGCCGTAATAGAAGAATATAGGACATATTTTCCAATTCTCTTGAGAACTACCTTTGATTCTTACATCTTTTACTGTCTTTACTCAGCACTTTCTTGCTTTCTGTATACCATGCATACTAAGTGCAATTTAAAAGCATTTCTAACTATTTTAAATTACCACACGCAAATAAAAATTGAGGGTGCAAATGGAAGCACATTTTACCCACAGTGAAGATTTACACTCTGCAGTAGCTAAGCCAACCAGCTCTTGGTAGCCTGGCCAGGACTAGGTAGATTTCAGCTTCAGTGCAGGGAGCAGTTCACTGGCTGTGAGGAAACCCCTACTTCCATGTCATGCAAGACGTACTAAAACTTAGTGCTATAAAAAAATCATGTCAGCTATATGAACAATAAGAAAGAAGACCACTCCTATTATTTCATCATAACTTTGATAATTTTATGTTCAATATGAAGCAGCTAGCAGAATTCAATGCTATTGCACAAATAATTCAATAATTTTCCAGCAAAAATGGATATCCTTTTGAAAACAGTGAGTTTCAAATGTCTATGCTGGCAAAATATCGACCCTGAAAGTTCAGCTTTGAATGTGTTCCACTCTTGTTCTCTCCTAATTTTCAGTTTGAAGAAGATTTTTAATTACTCTTGGCATAGAATAAGAAAATTTCAATAATTGTTTAAGCTTTCTGCAGGGCCATAGGATCTTCATTGTCTGAGCTCTGTTTTCTGGTGAGACAATCTGTTTTTGCCGTTTCTACAAGAAAATAGGTGCATCTATCTTATTTTTTCAGTTTATAGATTTCTTTAGAAATACTCAGGTTTTTATTAAATTCAATATATTTAATTAGGGTCTTTGAGAACAGCTGCTCTCAAGAGAAGAGTCTAGGTAAAAGAGAAAAAATTTCTTGGAAAAAATTATTGTTCTTGAAATAATGAAGTTCTAAATTACAAACAAAATTTATCCCTACATAAATAGCACAAAGTATTTTGGGTAGCACTGAACTACTGAATTAAAGGAACTTCAAGTTCACACAGGAGAAAAATTCAGGCCTTCTGCATAGGCATGCAGAACACAACAGAAAAATTTTAATCAAAATATTTTGACTTTCTCGAGCCAAAGCATACTAACCCCATTCACTTTCTTTGACTGAAGCATAGTGACTATAACAGAATTTAATAAAGGATGGTGAGACTCTACTCTCATTTCAAATGAGATATGAAGAGTCAGAAGTGAAGAACTGCCATCTGTGCCAGGTCTCCTATAATGAAAATTGATAGCATGATAGGAAGTTTTCAAGATAAGTGGCTGTTTATATCACTGTAGCTAAGCCTCCAAGAGCTTCTGTGACATGTTTTTGAAGTTATTTTCCCTCAGTCATCATTTAGGACAGCAAAAGGGACAGAATCTCACTTGGTCTTTATTAGTAGACTTCACTTTATTGGCACTGTGTTTTCCCCTTTTATGTTGTTCAATGAATCATAGAATCATTTTGGTTGGAAAAGACCAAAAGCTAACATTTAATCAATGAAATCATACGGGAATTACTGAGATTTTTTGCCTGATTTAGAAACATGAAAAAGAAGGCTTAGAGTCTGTACTGCATGCTGCTTGATGTTTGTGACCTTCCTGCCCTCTCTCCTGAACAACAAATATTGAAGTCAGTTGGAAAGCCCTTGTAGAGCTGCCAATGAGTTAGTAACTGCTACAAAGCACTTAGAGCATCAGGAGGCACTTCCTGTAGTCTGAAACAGCTACCACCTACCCAGGGTACCAAGAGGCTTCTTCCATTCTGGGTATCACTTACTGTAATGTAAGGGTCAAGGTTAGAATGTATAAAGCTGTGCTAGAAAAAAAATAAATTATAAATAAACAAATATCCACATAGCACATAAAAACAAACACAAAAAAAGGTCACCTAAATTTGCTATATTGAGGAAGAACAATTTGAAAGACTGGAAGAAAACTATTTTACATACTTAACATCATAAGTGAATGAAGAAATAAAGGAACAAATTTTTAGGAATTAAGGAACTTTTTTAGGAAAATATTGATATGTCAAAGAAATCTAAAACATACAAGACTTTTATTCTAATTTCAATTCTGTATTTGCACATGAAATTTATTTATTTAATTATGGAAAGAAATCTGAGCAGACTAATCAAGTCCCTTATCACAGAATCAGAGAATTGTTTGGGTTGAAAGGGACCTTAAAGACCATCTCAGTCCAGCCTTGCTGCCATGGGCAGGGACGCCTCCCAGTAGACCAGATTGCTCAGATCCCCATCCAGCCTGGCCTTGAACACTTCCAGGGATGGGGCAGCCACATCTTCTCTGGGAAGCCTGTTCCAGAGCTCACCATCTCCCCAATAAAGAATTTCTTCCTAGTATCTAGCCTAGACCTATTCTCTTTCAATTTGAAGCCATTTCCCCTTGTCCTGTTGCAACAATTCCTGATGATCATGATTTTTTTGATTCTTGATTAGAAGATATATCAAAAATTGTTTATTTTAATGTTCCTGTGGTTCCTTTTTTTTTTTTTTTTAATTTGACTGGAAATGCATTAAAGATGAAACTAAACAACCCCACCTCCTTCTCCTAGGTTTACATTCACAATATCAAAAATAGGTTAGATGTTTTTGCAGGTTTTTTTAGAAGGAATGGAATAGAGATTAAATTGGATACCTGTACTCATAGGACTGGCATGACATTCAAAGCACACACTTACATGGTACTTTACACACAAAAGCAACCAACATATATTAACTAGTATTTCATGCTATCTGATTATTTCCAAGTCTCGCTGCCATCCTGCATGTCTATAATATTAATACAGATATATATTTAAAAGTTTGTGTATTCTCTGTCAACAATGGTTGCTTGTTCTGGCTGCTTATAAATAGAAGCATGACAGAAATTAACATTTTAATACTAGAACTGGGTCTTTATATTTAAATGAGACATAATATTTTAGTAAGAACTATTCAAATACACTGTACTTGTAATTTAGCGATAAGTTACAACACTGTAGAGCACATTCCAGCAACATACTCCTACAAGGCATATTCCAGTGTGACGTTTTGAGAAGACAGCTTGAGCCGTGTTAGGATAATTCTAATGGCTCTGATTTTTGGTTTTACAAGAGAATTTTCTGGTGTAAAGCACTGACACATTTAATGGCTGTTAAGGTATTGCTGCTCAAGAAAGTACTTGTTCACTACACAGTAGGACTGAAGTGCCTTGAAAGAAGGAGCAAATGAGCAGTGTTTATCTAAATATTTATTCATTTTTATGTATACATATGTGTATGTATAGGAAAACGTTTATTATAGGTTGCTAACTGGAATTAGAGCCTTGATTTATAACACACTTCATAGTCAGTGTCATTTCCATCTTTAGGAAACCAAGACAGCATGGCCTGTGAGATAAACTGGTTCTTATGTTGACAGTAAACAGTTTATCTCTGAACAGGCTTCTTTACATGCCATTTTATTTTCAAGTTAAGAGGTAAGTTATAAATTATCTTTGTCTGGACTGTAGCTTTCAGGGGTGAGTGTAACTCTTGCCACTGTGCAGGTTCAATGAGAAAGGTTGTTTCCATGCCTGGGCTTGTAAAGCAACTCTTTGAAATTCAATAGCCAAACTTGTCTGTGCAGAAGTTAATGAACCTAAGTGGCTTCAAGCTTCTAATGTGTGTTTGTGCATTTAAGTCACATGTAAAAACTTAAAATTTCCTGCAAAAATAGTCATTATCAATTTAGCCTTGAACAGAATCCTAAATTTCAACGAAGTCAAATCTTCTATCTTCCTCTGATATGATTCACAATAAATGGCATTGGATCCCTGAGTTGTGGTATTCTGAAGTATAGACAGGGAATAGGAAAGCTAAGTGGCACATAAATTGCAAGTGCTCATATTTCCATACTCTTGGAACAACTGGGCTGGCTCTGCAGAGCCCTAGCTGGGTCACAAGCTTTCATCTGAGCTCAATTGGCCGTGCTAGGCTGGGCTGGACGTGAGCCTGGGAATACAGTAACCCTGCTTGGGCATCATACCCAGCTCCCAACCCTGCCAGAGCCTGGCTCTCCCTGCCCAGCAGGGCAGCTGCACTGCCTCTCCCTCCAGCACAGCTAATGGGAAATGCCCCTGGACACTGAGGGACTGTCTGTCTCTGGTAGCTTTTACTGTACAGCAATCTTGAGAATAACATTTTGTATTTTCAACACTTTTCAAATAGACAATATATTTCTGTGCAGGTCATCTTCTACCAAAACATGAAATCCATAAGGCTATAGAAAAACAGAAAATATTTTCCTTTTCTTGACAAGCCACAGTCAGATCAGCCAATCTTGGCAAGTCTGAGTAAAATGGAAGGAGCACTGGTATTTTAAAACAATCTTTTTTAATCTCTCTTACAGTTCCTAAATATTGACGCCTTTCCACACAGACATTTTCATCAGTTCATAAAAAATTTTGTGAGACAGTGAGTCACTCTGAGCCAATGGGAAGCCTGAGAAATTCTTGAAATAGTATTGATAACAGCAAGTCTGTCAAACCTAATATATCTATATAGCCCCTCTACATCCATTTTCTTAAAATTCTACCAGTGACTATAATTCAATATCCTGCCCAACATTAATCAAATATGTCCTGTGTTAATCAAATATTAACATATTATGTAGAACATTGTGATTCCGCTCAGCCATTGCTATAAATTACTTCCAGCAAGAAGACATACTAAAACCCATGCCAACTGTTTAGCTCTTTAAATAAGGGGTCAATGGAGGGCATAGTTCTTAATAGAAGTGTATCACACTCCAATACTGAAGCTTGAAGGATGGCAGAACGTTACAATTGCTCATTGTAATGGCCCTTTCCCAAAATATTAATCCTACCTTCCTTTGAATTTCAAAGTGTGAAGAATTTCATAAATTTACCATTACTGTTTCTAATTCTTTATGTCTTTTGCAATTTCAGATGGGATCAGAATCGTCAAAATAATTCATAAACTTCAGCTGAAGATGTTTATAATTTATAAAAAACATTTTGCAGACTTAAAATTAAATTCAGGTAATACTCAGAATTGAAGTTGACTCTACACTTTCTGATTTTGTGTCTGAGTTAAGCACACTGCAGAAACAAAGTAAACCACGAAAAGTATTAATTCCTGAGAAAGTTTTTTCACTTATCAGTACAGACAATAAATAGAGACGAGGCAATTACCATACCAACTACGTATCTCATTCAAGGCAATCACATCAACATTAAATTCAAAATCTGTTTGCACAAAAAGTTACCAAGTCAGAAGAAGGGCAAAAGAAAATATAACTACAAATGTGACAATAAATGAATCATAAGTAGAGACAAAGGAATTAAGTAGGAAAATTTTAAAAAGAAACGTCTGCATGGCAAAGACTGTGAGCAATAGCAAGCAGGTTGCTCATGGAGGGACACCCCTCCAGTATGAATCCAAGAGTGCTCAATAGGGATAAACAGTAGATCCACTTCAAAATCACATTCTCAGTCCAAAACAAAATGGTAATACAGACATACCCACAGAAGAGTAAAAACACCTCTCTAGGTTTTTCTTATATGGAATAGAATTAATTCAGGCTCCTACTTTACTGATACATCTCAATATATGAAGCAGCAATCAGAAGAGGATATGAAATGGAGCAATAATAGGCACCTACTACACTCAGTATGGTATCAAGCACATAAAGCTGTAGTGGAATTTTCCACTCCTTTTCTGAGCTTTTAATGAAACTTTCAAAAACAGCACTTTGGAGAAGAATATGACAATTGCCATTACAGAGATACATGAAAGTACTAACTTGTTTATCCAGCAAGGGCTAAACAAGAGCAATTGGCCACTGATGCATGGGCAGCTGAAGAGCAAAAATAAAAACCTTTTAGAAGTCAATGAAAAATTCCTATCCAAATAACAGATGCAACTGCTTCCATAATCTATGGGCTGATTTCCCATTCGTCTGGCACCTTGTAGAATCTACACGTCAACAATTCTCTACCCAGTGCCAACTTTTGCTTCAGAGAAAAAAGCTTTATCATCTTAATCCAATGCAAATCTTTGAAGAAAACAGCCTTGGTTAACCAAAAAATTCCTGAACTTTTCCTGTAGATACGATTTCAAAAGAATGAATAATTTTGCAGAGAGAACAGATGCTTTTGAGCAGTCTGAGCATATTCCTCAGGATATGGCACACACAGAATTTTGTGAGCCGAGAACAAAACTAAAACAAAGGGCCTTTGGAAAGCATACAACTCTCAGAATACTATTTAAATGGTCTGCTAAAATAGTGTAACTGTGATAAGCAACAGATTGTTCAGGACATTTGATCTCCTTATGAAAAACTACAGAATTTATTAAGGGTCTAATAGAATTAGTGAAATCTGCATACAACAATGAAGTTCCTTGTTTTGTATTATTTACATTATTTTCAGTCTGATGGTTTCTTAAGCCTTTAGTAAACACTTCTTTTCACAATATAGGTCAAAATTGTAGCCAAAGTAATGCAATTAGAATCTTAAAGTGTCTATTTCTAATTATACTGTGACCTATAAAAAGTTAGCTGAGTAATGTCTAAGAGAATAGAGAAGACTGAGCATTAGGTTTCACCTCAACACCCAGTAAAAATCTAAAATTTCCACATGGAAACAGAAGACCAAGAACTTTACACATGACAAATGCATTTTTTACCTTCAGAAGTAAAAGGTTTTAACTGTTTAAGCCAAAGATTGCGATTGCAGAAACTTTGCAGTGTGTTCAACAGGGACTGAAAGAGACTGAAGAATACAGAAATCTACATCTACAGAGAAGAAAACCTGTCAATTTTGCAAGTTAGATTCACAGTGCACAGGAAATGCAATGTATTGTTTCAAATCCACTTTTAGGTCATGCAATACTTCTAAACAACTTGAAAATCAACTGATTTAATAAAAATGTTTTTATTTACAAAAAAAAAAAGAAAAAAAAGTCAAATTGAAATTTGTCGCTTTACACTTTTTTAGCATTTTATAAAATATTTCAGCTTAACAGTGTCTTACCTCATTTATACCAGTAGGAGAATTTTCAGTTATCAGCTTTGCAAAAAAAAGGACTGGCCCATTTCCCCTTTCCTCAGCTAAAGGAGTCACATGCAACCAGCAAGTCAAAAAATGTATGTCTGTTTAAAAGACAGACAAGTAAGCCATAGATGAACTGTAACCCAATCCATCTTCAGAGCAGAGCCAACAGCTTTTGTTTTACATTAAATATAGATAATTGTCTCCTGCCTCTACCTGTGTTATTGTGCAGGTCAAGTTTAGGCCTGTCTGCTCTTCCCCTGCACGTTCTGAGCGACAGTAGTGATTTCTCAACATCCAGATCTGCTGCGTGGCAGCTCACTGAAATTTCAGCCGACACTTGGAGACTTGCAATTAGCACGGTTATTTTAAGCACTGACCTAAGTTCCAGCAGAATGTTTATGGCATTATGACAGGAAGGAATCCAGTATCATATCAGTCACTTGGTAACCCTGTAAAGCTGATCTTGGAGACGAGACCCTCTAATTCAAAGCATAAAACTGAATATCTGACCCCGAATTTACTTCAGCTTTTGTTTTTAAGCTTTGAAAAGAGTGGAAATATCTACTTGGTTAATATTAGGAAGCTTAGAACTTATTTTAGGATCTGGTAGATCATATGCTTGGAACAAATGTATTAATAGGAAGTTATTACTTCCCTAATGGAGAGATTCATTGCTTGCATAACAAAGACTGTTACTTTTGCAATGTCCACATATGTAATAACTATTATGTTCTAGATGGGAGAAGAAAATAACTTAGAGTTGTCGAACTGGACTCTAACAATACCTTTAAGTTTCCCCTTGGTTATCTTGTAAAGGGCTCCCTCTTCTGTGCAGCCGTTTGGTAACCCTGGATTCCTTTTGAATTCTCTGGCTGTCTAACTATTTCTAAGTCATGTTTAAAGGCTCAGTCATACCTCCACACCCTCATTTGCTGTTCATTCTCATTCCTCTCCCTTTCTGCCCTCCCTCCCTGCTTCTTTCTTTTTTTTTAATTCATGGATCAGCTTTCGTGTTCCCACCCATCCTCATACTTCCAGTAGTGGCAGACCTAACCTCACACAGGGAACTACAGAACAAACAGCTCATCTGACTGTATAGGTTAGAGGTATACTGACCAGCCAGTTCATCTCTCTGCACACACACACAAGAGAAGTTTTTCTGAAAGCACTACAGTCAGAAACACTATTACATGAGAGAGTTTCATTAAAAGGAGATTAAATGAAACCAACCAGGCAAACAAAATCCAGGAAAAGTTGCTGCTTTTGCAAATTGTTTTGTAATTTCTACACATCACTTATGGCAATGAAACTGCCCCTTTGATATTGGAGCAAAATTCACCAATAGCAAAATGTACTTTTGAGAATTAAGATTATTAAGAAAACAATGGTGGAAACAACATAATTTGTTGTCCTTTTAAAATATCAAAGGTATCCTGAGTTACATACAAACCTGAGACGGCATTCAAAACAATTAGCAACAAGCTAACCATTAGAGATATCCCAAATCGCAAAATTCAAAATACAACACAGGTGGCAGGCAAATATATCACAAAATATCACAATATATCACAAGATCAAGAGCTGGAGGTTTTGAATGAACTGACCGTTCATGCACTTTTGAGACAGTCAGCTCTCAGAAGGATACCGTAGTCACCCCAGATTGTACAGTACCTGAATGCATACACACAGCTGAGCTCTGAACATAAAGACAGAAATGTTATTGTTACTATTGCATAACTACATTTCTTTGGAAGAATAACTTGATGGGAGAACATTTCTTATGAAATACCATAATCTAAAAATTTGAAGACATCATGAAAGCATTGGCTTGCTACTGCAACATAGCCTCAGCCAGTAAAAATTATAAGGAAGTAAAGAAAAAGCCTTTCTTTTTCCTTGCTCAGACATCCTCTTTTTTAAAACTTAACAATGACGATATCTGCATTTACGTGAATATATTTTCCATTTTAAATACATTCCTGAACATATAAATAGGTTGACCTCTGTAAAAGCAAGCAGAAGTCTTAAAAAATGAGGGTAAGAGAATTTGATTTTAAAATGGCAGTAAAATCAGCAGAAAGGCATTTTTTTCCCCCAGTGTCTAGTGAAAAAGCAGATTAGTACTATTGACTTCAGACTAAAGGGGATAAAAAATTGACTGTAAGCGTGTTTCCAGGTTTGGCAGCAGTTGCTTGCTCTGTGCTCAAAGATTATATCCGACAGTGCATTCCCTGTTTCACTCAAGTCATTTAAACAGTATTATGTGAAGATTTCTGGCTATTTTTTTTTTTTAAAAGCATTGCTCAAAATTATCTCAAATCATTTAAGTTACAGTAATTTCACGATTATAAGCCGCACTGAGTATAAGCCGCACTTCTGGCTGCCAGTAACTTTTCATTCTTTGTCCATATATAAGCCGCACCTGATTATAAGCCGCACGTTACAATACAGAGTGTGATGAAAGGTGTCTATTCTATCACCATCTGTTGAGGGTGGGGGCAGTGATCCTTATCTCTGCGGCAGATACAGTAATTTCACGATTATAAGCCGCACTGATTATAAGCCGCACTTCTGGGTTTCAGCAACTTTTTGGTTTTTTGTCCATACATAAGCCGCACCTGATTATAAGCCGCACGTTACAATACAGAGTGTGATAAAAGGTATCTGTTCTATCACCATCTGTTGAGGGTGGGGACAGTGATCCTTATCTCAATGGCAGATAATTTGCTAATGGGCCATCCATTGAAACCAGGCAAGGCATTGTTCTTTATCTTTTCACACCCCATCCTTCCTCCAGCCAGTCATTGTCTGCTAATGGCCCATTGAGTCCCACTGCGTGACTGATAAAATTACTGCATCCCATTGAAAGTTGCTCCAGCCAGGGGGAAGAGCCCAACATTTCTTACCAAGATAAAAACAGAGGTTTTGGGACAATAAGGTAGCCCCTTTCTCCACTGGACTCCAGAGGAAAACCGGATTTCTCCACATCACCACTGGACCTCCAGAGGGAAACTGCACCTTGTACAGGAGCACTGCTCCAACTGAGCCACATCTGTCACTGCAGGAGGATGCAGCCACCATGGAATGGGACTGCTACCAACACCCTGCCTGATGGTGTCAGGTTGTACTCTGACTGTGTCAGGGTTTGGAGTTTGTTTCTTTGTAGTACTGTATTTCTATTTTAATTTCCCTAGAAAAGAACTGTTATTCCTAATTCCCATATTTTTGCCTGAAAGCCCCTTGATTTCAAAATTATAATAATTTGGAGAGAGGGGGTTTGCATTCTCCATTTCAAAGAGAAACTCCTGCCTTTCTCAGCAGACACCTGTCCTCCAAACTAAAACAGCAACTTTTTGTTCTTTGTCCATATATAAGCCGCACCTGATTATAAGCCGCACTTTGGGTTGGGACCAAAATTTTAGTCAAAATGGTGCGGCTTATAATCGTGAAATTACTGTACTCTGCTAATGGGCCATCCATTGAAACCAGGCAGGGCATTGTTCTTTATCTTTTCACAACCCATCCTTCCCCCAGCAAGTCATTTTCTGCTAATGGCCCATTGAGTCCCACTGTGGGACTGATAAAATTACTGCATCCCATTGAAAGTTGATCCAGCCAGGGGAAAGAGCCCAACATTTCTTACCAAGATAAAAACAGAGGTTTTGGGACACTAAGGGAGCCCCTTTCTCCACTGGACTCCAGAGGAAAACCAGATTTCTCCACATCACCACTGGACCTCCAGGGAGGAACTGCACCTTCTGCAGGAGCACTGCTTCAACTGAATCACATCTGTCACTGCAGGAGGATGCAGCCACCATTTAATGGGACTACTACCAACACCCTGCCTGACGGGGTGTCAGGTTGTACTCTGACTTTGTCAGGGTTTGGAGTTTGTTTCTTTGTAGTACTGTATTTCTATTTTAATTTCCTTGGTAAAGAGCTGTTATTCCTAATTCCCATATCTTTGCCTGAAAGCCCCTTGATTTCAAAATTATAATAATTTGGAGGGAGGGGGTTTACATTCTCCATTTCAAAGAGAAGCTCCTGCCTTTCTCAGCAGACACCTGTCCTCCAAACTAAAACAGCAATTTTTCGTTCTTTGTCCATAGATAAGCCGCACCTGATTATAAGCCGCACTTTGGGTTCGGACCAAATTTTTAGTCAAAATGGTGCGGCTTATAATCGTGAAATTACTGTACATTTTTCTTCAGTTTCAGCTTCAAATAATTCTGGCTTTGGAAATATTGTATCTTTCCTAGGAAAATGTCCCTTTTCATCAGCTGCTAGTATATAAACAGACAGCTACATAGGCTACAGTAGATTGTACCTTTCTTGCAATATGAAATAGATTTTTCTAAGTTAATTAAAATTAAAATTTTATTTATAGGCAACAATAGCATGACACGTTGAGATACTATGATTCTACAAGGGTTTCCTCTGCTTTGGGGCTTAAATTGCGAAATACTGAGAAAGAATAACTGAGGGTGAGTGGCTCAGTTCTCTCTTTGAAATGTGATTCACACCTTCCTAACAGCAGGAAATCCATTTTCTTTGAGTATCAGGTAACTCCAAGAAACACAGAATGTTGTTTGCATTACTAGGTGGTTTTTACTTGTGGATTGCAATCACTATTCCAGTAGGGAGCAGCAGATGAGGCGAGTTGGGTGAGAAAGGCACAAAGTGTACTGATGAGTTGGAAATGGACTACCACCTTAATTAGGAAAACTATAAAAATCATAAAATCATATCATGGTGGAAGAAACCTAAGCAGGATAATACACATGAGCTGACTTTAATAATGAAACACTGCATAGTAGGAGGACAATATAGCAGAGCTGGAAGGTTTCATCATAAGCGTTTTGAAAGATCTCTATTGTTAACTCTGAAAAATGGGACACATTTTCAGCAAGTTATTCTGGAGATGTAAAAGAGAGAAGGCCAGAAGGAAAATATCTGAGGTTAGAATTAATGAATGAGTCACATGTTTTCCCTGAAATCCAAGTACTTTTGGAAGGGTTAGGTAAAATGGTCAATGAAGTGACAACCACAATTGATTTCATCACTTGTGTCGACTTACACAGTCTAAATAGAGTTACTGAGGGGGGTGTGTGCATTATTAACTTTTTATTACTTTTTATATACAGTAATTTCACAATTATAAGCCACACCTGCTTATAAGCTGCACTTTCGTTCGCAGTGAGGATCCGCATGCAACTTTCACAAAGTTGCCAATTAATAACCGAATCGTGTGATTGCGGGGTTTACTGGCTCGGCTTGGGGGTGTGCAGGCTCAGCTTGGCACTCCCCCTCGTGGCTTGGCTTGGGGCTGCTGCAACTGCGACTCACACTTCCAGGGATGCCGTGACTCCCATGGCGCGGTTCGCGGCTCCTGTGGCCGCCCGCTCCCACCCTCCCCGCGCAGCCCCTGCTGGACGCGGCTGCCCTCTCCTGCCTCCACTCGTGGCTCGGCTCGCAGCTTGCACTTCCGGGTTGGCAAATTTCTGACTTTCATCCATCCATATATCAGCCACTCCAGATTACAAGCCACGCTTCCGGGTTGGGGCCAAAATTTTAGTCAAAAGGGTGCGGTTTATAATCATGAAATTACTGTATATCTTTATTTGTCAAATAATGAGGGCTTTGGCAGTTATTTTAGGGGGAAAAAATCAGAATTTATATGAGAGGTTTCTAATTCCCAAATTGTAACAGCGCTGTTACTTTTTTCAATTATATACTTTTGCTTGAGATTTAATTCCCACGTTTTTCCCCTTGAGCTAACCATTACCAACTTATATAATTTGTATTACAAACTTCAGATTTTTTACATATGAATAAATAAATAATAAAAATAAATAAATAAAATTTAGTCCTCATTTGCAACCAACCTGATCTTTTATGAGTATAGCAAACTGACCTGAGTAAGAAGAGTTAAGCTAGTTTCAAATTACCCAATTAAAGAAATCTTCATTGGAAAAAAAAAAAAACAAACCCAAACTATTAATTTAAATCAAATATTTGCAAAGAATTTTTGACAGGAAAAGCTTCTTAAAAGCAGAATAGGCTTTTTCTCCATGATATCCACTTTGTAGAGGTTACTCAAATGTGTATGATTTAAAATATTGTTTTACAGCCTATTGCATTTCTGTGATCCTCATTGGCAATAAAAGAGACCAAAATTCAGATATCTTTTTTCCTTGGCATTTAGTGATTCACACAAATGCAGCTGTGCTTGGAGTACATCAACAACCTATGCACTATAATTCAAGGTGGGTATCAAGAAAAGTGTTGGATGCATGATCTTTACTTTTTCTAAAACTTTTAAGATAAAACTCAATTTGTGGATTTGAAAATACCAGAATAGGATAGTTTTATTCTCTTGCAGGTAATATATCCAAGTCTAAATACAGAAGTGGGAATGTTCAAACTTAATGAAAATTTGATTAATGGATAGTTTTATTATTTCCCCTAAAATTTTCCCTAAGCACCCCACCATGTCATTATAAGTAAAAATGGAAAAGATTTCAGTTACAAACAACAAATAGGTTGAAAGCAAAGTAGATGGATTTTAAAAGTACGGTTTTTGCATTCTATATTAAATTAAATAATTAAAAATCAAAATTTAACAACAATTTTCTCCCAAGTGCTTGTCCAATTGCCCGTATATGCATTTATTTAATATCTTCAGAATAACTACATGAAGAAAGGCACCTGTGTGAGGCAAAGAAAGGTAGCAGACATTAACCTCTCCTTTCAATAAAGAAAACATCAGTAAATACCACTTTTGGAATTTTCATTGTTGTAATTTTAACTGAGTATCATTGAGAATCACTTTTTTCACTGAATACCCATTAGGACCCCCTTTGATGCAGCCTGTCTTCCATTAGCACCCAGCAGAGACTGAAGGTTTAATCTGTTCCTCCCTACACTGCCAATTTCTTTCAGGAAAGAAGGAATTAAATGGACCTACTTGGAGTGCACACATTGACTCTCCTGTTATTCTAGCAAACAGTTGAACTGAAAACAGCTGGAGCTGCAGACTTCACTCACACCATTTAAGTTTAATATCCTATTGAAAAAATCCTCAGTGTGTTATCCTTACAAAGTATTACTTGACATATTTAAAGACATATAGTGCAATTCAAAGACTCTAAGTGGAGTCAGACTTATCTGTTATAACATTTCATCATCCTCCTGACAAACCAAAGGATAAGTAAGGTTACTGCAGAGGAACACTTTCTCCAAATTGCATTTCTAAAATTTCACAGAGAATAAATAGGTTGAACAAGGACTGCACTTTTAGTCTTTTACATAAAAAAATGTTGAGTTCATAATACAAAACCGGTTTTAGATTTTGCTCTGAAATGATATAATAATGAAAAACTCTAAACATGGCCTTTCCTAGGAAATGAAAGGCTGCTAAAAACCAGTTTTCCTTCTCCTATTCCAAGTAATTGATTGTCACATTCTACAGATTTCTAAGCAATGGGATTACATCATTAAATTTTTTTTAAGAAAACAGCTGTTACATCCCGTATTCATGACCTATAGGTTTTCCATATCAAGTTATTCAGCTGTTCTTTCAGTCCATGTGAGTTGCAGTGAAATCAAGCTGTGCAAAAACCAAATAGTTTTATTCCATAGTTAAATGAATGCACATATTGTTCCAAAACTACAGAAAGAAAACAAAAGCAACAAAAATCTTGGTCTTATCACTCCTTCAGTAGACTGGAAGTCCTTTATCCATCCCACACACAAAATCAGGGCAATATTTTGTTGCATATTTCACATTGCTTCTTATTAGCATTTGATGTGCACAGCTGTATGAGCTATGTGTGAATAATTCTTACAGAACTCTACAGACAGATTGAAAGGAAGGGAAAACACACATAGAGTTTTAAGACAGAGCACAGATACTTTTGAAGATCCATGCCAGCTCTCACAATCAAATTCAGCCTATCTTACATCTTTTTCCACTGGTTTTGTTTTGTATTGTTTTGTTTTTTTCAGTGAAGAATAAGTACATCTGGATAAAAGGAGTTTATCATGTTGCTATTGAGAAACATATTTAGATATTAGATATTTAGATGGTCCTAAACTTACCTAAAGAAATTAAACAAAATCTATTAGTCTCCTTAATGCATAAGGACATTTCTCATGCTAGAATGTTATCATGTTGGGTACATTATGTTCTCGGGATGTTGTTAAATTGATGTCTGCACCTCTTCCAGAAAACTGATTTTGTAACAACACTTACACAAAATATGAGTGCTCATTTTGATTTAAATAAATTGTGTACTGTAAGCAAAACAGTAGGAGAACCATGCTGTCACAGAGAGAGCGCTTGCCTCAGAGGCTGCCTGGGAGGGTGAGAGGGTGATAGCAGTGGTCTCATGGATGGGTAGAATTGCAGTAACTTGCTCTTACTACTGATTTTGCTGCCAGTTTATTTTGGACATCATACAAGCCACGTTGTGTCTGTATGGGTTGCACTATGTCAAGCATACACTAGGTGTGCCGTGTAAACAACTTCTAAACAGTAGGAAAGTCCAACCAAAACATTAAGTTACCCAGTGACCCATGCAAACCTGAAGAATCTTTAATTTTGTATCCAATAAAGAAGGTCTGGGGTTATAGGCATTTCCATCTTCAGGGACACCCTTAATTTAAGCACTGTCTCCTGCTAGCAGTATTGCCAAGCTGGTATGTTTCTGATAGAGAAATAGCAGAAATTCACTGTAGATATTGACTATTTCAAAGTAGAATATTATAAACAGTGTGTGTGTGTATATATATACATAAATATATGTACACAAATGGACACATATTTCTCTGAGGGTTCCATGTCAGTTTTACCATTACAAGACCAAGCATTTTATTTTGCAATTATGTTAAACTTGACACATCAGTAAAGATAATTTTTTTCAGATAAATATTTAAAAAAAAAACACTTTCAAATTACTATTGGTAATGTCCAAAATTCTGTGCATGTGATAGCAAACTTTTCCCTTCCCTCCCTATTTCTTTTTCCCTCAGCAGCTGGGCAGCTCCTGCAGCACTAGATGGTGCTGCAGCACAGCCACAGCAGAACCTGCTGCCTCTGATGTCTGCTGGACCTGAAATGTCTCACTGCTCTTCTTGATATTGAAGTTACAAAACATGTTACTAAAGTCTGCTGCCCAGGACCTCTGGGTTTTCACGTTGTTTCGTTGGTTGGATTTTTTTAATTTGTTTTACCATAAGTTCTAGCTTTCTAGGACACTATGCTTTGAGGGGTTTTCTTTCCCATGTAGTAAGAATAGAAATGAGGAACAAGAAGAAAATTGAAATACATAATAAATGCAATTAATTACACACAAAGTAATTTTTTAAGCTTATCACTTAGCTACTCCGTCTTTTACAGAGAACCAAGAAGGCAAATAGCTAAGATCTTCCTACAATACTGGGACGCAAAACTTGTACCTCATGGAAGCAATTTTTCTGCTAGAAATACAATTGTTACAGAAGTAACTAAACAAGGCAAAATATTATAAATATGTTATTTAAACGTTAAAAAGTAATTCAAAGGTGTTATTAAACTCCCCATTTCTGTACTTCCATAAAGTTCAACAGTTTCCCAGGAGTACAAAGTTGTCTATGTGTGCATTTGCAAAACTATATCTTCAATGTCCATTTGTTTCCTGGTTTTCTTTATATTACTAAATGAAAATATTTTGACTTTTTGTATTTCTTTTTAAATTTATTACTACTGTTTTTGTTGTTTCTCTTGACATTGTTATTGTTATTATTATTTCTTTTCTGCTGGCCTTGATAAGAAGACTTCCATGTGCTGGGTAAATTGCCAGTTGCAACTAGTTCTGCAAGAGAGCAAAGGCCACTGGCCAGGAACAGTTCAATGAAGTGAGGCCTTCAAAGAAGCATTTAATAATTGCTGTTTAATGGAAAATTCTTAGAAATTCTTGGAGCTGCCAAAATTATATCACCTCCTTTCCATAAATGCTAAAAGCTGTATTTCTTATTCAAGGACAAATTATTCAATCATCAAGGCAACAAATCACTATTCATTCAATTATAACAACTGAATCTTCATCTTCCATAGGGGAATAACAAAATTAAGCCTAAAACCTCAAATAAAATCAGAAAGGTCAGACTGTAGTAATGCAGAACTTCGTCAGCCAGATGCTGACTATCTGTATTGCTGCAATAACACAGCACAACCACACTCAAAACTGAAGTACAAGCAAGCCCTGCACTCTAATAACCTATGTATTTATTGATTTGAGCATACTAGAAAATAGTATTAAAGATTTTAAAGTGAATTTTTTTTTTTTACTCTTTTATGATCATAGACATTGCACAAGACCAGATTTTAAAAAAAAATGCAGTACACAGAAGTAAGGTCTATGTGTAGTACTGCCATCTACTTCCCTCCTTCATTTTTAGTGCAGTAAATATTTTAAAAACATGTGCCCTGTCAGACTCCTGCTCTCTCCACAGAATGTGGAGTTGCTGCAGGTTCAGAAAGGAATTAGGACTTTCTGAAGCAGCAATTCAGCATGGCAGCAGATGACTCTGCATTGTGCTTCAGCAAAGGACAAATGGGAAGGATAAAATTTATAAGGACAGGAATCAGATGGGAGTTTTGGAAGACAAAAAACTTTGAGAGAGAGAACCTGAAAATAGCTGAAAGGAAAATTAAACAGGGAAGAGAGACTGGAAAAATAAAGCTAGCAACCAACATCTAGAACAGGATTTGCAACGTAACAAATAAAAGTCCCAAGCCAATCTGCACCAATGAATATTCTTGTGAATAAAGGAAAAAATATTTTTCAGAAGTTTGTAAACTACCTATATAACATGGGTTTTTCCTTGGTAATCTCATTAATAACTTACTAGTGTAGCTCTTTCATTCTGATTTTCTGTCTCCTATACCAGATAACACAGTAGCAAAGAAAATCCATCTAATAACTGAGAATTGATCAAAATTCACAGATCACACCCAAATACTGTAACTACTAACCTAACTGTATAATGTACTACAAATATGGTAACTACAAATTTAAATTATAGTGGAGATCACCACGAAGTCTTTGCTGCTCAAATGCTTAGTTTGGTGATTTAGTTATTCATTAGCTTTAAAAAATAAGAAAAGGGGGGAGAAAAAAATATAAAACCAACACTGAGAGATATTATAAATATTTCATCCATTATTAGAATCAAAACCGAATTTTGAACAGATCTGAGACAAGGAAGTTACTCTTGCAGAACTCAGGTGAAAATCAAATTATATAACTTAAACTGCAATGTGGTAAAAAAAAAGTCTTAATCTTATAAGAATATTAGTCCTTATTCTACCTGACCTTTGAAAGTAGTACAGCATTTGGTAGAATTGCAAGGTTTTTCAAAGCAAACAATCCTATTGTAAATAGAAATGCAATGTTCCTTTGGAAAAAAAAGAGAGTGGCTCCCTTCCCATGTATTCTTCTATTGACTTCTCTTTTAATTCTTCATACTAAACTGGTGGTCTAGATTCTGTGTAAAATTTGGTATTTTAATCCAATGTATCAAAATTATCTATTTCAAGTTAAGATCCTAGTGCTGAGTGAAAAAGGGATCCTGTACCTGATAACAGATAAACAAATGTGTAGTAAACTGTTTTATCTTCAGTTAAACAGTTAAACCAGGCATATGAACTTTCAGGAAGTCCCCATAAATATTGTATGGAAGAAATGCAAATGACCTTGGCAAAGAAAATACAGATGAGTTGCAGTGGTACCATGTCTGTACAAATCCTACTGTAATGCCCTTAGAAATATCCCTTCTCCCTTTGTTTTATCATGAGTCTTACAGTATCTGATAATACTCTTAAATGTCCAGATTGTAAAACTAATTTATTGCATAAAAATTCTGGATTTAATCAAAAGGACTTTAGCCTTGCTCTCTTCCTCAAAATACCTGTGGAAGAGCAAGTAAGAATGTTCAGTTTAGAATCTCAGCTCTATGATGTTAGAGCACAGTTAGCTAATGATTCTTCAGACTTCCATTTGAGATTTTGTCTGCTTGGCTGCTGGACTGTGCTGGAATGTAAAAAAAGATGTCAGCCATACCTTTCATACAAGCTTATTATGTGGTGAGTCGACCACTTTGCTCATCCCACACAACTTAATGGTCTTAAAATATGATTCCATTTCTTTATTTTGTGGGGTCTTTTGGATACTTTACTGCTCCCAAAAGTACAGATATTTGGGATAATTTAAAACATTAATACTAACATTAACAATATAACATTTCTCCTTGACTATAATTTATTTTTCCCAAAGAGTATTAACCATACTCTGTCACACCAGGAGATTTTATTCTGTCAGTGTATAAACAGACATATAGACACAGAGTAAGCCTCTGTATCTCCCTCAGTATCTGTGAGTCACAAGGTGTGAACTGCAAACAGAAGTCTTACACATGTTAGTGGTGCATGACAGTGAACTGTAGTACAGTTTCTCTAATATTATAGAACAGGTAATTCAGAAGGATTTTTGAGAAAAAACAAATGCACGAGGAATAGGTGCATATGCTGAGATAGTAGTGGCACTTGTTTCTGGTACTTCAAATATATACTTATGCATGTATATGCCTATGTATGTATGTATATAAAAATAACACATTACATCATTTCAGATCACAATCACACAGGAAATGCACATATAAAATCATATTTTCCCTATAAATTAGCAGATAAACTAAGATTTAATCTACAGAACCTATTCTGAAGAAACTTGCTTTCTTGCCTGTGGAATATCTGCATGGTTTTTTTATCAGAAGCAAATGTACTCCTCTCAGCACAAATAGATGAAAGGCCACACCAAAAGAGAAAACTGTATCTTGAAGCTTGCTTCAAGTCCCTTTTGAAGTACGGAACCACAGTGAAGGGCATTTATGGCTCCAGAGCCAGCTGAGGAGAATAAAAGAATATAGCTCAGATCTTTGTGTGATGCCTTTTCTCAGCTAACATAGATTATGAAAAGGAAGTACACTGCTCAGTGGGAAAGGGAAATTGCAATGTACTACTGGTAGATTTTATATTTTGTGAAAGCTTATAAATGTTCTGTCAGAACTTTGGAGCGCTGTGATTGCTGTAGTAATAGTGCTGTGATGTAGTGCCTCTTTATGCCTTTTGAATTATATGTGTTTTCCAAAAAGAAATGGAAACACTTACAAAAAAATAAATGCTCCATCTTTGGAAATGCAAGTAAATTTGTCCACATGAAAACTTCTGTCTTTCTCCAAGGAATCATTTGCAGGGAGAAACTGGCAGGTATAGTTTTCCTTTTGCCTTCTCCACAAGAAAATACACAGAACTTGTTTGTTTTGTTGATTTACGAAGGAATCGCATCAGTTCACAGCAGGGTTTCTAAGAGTTAACTATAGAAAAAAAAATTTCATTCTGAGGAATAATTAATAATATAATGCAAGAAGCAAATATCCAAGGATGTTTAAAAATCACCAGCTTTCAGAACCTGCTCTTACTAAAAAACAAGTTTGTCTTGTTATTGAGATATTCATGCTGCATTTTTGGCATTCAGACAGCAATCACCCTATAACCTGAAATTTCTTCTGTCAACTCTCCTACAATAAAAGTTTATAAGGGAATTTTAAACATAATGTAACAAACTCAAAAATTTCTTACATTTTGTGCAATTTTCTCTGCTTGACTGTGACTGTTCCCTTATGCCATATTAGTTTTGGATATCTGTTATAAGTGACATGTAATTATAAATTGAAAAAGCAACAAAGTCAGCCCCTATAATGCCTAATAAGAAATACAGCCACAAAGACTACTGAAATAAAGCAGGCAAACACCTGTGAACATCATAGTTCACAATTCAGATCAGATATAGGTGACCATTATAATACATAATATTATTCTACCTTGTAACACAGACTCACACAAATCATCAAGATAAAAATCACCGCAAGGATTTATGTGGCACTGCTTTTGTGTCTGCTTTTGCTTACACACACATCTATATTTGCATAGATATTCATTTAAAAATTCTTGCAACAAAGTCACAACTATCATAACACATTCCCATCACTTACTTTTGAATAAAAATAATTATATACTGCCAATGACCTCTCATTTTAAAATTTGACAGTACTAAATCTTACTCACAGCATTGAAATACTATTAATCTACAGTTTTCCAGGAAATCTGAACATCAGTATGTGTTATTATCATCACATACACAAATATTAACAACACAATGCATTCTCTCAGCAAATATTTTTGTTAATGAATTTGCCCAATGACTTGACATAAACATTTTTTTCATCATAATGAAATTTATGTAACTACAGCATTGCATCCAGTCAACATTTATACTTTAATCAGACTAAGATATAGGCTAGAGGACACTGTAATAGGTAACATCTGTGCTGGAATCTGATAGCCACTTTAATATTTCTCCAGAGACCATTGGTAGAGCATATTAGCTCATTTCCTACAGTCTGTATTAACATATTTTAATGTGGGAGCAATATAGAGAGAGGAGAGGAAGGAATAGTAATTGTATTCTTTCAAATTTTCTTTCATTCATGTCTTGGTGACATCTAAAACAGAAATTTTGGAGTAAGTATATGTTTCAAGTGTGTAAATAATTAAAATAAGATTTTGCAGAGTTTTTCTTTTAGAACCAGAAGAAATGGCAAGTGGTAGAATTCCCATTCTTTCTTTTTTCCCCATCACAGGCAAATGTTCACCTTTTCCTTCTGAGCCTCCTGACTGCTGCACAATCTAAATGTTTATTTTAGGACAACCTTAAGACCTTCACAGCACTGCAGATGTTACTGTACTCATATCTACAAACTCCCTGAATTCACATCACACCTCTATATCCAAATATGTCACTGAGAACTAATGAATGCATCTCTATCACAGGTTGCAGAATTTTTGCTCAGTGTGTTGTTAGGTGTTTACTGTGTAGAAACTCAAGCTGATTAAAGGAGCTGTTCCTATTGTCCCTTGCTTCAAGGGGAGGGGTTAGATACTCCACACATTGTTCAAAATTCCTTTCCAAAGGCCACATAAATAGACCTCAAGTGAGTCTATCATGTAACATATGCCTTTTCTTTTTAATTCTTTTTTTTAATCTATTTTGCCCAAGCCAGATGGAATATCCAGTGCTGATGGTCTACCCCTTGAAAAGGAATATTCAAATCCCTTTGTTACAAGAACACTAATTCCAACAATTTTTACTGGTCACCTTTCCTGCCTCTTCAGAAAGTCCAAGTTTAAAAGGGTCCAGAATGCTGTCTGCAACATTTATTAATTATTCATTTATCCTGATAAATTATGCAAGCCAGATCTTCCATTATCACTGGGGTTACCAGTTAAGGCTTCTCCAGCTTTTAGCTATTTTTATTCCCTTGATACATAGATAACAGCAGACTAACCAAGTAGTGCACACTTCTCTACTCAGAAACAGATAGGAACCTCTTATTGTTTCTCAATTTTGTTCTACTTTTCATTAGCTCCCAATTCTTTGAGCCTCTTATTTTATTCTAACCAGCAGCCTTCTATCTTAATTTGACCCAGTTTTCTTTAGAAGGCAACTGAATCTCCAGTAAAATATATATGCTCTTTCTGTGGTTCATACAAAGCACAGTCCTGCATCACCTTGCTCAGTTGCCATTTATCTTGTAGATGTCTCAATACCACCAGAATACCTTTGTTGCTCATTTCAGTGAAAGTATACCGCTGCCTAAAATTTTGCATCTCGGAGCTCAGGCTGCCATAAATCCTGACAAGCAACTCTGCACCTAATTTCTAAACTTAATTAGTACCTAGAAAATTGTCTTGATCATCACTTTCATCCTTGGAGGCAGTGACCTGGTAGGCAAGTGAACAGCATGTCCAATGTCTCCAGGATTGCCCTCTGCAAGAATGGAGCATTAGCCTCTGTTTATGTTTGATAAAATGTAGCCAGGGATTCAGGACAATTTTTAAGGGATGTGGGCAAAGTGATTTTTCATCTCTTAGGCAGGAGAGAAGTTAGTCTAAGAGATACAGAACCAAGATGACTTTTACAGGTGTGCTACTATTGTAATAAACTACATTAAGATGTGATAAACAAGTCACATCTTTTTCCATAAAAATGTCATTCTGAGCCAGACTGTAGAATTGCCAGACAAGTTTGAAGGTTTCCAAGCAATCTGATTGTTTGACCAGATAACATTTGAGAAACACAGATCTATTTCTGCTATTCCTTGACTTTTTTCCAGATCAAGGGGTATGCTATGGTCACAGTGGAAAACCAAAAATTTAAGAAATGTAGGCCTACTAAACTACTTGGAAAATTTTGAAAAGCTAATTAAAGAGGAGGGGATAAGAAAGATATCTACTGTACCCTGGGTTTTGCATTTTTTCAAAATGCTCATAATGTAATGGAGAAAGGAATAACCTGTATCTAACTGCAGATGTATTACTCTAATACACTTCAATATCTTTAATATCTTGCTTTGATAATTTCTCGCACTGTCCTCTTAACCAGGATTTAAATTCAAGGAAAAAGAGTAGCTAAAAGTCTTTGTCCTGCAAAAAAGTAGAAACAATGGAAAAGTAGTGAAAGGATACTGGTCATATGATATTTGATTTCTACTCAAAGGTCAAGAAAATTTTGTGGTAGGAGTCAAGAGGAAAGATGAGAGATCCAGTCAAAAGATGTTTGTGACTGACCCAGGTATCCTGGAAAAAGATGGCAGAAGACTCTCTACTTGGAAAGAGAAAACATCAGTGTCTGCAAAAAAAGACACTATTAGAGCATAAACTGTTTGTTTCTATGTCAATATATACTATATGGTTCTCACACTGAAGTCACAAAGCAGGGGTAGAGTGCTTTACTCCAAAATAGGTTAGAAATTAGCAGTCACCTCAGATACAGAAGATTACACCAGAGCATCCTATATTACTATTTTTTCTAAAAAGGTAGAAAGCAGTTATCAATAGTTTGAAACAGTAGACCCTTCCTTGTGAGGGTTAAGGGATATAAAGTAAAGCAGAACAGGAGCTGAATCCAAGTTGTACCTCAGAAGGATTCCAAGAAAGATTTTGCTGTAGAAGCAAATATATTTTATGAAAAATATAAAAAACAAAATAGATCATGAAAGCATCTCAGCATTTGAAGACAATACAAGGACACAGAAAGCACTTCTGTACTTGCTTGTAGCAAAACCATCATTTATTTAATCTCCTTTACAATATTTGCAATTGTAACAATTGGTAACAAATGTGCAATTGGTAACAGCTACACTGAATGTGTTAGAGAGATGTAAAAGTATCATAGAACAGCTTAAGTTAAGAGTGACGCCAGATGAATGACTAAAATTGGGCATTCTGGAATCTGAAGAGTTATGGTTCACCCAACTATCTTCCTGAAGCACTCATGTGAAGCTGAGCTTTCAAGGAAATATCTCAAGCGACAATATAAGCAAAACCTCCCACTCATGCTATGTGGCTAGTTCTGAGAAAGGGCATTGCCAAGGCAAGATGAGTATTTTCAAAGGATCAGTGGTGGTTGTAAAGTCCCAAGTCATGTAGCATGAAAAGAGACTAGCAGCAAACACCAAAATCCCTAGGGAACAAGCCACAATAAAGAAGCAATGCTCTTGTTTACAGAAAGAGCAGAAGCACAGACAGATCTGCAAGTGAGATTCTGAGAAAATTTTCACAAGAGAAAGAGATGATCTGTGTGCTGAGCATTTTTACCAAGGAACAATATAAAGAGCCTGCTAAGGCCTGGATCCCCAAACCAGTCTTATCACCACAAGCCAACTGACAGCCAGAGGAAAGAAATCCACTCTAAGCAACCAAAACAAATAGAAAGCTTCATGAAAATGGGATTGGACATCTCCTGGCTGAGGAAAACCAACTATGAGAAAATGAAAAATTGTTTTTCTTACTGCTACATTTGCATTTTGAAAATTATATTCAGAAACCATTATGTTGTAGACTTCTATCCAGGGTCTGTATAATTCATTTTCCTCATTATGATTTGGACAAAGGAGCAGAAAGAAGACTTCTTAAATTTATGGATGAAAACAATGAGTGTTCTTGGAGGAGATACTTGTGGAATGAGATAAAAGAAAAAAAGTTTAATAATGGACAAAGGTAAAATCCCACATGTAAAATTTCATGGGTGAGAAAGGTGAAAAAAACATATTGTGGGAAAGGGCATTGAGAGTTACAGTGAATTACAAACTGAACTTCAATCAACCATCTCTCCTGCTGTTTTGGAAAGCCTGAAAATACTAAGCTGGTATGAGAGATGTGTGAAACTCTTTTTCCAGTCTACTCAGCAATAGTCAAGCTTCACACTGAGCCCACTGTCAAGCCTGGGCACAACAGTTCCAAAAGGACACACATCACTGGGAAGTAACCCCTCAGGAATATTATCAGAGGACAGAAGAAAAATATCTGTATGAAGTTGTAGTTGTGTTTTCTGTTTGGTTTGGATTTTTTTGTTTTGTCTTTTGCTTAGTTTTAGTTAGTTGTATAGCAGATAAACTATTAAAAATTTATCTAAAGTCTATGTAATATTATACTATGTAAAATAATTTCACAACACTTGTTTCTACAGTCATATTTCTTTTTGTTTGTATACAAACCTAAAGGTCAGCAGGTTACAGAAGTTCTGTACTCCCAATGTGCTTGTTAAAACTTTGCTTCATTTGTTTACATAGATAAAACCCTTAGGAAAGGATTTTATGAACTCCCATTGACTCTTATGACTTCACAAACAAACTCTAAAAAGAAGAAAAACCACGAGGAATGCTATTCATTCCCTGACTTCCATTTATAAATAAAATGTATTAGTGGACATATGAGGGTGAGCTATATGTACAGAACATTCTTGTTTCATAAGCAGGCACAAATCAGTTCTGCTTGTGCTCTGAACCAGCCCAAAGCTGTGTGCAAACACCACCCACAAGCTCCACAGACCTCCAGTTTCAGCTCAGCACTGCACTAACAAAGCCGCAAGCAATTCCACATCAGAACCAGCACCAAGCTCAGCAAGATCTCTCATGTCTGCCTGCAGAAATACCTCTTCACTGTATCTACTAAAAACTTACTGCACATTGAGGATTTAGTCCTTTCTTCTTGTCAAAAGCTGACAATGTCTACCTTAAAATTTTTAGAAAAATGATGGGACCATTAAAAAATCAAGATCAACTCTCTGTTTGGTTAGGACTGGTTACAGTACAATCACTCTGGTTAGTGTTAGTATACAGTGCTGTATTTTAAGACAGCTTACAGCTACAGTCCTAAAATAAACACAAATAAAATACCATTGCACTGAGTATGAAGGAAGATTATGTTCACATAAACAGGCCTCAGAAGGCCGCTCTGAAGACAGCTCAGTCTGAAGAGATAACATTTGTGCTATTTTTGGAGATTGCCACCTTCAAAAGCATGCTTCATCTGCTGCAGCAAACCAGGCCATGCAAACGAACACGCACTTACCATCCCAGGCACTAATTCTTTGAATTTTGCCTTGCAATTCAAATGAGTGGCCCCGTTTAGCGGAATGTTAGGAATTTTACTGGAATTTTATTTGGGAATTTTAGGTACAGAAGCCCATTAAAATCAGTGGGAATATTTCTGGGCACTTGTGAGATGTCCAGTCAGGTTACTGATAATGTTTTGTTGTTTGCTTTTGGAGTATGAACATGTTCATAAATATGGTTATGACTGTTGAATTAAATGATGAACAAATAACATTGTAAAAAATCTGATAATTAAGTAGCTTCTCTCATCTCCCTTAAAAGGATTTGCTCACTCTTTAATACAGGCTGTCAGACATGCTTCATTACCAACATCAGTGTTGAATGAAACACCTTCAGCACTGAGAAGTCATGGATATAAAATTCCTCATACCTTCAGCTGTACCAGATGCACATCCACGTGCTTGCTGTCCGAGTCCTGCTGGACGGAGTAGGTCAGATCCCGGACTCTTTCAGATGTCATCCGAAGCCAGGTCTCAATTTCTGGCAAGTGGAGAACGATCTTCCAGTCAGCCCCGGTGTGTAGAGGAGGAGGCTTTTCATACTGCTGGCCAGAGTCAAGGTCCTTCATGACATCCCCTTCCCCTTCTTGTTCCACTGTAGGGGTCATGTTTATCAGCATGGGAGAGGCATCAGATGGCACCGGATCCAGTTCTTGTGTTCTCATGGGAGACAGTGCTACATCCATGGCTAACGTGTGAAAGTCTAGACCATTCTCCTTTCAAAAATAGCTGCAAAGATAAAAAGAAAATGCGCTGCTATTTTAAGACCAAATTTAGCAACAAAATGCTCAAAGACATGGAGTAAATTAAGTATGTACTGCACATCTAAATAAATTCTTCACTGTAAAAATCTATACTGGAAATTCAAGACTAAATAGATTTTTTCAAAATAACTTTGTTGATTTGAACACAATCTTTGTATGAGAAAAGTAACAAATACTGCATTTCTCTCATTTTAATTTCCAATTGTAATTTCTCATCTAATTTCCAGTTACCTTGGAAATTACAGTTTCCGTTAATGAAAAATATACTCTGGTTTTTTACAACTGCAGTATAAATAAATGAACACTGACAAAGTCAGAGCTTTATTGAACTCCACAAGTTAATACAAGACTGGTATTCGTAAACTAGTACATATTAGAACGTGTTCCTTGGCCTGAAATTTGAGTCTAAACACAGACTATTTCAAGATTTATTTAAATTTCCCAACTGCCCACTCAACTATTGATCATGCACAACAAAATACTTGCAGGTGAACTTGAAGCAATTATTGAGGACACTTGGTTGATTTATTCATTTTCATTTTGAACTTTAAATTCTAATAGTTTTGTTAGATTAAGAACTGTTACAATAAGCAACAGCTCTAGCAAAACACAGATATAATAATTCCCAAGGTCAAAGTACATACCTAAAAATAAAACATCATTTTACAATGTGGCTTTATGAAAGCCCAAATGCTGTGTCATCAATATACACTTATCAGATTCGCTGGAAAAAGTAAGTAAGTAAAACATTTTACTTTTTACCCCTTCTTCTGTATGTTCTAATTATATGTGTATTACACATGAAAAAGGCTACCATAAACCCTATGCATAAAAAAAATCAAAACCAAAAACCCCACAAAAATCACAACCAAAAACAAACCAGAAAACAACCCCAAACTACTTTACTTACTCAACATAAAATCAATAAGATTGTAGGAAAAAAGAGTTTTCACTGTCAAATCAACACTGTGACTACTGATTTATATTCCTAAATATTTCATGGGGAGTCTTAGCATCCAGAGACTACTCCTGAAGGCAGAGTATCAAAGAAGTATCCAGTCACAATTTCACTTGTCATAATCAGAAAAGACCAAAAATTAATATTTATGTTAATTTGATTTTATTTCCTCCCTGCCACTACTTAGTAAATCAGTTTGCACATCTACCATGCTCACAAAACAATATAGTAAAATTATACTAAATATTAACACTAAATATAAATTCAGCACTTCAGAATAAAATTTCCTATCAGTGAAATCAAGCAAAGGAACTGAAAAAAAAATCCAAGTATTCTCAGTGCCTGCTGTATGATTTCCAAATCTTCTAGCTCAAATTTTGAAAAATTATGTATTAAATAGTGTTAAATAAAAAGTTCTGCAGTAAAGCTGGATGAAATTAACATTTCAAGATGCTGAGTATTTTTTAAGTTCATGTCTTTACAATGCCTATTTTTCAACTTCAACTCTGTTGCTCTAAGTACTAGACATAAATCGCTAGAAAACCCAGTGTAAGAACATTTTTGTCTGAGACTGCTGGTCATAGCCCCAGTTCTAAATCGTATAATTCACATCTAGAAACAGCCAAAACTATCCCAATATTTTAAACATATTCTTTATATTATTTCCCCCTGAAGGTAAAATTTTGGTAAAACACCCATGGTCCATATTTCTGCATGTTTATTGTTAAACATGCCTATCAGAGAAACAGCCGGTTGTGAATCACTAAATGATACCAAAGCACAGGAAGAGCAGTGCTTGCTTCGTAGTTTCTTCACAAAAAATAACCCCTGGTTCTCCTACAGAGTTTTTCAGTATGACTCAGCTCTAGTAAGGACATTAAAGCAATTAGCAAACAGAAATGAAAACATGCTCCTGCAGAAGCAAACAAAAGCTGGCCCATGCTGCATGCAGAGCGCACTTGTGGCTGTCATGCACTGAGTGTGCAATTAGCTGCCATTAGGAACCTGCTGACCTGGTTTTTGTTCCGATGTGCTTGACTCTCTACGAGTGGCTCTCCAGCATTACAGCTAATGCCTCCTTAATCCTAGCAGCTATTACAGCCAAGCACTTTACTTTCTTTCTGCCACATCGCAAGAGGTTGCAGCACTCGAATTAAGAATATGTGGAGAAAATTTAAAATAAATAATTAGTTTCTAATTCTTAAAATAAATAAATAAATAATAATAATAAAAATTCTGTAAACATAATAAAATACACTGTGGGTACTAATTAGCAAGGTCTGTGAAAGCTTTAAAAAGCTCACAAATGCTCGAGGGGAGAAACTTGCTGCTAGAAGTGACTGAATCCAAACGCTAGGACACAGATTTCTTGGCAGAATAAAAAGGCATTATCATCCAACTCTGCTGCCAGTAAGGACAGCCGGAAGGTTCTCCTGCGCTCTCCGGGAACTCCGGCACCGAAGGAGTGCGGCCACTCGAGCTCCCAACACCAGGGAGAAGGCGAGAGCCTTGCTGCGCTCCCCCCGCGCCGCAGGGACCGCCCCGGGCACCGGCACAGAGCACCGAAATCCCCCCGGCACAGGGCACGGGGCCAGCTCCTAACGCTGGAGGACCAAACAGCAAACAACAAGGACAGCGACAGCCAGCCTCACAGACATATCTATGTTATGCAAGTTAGGAGTTGCCAAAACGTTCTTGATCAGAAGTACGTTCTGCGAAAAAAAATGGATAAGAAGGGATGATCAACTTAAAGCATACTTTGGGGTCATGTGTTGATATTTGCATTTTGTATTTTTTTTTCTATATTTTGTGCGATGTACAAAAAGTGGATTGTAAACCACTACAATAAGTATTACAACACATATCAAAACAGACTAAATTTTTTTAGAGGTGATCGTTATACCTTGCAAAAATAATATTTGAAATGAGGCGAGGAAGGAAGTTTTTCCTTCTAAGCAGGACCTCATCACTGCCAAAATTTTTAAATTAAAGCTATGCTTGGTCTCATCTTCTGCATCACAAAATCCTGATGATAGTTTTAGGTGGGCAAACCATACTAAATCACATTCCACCTTTTTTCTAAGCCAAACCTTTTCTGTACCCAGAAGAGCTATACAAACCAGCTGATTTTAAATTTGCAGGTGAACAGATGAAAATGCAATGTCAAATGTCCTGATCAATAAAAAGTTCATCTTCGTCTTTCAACGTTTGCAGGGCATAACGTTTTTTTCATCATCACAATCAGACTGAGAGTTATGATACCATTATTTCTAAAAATACTCCTACAATTTATTTCTGCACTTTAAAAGCTACTGTTTCAATCCGCTGAAGGGCACATTTAAGAACTATACAACACAGCTACCAGCTTGCATTCCCTTCTGGTGGGAGAAAAAAAATAGATGAATCAAGCATATTTTTTTGCCTTGTGTTAATTCTTTGTATACAGTCTTACATTGTCATGGATACTTGCATAAAAGGTGAGAGATCCTGTGTAAGCACATGCACACATATGTTTTCTATCTTCATCTTTAGTAAGTGCATTATGCCTAACAGATGGCTGATTACCTTCCACTAATCACACAGACAATCTCACTTTCCCCTGCTTTTCCACTCAGTCAGATGCTAACACTCATGCAAAACATAGAACGTCTGTGTCAACCATAATATTCTTTATCAATCACCACAAGCCTTGAAAGGCTTCTCGCACTCATTCTGCTCCCTAGTTGCTCCCATTTCCCTTGTTTATAAAGTGCAGACCACATTCACTCTGCCAGCGATCAGATCACCCACATTTTCCTCCAATAGCAGTTAGCTCCTGTCAAACAAAGAATCATTAAGCGTTTTAAGCCATAGAGTAGCCCAGTCATTGATCAGTGGTGCAGACACTGGGTCCAATGAATGTTAATGAGCTCTAATTTCCCTCACTGTCACATATTGTTAAAATCAGCTGTAATCACTATACAGCCACCTGTCTGCCAAGTAAATAATTAATTTCCGTCATCGAAATGCCACAAAAAAACCCTAAATAAATTTTGTCTGCTTGCTGACTTTGAAATCTAATGATGTAAATTTTAACATCAGATTTAATGAGCTCATTGATGCTGAATTTTCTTGAATAGATACAGTGAAAATGAATGTCTCACACAGACAAGTTATATTATAATATGTCTTTTCCACTTCAGTAGTCTCAGGAATTCTCTGCCAAGTTGTACGGCTCATTATACTTTTCCTTGAAAATGTAATTAACTGTATCAACTACAAAGATAAACTATGTCAGTGCAAAAAAAAACCCTGAAATATATCATGTCAGTTACATATAGAGCAAATTGAATTTAATATCACAGTAAGCCTATCCATGCTACACTGATCCTGTTGCTGATTTCCTGTGTTGATTTAAGAAATAAAACTATTTCAAAAAGTTTTAAAAGAACTGAATTCTAATGGACCAAATTTAGGTTTTTCTCTTATCATTCCTCATGAATGCATTTCAAAAATACCTCCTTTGCAATTATCTTATTATTATATTAGAAATTCTGAACAAAGTGGACAATTTTTCGCATAGGACTTTTCAGCCTCCTATTTAATATGTGAGAGCCTTAGAAAGTATATCTGATAAGAAACAGGATGATACCTCAATTCCTGCAAGATATAGGCCAAAGAGGCTTGCACAGTAATTCTAATATTAAACGTGAACACTAACATGAATCATGATTACAATTTTTAATGTGACTGATTTAAAGTCCATTAAGAAGTCTGCCTTCTAGGCTTTCATGGCAGCAAAGCCACACCATCAATTTTTAACTGTGGAAATCCAGCTACAGATATTTAAGTTCCTGATTACGTGAATAAATCAGAATTCAAGACACTGCAATGACCCAGCATAATCTTTGTTATCTATGGTTTCTTTTTCTAATACAAGGTGAAGGAAAATGTGGAACTTAAAAGGCAAGTGTTCAGCCAGAAACTGGAAATTATTCTGGCAAATCAGGAAAAGTGGAAATTCTACTGGAGGATTTAGCAAAGGATCTGTCTGAAACTGATGGCCCAGCAGGAGAGACTATGAAACAACCAACAGTCCATAAGGTCTAGGCATTATATACCCAGAAAATATCCAAGAAGCCACAGGTGAAACAGTCAAATTGCTGGTTCTGGTGTGTATGATCTTCCATTTCTTTGGTTCTTAGGATATCAGATTGTAAAAAAAGGTTCTGCAGATCCTTTCACATGATGTTTATGTCATGAAAACTCATAGAAACTGTAGCAGAATGAGGCAGCTCCGTTTTTTTACAGGAAGACCCCCAGGTGCTTCTGAAAAGCATACTGCTGATATTTTCCACCTAAATGCTTTTGACAAGATCCAGTGCCAAAGGCTAAATGAGTCTAAACAGGGATGGTATAAGAAAGAAGGTCCTTGAATGGACAAATAATGGAAACAGTAAACAGTGGAATGAAGAACAAAAGCAGATCACAAGCAGGATTTCACAGAAACCTCTGTTAAGTGCTATGCTTCTCAATAAACTGATTAATGACCTGGAAAATGGGTGAAAAATCAAGCTGAAAAGCTTTGTAGAGGGTATTCACATATTTGGGACAAGTATAAACTCTGAGTACAGTAGTTTCACGAATACAAGCCGCACGGATTATAAGCCGCACTTCCGGTGCCTCGACAATGTTGCTGTCTTTGTCAATAGATAAGCCGCACCCCGAATATTAGCCGCACTTTCGTTCGTCGCGAGAATCCGTGCGCAGCTTTCACAAATTGGCCAATTAGTAACAGGATCGCGGCATAGCGGGCTTTACTGGCTCGGGGCGGGGCCAGGAAGGCTCGGCCCGCTCATGGTTGCCGACGGGGCCGGGTAGCCCAGCTCAGCGGGGCTGGCCGGGTGGTGCTGCCGCTGCCGCCGGGCTCGCTAGCCCCCCTCTCCCGTCAGCACCGCCCCGCTGCCGCGTTCCCTAGCCCTGCTGGCGGGCTGCCGCTGCCCGGCTCGGCGGCCGCGTCGCGTTCCCTAGCCCTGCCGGCGGCCTGCCGCCGCCGCCGCCCGGCTCGCCGGCCGCGCCGCGCCGTGTTCCCTAGCCCTGCCGGCGGCCTGCCGCCGCCGCCGCCCGGCTCGCTGGCCGCGCCGCGTTCCCTAGCCCTGCCGGCGGGCCAGGCACTGCCGCCGCTGGCAGGCATGCCGGCCGCGTCGCCACTGCGTTCACGTACTCGCCCTGCCGGCGGGCCAGCCGCTGCCGCCGCTGCCAGGCTCGCCGGCCGCCCCCTCCCATCTGCACCGCCGCCGCGTTTCCTCGCCCTGGCCGGCACTGCAGGCCCCCGCACCGCCGGGTTCCCCCACGCTGCTGGCCCCGATTCTGCTGGGCTTCCCCCGCTGCCAGGCAGCCCCACCCGCCGGCCTTCCTGCTTCTGCCATGCTCCCCTGCACTGCTAGCCCCAGTTCTCCCGGGCTCCCCCGCCCTGCTGGCTCAGGCTCTGCCGCCCTCCCTGCCCCGCCCTGCTGGCTCAGGCTCAGCCGCCCGCCCCCCACACTGCTGGCCCCGCCTCTGCCAGGCTTTCCCACCTCTGCCGGGGCCAGCCGGGCTCCAGCTTGGCTTGGGGCTGCCGCGGGCTCTCACTTCCGTGTTGGCAGCTTTTAGAATTTTATTAATGTATTAGCCGCCCCGGAATATTGGCCGCACTTCCGGGTTTCCACCAAAATTTTGGTCAAATTGGTGCGGCTTGTATTCGTGAAATTACTGTAAATGAAAAATGTCACAAGGCAAAAAAACTGAGCAATAACATGTAAGCTTAAACTTAATATAGACAGATATTAAGTTATGTATATATAAAAAAAAAAAACAGTCCAACCACAAAAAAAATTAAGTCTTGCCTCAAACAGTGCATTAAATTATATACTCCTAGCTCATATAATTTTATGTTCTCACTTACAAAAATGCAGGGAGAGTAGCTGGAAACAATCCCATTAGACAGCTGCTATGAGGTAAATCAGAAAAAAAATTCTACACTACAGCATATACAGACATTGAAAACAATTGTGTAGTGCCAGACAGAGGAACGCATTCAGAGAGTCAAACATATTGAGATGAGCAGTTGTGTTTCCTGGTCCTTTGTAACTCAGTACAGGTTTGCCCTGCAGTGAGTGTCTGGGAGACGATGTGGTACAAAGCATTAAAATGGACAAAGACAAATTAGCTGCTTCATAATAACTCATCATCACCTCATCATCCTTTATTAGCTAACTGCTCTATGCCATCTTATGCTTTTGTTGTCCTAATTTTCACTCCAGAAAGCCAACAATACATAGTGGCACCTTTTATACACTGATTCTTCAGCACACATTATGGTTTTTGTTTTTTGTTTTTGATTTGCGCATTTGGGCAGGTTGTTTTAGCTTTCCTGGATAAAGCCATTTTTTTCATTCTAGTAGCTAAGAGTGAGCAAGACGTTTTCAAGCATAAAATAATTTTTCCCTTCAGCTACAAAAGTCATGGTGAAGGATGCATAATAACTATTCTAGCAAGAAGATGGTGTCTTGTCCCAAAATTTTTCTCTAAAGAGATAGTATGAACCATCTTTTAAATTAGAAGATAGCAAAATCAAGATTAGGCTTGGCTGAATACCAATCTGGATTTAAAATGTTCTTTCTGTATAGACAGAGGCAGTGAGAGATAAGTGAGAACATGCTGAACTGTTTCTCCTATCATAGCAGAATGAAAGAAACTGGTGCAACAACTCTTAGCTCAAAGTTAGGGCAAATAAAAATAATGTTTCGGTTCAATTTCACACTCTAGTTTCATTGCAAATAAATGCTAATTGCTTAGGAGAAATCTTAACAATTTTCTGAGAAAAATTTCCAGGGGCAAAATGAGCTTATTACTTTTAATTATGGAAGCTGATTATAAGAAATTAATTACATGTATCAAGGAGCAATATGACCTCATAATAGATCAAATAAGAAGAACTTTCTCATATGTATTATACAAAGTATGTCAGCCAATGGCAATGTCTCACTGCCTTGCAAGTCTTGCATCTTTCTCTAGCAGAAAGACCATCATTTCAGCTTCCTCCTTAAATGTGTTACAGGTACTGCAATACTGGCTGTTTTGTCAATCGGTACAAATGTTATTAAAAAAACAACAACAACAACAACAAAATAAAAACAAAACAACTCAAAACAAAAAAAAAGCCAAAAAAAACTGAAAAAAAAATCAAAGCAACAGAATATCTGCAGAATTATTCAGGGTAGTTTATCAGACCCAACAGTGCAACTTGAGGCATTTAAATTGCCCCAGTCCCAACACTAATGATAAAATAGATCAGAATAACCACAAGATATGCCACCATTTCTGAAACTAGTTTTGTTACACTAAATTTTAACAAGTTTTTGATGATAAAGGTAGACTTCTAAGAAACTGCTACTTTTTAGAATAATGCACAATGCAGCTGATGAGACCAGAGCCCTGGTACTCTGTGAGTATATGAGACACAACACTCTATGACTAGCTAGCCCTGTAAATTCTCACTATCACTGCTCATTAAAGGTTCTGCTATACAGTTTGGGTTTATGTAGTGTCTCATGTCAGAAATACACTATCAAATGTGTGCATGCCATTGTTTCAGACATTGAGCTATCACAGTAATAGTGCACTGTAAAATGGTTTCTTTATTATAGGGATTAATTTTTAATATACATTAACATCAGATACTTGGTCTACTACAAGGATGAACCATGGCTTCAGTAACTATTCTGCAAATTCTTTCCTCCTCAGTCATGATGTGGATAAAATCCTGTCACATCATGTTGATTTATTGGTCACCTAAAAATAGATATCTAATCCTGTTGTGTAATCAGTCGATTGACACCGACACATAAAATTAAGGCACAAATATTTTCACCCTTTTAACTAATTCTCTTATATTGCACTGCTTCCTTTTGCCATTAACTGAATCAGGTACACAAAAATTAAGTTAGAAGAGGAATTAAAATTTTGATGGTTCTATAAATTCATGGTACAAATTATTTCTTCAAAACCTTAACTAGTTAAAAGATTTTAACATAATATTTATATTAGTAGTTGAGAAATAACACTGATGCTTGTGGTAGCTCTGTACAAATATCAGATATTATACATGCTCCAGAGACAAACTATTTCTGACACACATTGTTCAAAGTACAATTTCTGAGGAAAAAAAACAGGAATCATCTTTGTTCACCTAGGTCCATGAAGGATGGAAGCAAGGAAGGAAGAAAGGGACAGACCTTTAGCACATAGATATCTATATGTAAAATATTTATAGAGTTAAGGGCAAGCCCAAATCCTTGCAGTCTGACTGCACCCGTGCAAAAAAAAGTAGTAAAGTACTTCTGGTAAGTCTTTTTCCCAAACTGGATAGATATTGTCTTGAAGATGCTATAGAAGCAACTGTAACGTTTCAGAGAAAAACTGTAGATTCTTTCACAAGATTCTTCCAAGGAAGCTCAGTCATTGAAGAACACATGTATCTTTGAAGGACTGGGGATAAAGGAACACAACCTAGTTTTGATGTGACTTTTTTATTCTGCAAGCTAAGCATTTCACCAGTGCTGTGAGAAGAAGCAGATGAAATGAAAGTCCAAGGACTACAGATTGGAGGAAAAAAGAAATTAAAGATCAGCAGGAGCTACAAGAAAACAAGCAGCTTAAATATGGGTGCAAGACAAACAGATGCTAGGAAACAGAGTGAAAAAGCCAGTAATCAGTGTAATAGGAAATTGAATTTTAAATACATCTTATTTGTTGTGGGGGAAATAAAAAGGAAAATATGCAGGCAGGAATAAGAGGGGATTTATTATTATTCTGTCAGTTCTAGAGAGAAAAAGTTTCTGGCAGGTTAAGAAGTCAGACTATTGCTGATCAGCATGAACTAGTGTATCACTGCACTGCACTTTCTCCCTACGTTCATCTGTACCAACATTACAGTTTGCACCACCTTAAGCACATTTGGGCACAGCACTGTAATGATGTGCCAAGGCATACTGGAATATTATTGGAGGCACTTTGCCCCAGTGAACTGAAGAGGTTTAGTGTGTCTGAAACTGCACATAACAGCAATGGAATGACTGAAGGAAGACACTGGAGAAGAATAATACTACTGGAAAAAAACAGCAAGAGGGCAACACTGGAATGAAGGTTCAGGAAAATACAAATATTCAGTGTCATGCCTGATGGTACACTCACATTCAGCATCCACATGACAAAATATCCAGACTTCAGAGTAAACCACTAAGAACAACAGAATATAATCAAACAAGAAATGGTCAGGCAGGTGTTTCCATATATATACCTCCAATGGTCTATTGGTATATTTCCTACCATGAAAAATTCATCCTTGCTATAGCAAAGGGAAACTCTCAGCTGTTTGTCATTTCTCATGAAAAACAACATGTTCATGCTTTCTGCCAATCAGAACTTCTTCAGGAGAAAAATATTTCTCTTTTAATCTTGCAAGACATACTTCTCAAAGTCCCATGTGATTAAGCAGTAAGGTAATTGTGTAATCCCCAAACTGCAAATTGGTATGAGTAAAAATTTTGGTTTAAAGACGAACTGTACCTCCAATTACAAATTTTAGGATAGAACACTTTACTTCCTAAAAGCAAGCACAGGAGGGAAAAGTCAGTACTATTCAGCATAATCTATAAAATTAAAAGGTTGCTTTCATTGTTTGCACAGTGTCTTGTTATCACAGGAGGCACCTGTCTCTATTTTAAGGCTTTATATGGTGAACTAGATTTTATTATGACTGTACTTTAGAAATGACACAAGAACTCTAGAAAATACGGCTTGAAATATCAATTCTGTCTGCATAAGGGAAAGGGAATTAAAGTTCAGTTCCACTGTGGGGAACAAGGATTCTGAATAGGAGCTCTACTTACTCTGGATAACTTTTTTCTTTCTTCCTGCCTTCCTCAATGACTTTGACTCTTATTCTATGATAAAGGGACAAAGAGACACTTAAACAAAGAAACTTCTTTGTAAGACCAAGCTGATAAGGTGGTGAAGAGATCACCTTACAATACTAAAACCCATCTCAAAGATGACCTTGCACAATGGGATCTGACCAAACTGCACTATAAGAACAGATATCACAGAACCTGACCACTTGCACAGTAGGTTGCAATTTGATTTTCATAGTTATCTGTGGGCTGGCACAGAAGAGAAAGATGTTGGTCTACAGCTACAAAAGCCACTCATATGTGAGAATAAGCATGTTTGGACATTTCTGATTCAGATCCTTGAATCCCTGTAACTCAGAAAGCAGTGCCTTTGTTTTCTGACTCATTATGACTGGGCTTCACGATGTACTTCTGCACAATGAGAATGTACAGACAGCTATGATTGTTCTTTTTGGTTTATTTTTTTTTTTCTCGTGATATAAAAGTACATGTAGCATCATGTTCTGAGTCTTCTCTTTCAAGCACAGAATATTCTCCTAGAAATGTTACAGGGGATTTAGATTAAATTTTCAAGGATCAGAAATAATTATACTAGGCAAATAGGATCTTAAGATACCACTTTGTTCACAAGAGTAGCTATAGAATGACAGATCTTACCCCATCTGCTGCCACCAGCAGGTGATGTTTGCACCAGCACATTTTATGAATAAAAGAGCTGCTAACTGCCTCTTTTCCACATATATATGGTGCACACTTTTAGTCAATCTGTATAACTCTCATAATTTTTTATTATTTTCAGAACTGTAATGAACAAGTTAATAATATGAATCAATTAATAGAGATGCCATAAAACAGCCCACAGGAGGTCCATTAATTTGCTATGCAAATTACATTTTAGATCAAGCACCTAAAAAGCCAGCAGGATCTAAACACTTTCTGAAAAACTGAAATAATTGTACGAACTGATATTTATGTTTGATTAAATTTCAAGTGTGTGTGTGTATATATATATATATAAAATTATTTCCAGTTCAGCAACTTTTCCATCCTACTACCAATTATGTGTAAAATGCATGAAAAAGGAAGACTACTAAAGGGCAGAATGGAGAAATAGTCACTTATCCAGAAGTAATAGCAATTGCTGTCTATGTTATTATACACAGTTTTATTCTATTCTGTCTTTTTCTGTTTTACTTTCAAATTTTGTACATAAAAAAATTGTCCATTATGATGGAATAGGACCTAATTCAAAAAATACATTTCTATCATTTTTTTGAACATACTGCTAACAAGTCACTCATATGTCTTCAATTTATGGGGTATTTTTGAAATTATAATCTTTGCTCAGGAAAAGCAAGTTAAATAGGCAAAATTTGTTCAGACACCTGTGTAAACATACAGTTGTGAACTGTACACATGCATGATATTTTATTCTTCCAGAAAAAAATATGATGGCAAAATGCTAAAAAGTAGGAAAATAATGCACAGTCATTTTAGAACTGTATGCGTGGTACATGAAGACATATGGTAATGATTGCAATCTCAGATGCAATTTCAATAATCATTTTTTAAGCATGAAATGATTGAATTTATAGAAAGTCATGTAGTTCTCCATATGCTTTCCTAACCTTAAATAGCAAATTCTGTATTGAAAATACTACACATCTGTTTATGTTCTATGAAGCTTTTAGTCTGGAAATTGGGATTGAAATTCCATTAAACTTCCTCTCACCAGATGTCACTGCTTTTTAGTTCGAAATGTTCACAAAATAGAATTTCTTCCATGGCTCTTATTTGTTCCTGAACTAAACCAAGGAATTTGGAGGCACATAAAAGACTCAAAACCCCACTAAAAAGTTCAAAACATGTTAAACTGTTTTGTCAGAGCTATTCTGAAATGGGTCTCTGAGAGTTTCAATTTAGTTACTTGCTGCTGCCAACCTGTGGTGCACTAAACCATGCAGCTGTGATGACTACAGTAATAAGATGAACACGGGTTTCCAGCATAAGTTAAAATATTGACTTTTGCCTGAAAACTCAAATTTTTGTTCAGAAAGATGGAAAAACAAACATGATTTTATGGAACCTACAGCTACCTAAAATTTCAGGATAACCACCTGGGAACGCTCAGACCTCAATTCCAACAACTGCATTAAAATAAGTTTACAAAAAGTAGAATTAAACTGGAACAAATTAGCAAGCATCACTCAAAACGCCCCAAAGTTCTGTTTAAGGTGCTTTCTTTCACAGCGGATGACAGTTCCTAAAAGTGAAATTAGAGCTCTGGGTTTAAGATACCTACAACCATTTGTGAATGGGGGAGGAACTACTCCACCACTTTTTCTTTCGAAATACAAAGAAGTGGTTTTATCCAGGCATGAGGCTTCATTTTAGAAATGTGATTTATTTTTGTGCTGCGAGTAGTCAAGTATTCAGTAAATTGTTCAGTTTCACAGAAAATAGAGAAAAAAACCCCAATATTCTACTTGTTCATTCTTCATGTGGAACATGGGACTGGAGGAAAACCATCACAGAATTCTGAATTGTACAGCATGTTTGACTATTCTTATTAGGACAAGATAAAAGACACATTTCTGCCCTTCCAGCTTTGTAAACCCCAGTCAGGGACAGGTCTTTAGGAACTTAATTTTGCAGGTAAAAAAAATGCAATATATATCCAAATTTAATTCTGAAAGAATGTGTTTTGTCAAAAGTTTTTAATGGTAAATTCTCTGCTCTGTTTAACCATTGGTTAAATCCCAATTTACATCTGTTATTCTACTTTCATGATGTACACACATGATTACTAACTTGAAATTAGTTCTGATCAGCCATAGAGCACATGAAATGCCAAAAAGTCTCAGAATTCATGGCCTTTTCTTCTGCTGAAATATTCACTTTCTTTAAAGCTAACGGTACAGAAATGCACTTTCACTTATTCAAAGACGTATAGTTTATAAATTATTACACCAGCACCTATTTCTATAACTCTTTCATGGCAGTGGGTCACTTCAGTGCATTGCAGGTACAGTAAAAGTCTCCAGAAACAGACTTCGATGGAACCAAAGCAGTAAAGAAAATGTTATTAAACACCATTGGATTTGCACATTTCAGTCATCCCTTCATTTAATCAGTCCACAGAGAGTGGAATTTCTTTGGATCTACTTTTTTCTTTCTTTTCTCCTGGACATTTACATTTCTGAGAAGCAGAGACAATAATTCAAAGAAATAGTAATATGACTCATAACCACACCATAACTACATTTCAACAAATTAGTTCAAGATCCCACCTAAATATAAATGATAAAAATATATATATATATATGTATGTATTGACATTATGATATGAAAATGTTATGGTCAAAATTAGTGATTAAAGTACACCTAACATTTAACACTGATTGAAACATATTTTTTGCACTAAAACATGTCTCCTACATTGCACAAAAGTAGCCTGACAGGTTTAACAAGGAAAGACAATCTATGAAGAACATACGTGTCTAGTCTGCCCCTCTGCTCTGCTCTGTCAGACCCCACCTGCAGGGCTGTGTACAGCTCTGGGTGCCAGCACAGGAAGGACAGGGACCTGCTGGAGTGACTCCAGAGGAGGAACACCAAGGTGATCAGAGGGATGGAGCATCTCTGCTACAAGGAAAGGCTGAGAGAATTTAGGTTGCTCAGCCAGGAGAAGAGAAGGCATCAGTGTGACCTAATTGCAGCCCTGCAGTACCTCAGGGGAGCTACAAAATTGAGAGGGACTTTTTACAAGGCCATGTAGTGATACAAAAGGGAATGGCTTCAAGCTGAAAGAGAACAGGTTAAACTAGATATCACGAAGAAATTCTTTACTGTGAAGGGAGTAAGGCACTGGAACAAGTCACTCAGAGAAGCTGTGGATGCCCCAGCCCTGGAAGTGTTCAAGGCCAGGTTGGGAGAGGCTCAGAGCAGCCTGATCTAGTAGAAGGTGTCCCTGTCCATGGGCTGGAACTACATGATCTGTAGCTGTCCCTTCTAACTTGGGCTATTCTATGATGCTATTATTCTTTTTCAGTCTGTTTTGATTAAAAATGGCTTCAAGTTGGTAATTTCAGGTTTAGGACTATGTTCTCTTCAAGAAAAAGCCAAAACATCAAACATTGTTTAGCTGCTTCAGCAAAGAAGTACTAAGGAAACAAAATGCAAAAAAAAAATAAGCTTAGAGGGGGGGAAGTTGGGGGAGGGGAAGTGTTCTTGTGATGAGCTCCAATTATTCTAGAGCATAGTGGTTGAATTAAAGGACTGGGATATTCCAGCTGTCAGAAAGTTATCAGGAGAAACAATGGAAAATGCTTGAAATGTCTGTGTTCCCAGCAGCTGTGGAAATAAATGCTATTTACAGAGCCGGCTACAAATGATAACATTTTTTTCCAGAAAAGATCTTGAAATCTGTGAAAAGCTAAGAGGGAGGGAGGGAAGGAGGGAGATGAACAATCTTCTGGGAAGATAATCGCCTTTGCAGTTGCCAACACAGTTAAGATGACACGGATATTTTCTGCATCACTCTTCTAATTGGTAGCTACACCCCTCAAATGTTTTAAACAGAAACAGATGCTTCAGTCTTAAAGTTATTTTGCAAGGCAAAAGGGAAACAGAACCATGGACAAGCGGATCTGTTTGTCTTTTATGTTGAGAAGAATTGATTTTGCAAGGATTACAAATACTTTTCTGTGGAATGAAAACTATGATGACTTAAAAACTCCTCTGAGCTTAGAACAGTAATTTATATAGGATAATGTAATAAGATAATTGTCCTTCCCACGCTTGCTCTTCCCTTAACTGATAAACACTTTTAGGAGGAACAAAATCATATTATGAGATGGAGCATATCAGAGGAAGACAGTTACATGGAAAATATTTTCCTGCTCTAGTGCTGTCATTCATGCCCTCTTTCACGTAGATGAAGAACAAACCATGTCAGACACCTTCTCTCTCCTGCTCATTCTGCATTTGTTGAGTAAGTAAATCACCTCCCATACCTCTGCTTCCATTCTTTGATCAGCAAATTCCTTAAGTCAATAATTTTTCAGTATACACCAGAGGCAACAAAGTGCAGCCAAATTGATATCTGGGAATTTTAGGCATTAAAAGTTGTAACCAATAACTTACAACGAGGGGAAAGCAAAGCAAAGTAACACGCACTGTGTGTATACAAGTCTTAAACAGCACAGAGGCCTTTTTTCAAATTTCTTGCAAGTAAATTTAGGTGTTTCCTTTTCTGTAGTCCCAAGAATAAAAATATGTAATGAACTAGTAAAATGTTTTAGTGTGTAAAAGTACCTGCATGAACAGTAATTACATTATGAACGTCACTAAATATCTTTTTTTTACATATATAGATCTTCACAATGAGGACAATACAAAAGTAGTAAAGCAAGAGGTGAACTCTGGCATTTGCTGTTGCTCTTAGGGGGAGTTCAAATGCATGTTTTGTTTCAAACATCTTTGTTTTTGAAAGCATCCCTTTAGATTAACATAGCACACTAGTAACTGCATTCTCCTCTGTAACACTAATGACCCTGTTTTATCTTGTTACCACTTTTAGTCAGAATTGGAACCAGCTTCTTGCCTACCAGAGAACAGAGAAAGAGGACAGTATTGAACATTAATTTAAAAATTAATTGGAAGAGTAACTTTTTAGAGTTGTATTCAGTGACAGTCTTTGCCATCCCTCTGCTGCCCTGAATCTCTTCCTGGTTGAAAAAATCTACTCATTTTTAACAGACACAACTGAAATGGCCTGGAGGCAGGAGATGCACTTCCCCAGTGAGGAAAGAAGAAACAAGTTAAAATACTGCAAGTTGTCCACTCTCTGAGCTGATTGCTCCTATTCAGGCACATAGGCAGGGTTTCCTGTGGCAAGAGTGAGAGCCTGTTAACCCCAAACTCACGCTTACAGTGAGGAGAGGCAAACACTAATAAATCATGGCTTGTTTTTTCAATAGAAATAAAGCACACACCAAAAGGAACAAAGATGCGGCTTGCTGGCTAAGGGATCGTGGGAAGAAGCACTTGGTGGGGAATCAAACAAGGCTGTTTTGAGTGAGATCCCACAGGGATTAGCAAGGCCTAATGCTATTTGACATTTACACCAGTGATCTAGAGGCAAATATTAAAACACTGCTCATAATTTTTGCAGATAGACAGACTGATGGAAAGCTAAAGAATGGTCAGCTTGGCTATAGCAAGAAGCTCCCTGCTTTTCAGAGGAGGCCCAATGGTGGCTAAGGTCATGCTTTTTGAAAACTAGAACAACAAATAAAATGGATTTTAATCTAAACAAATTTGGACACCAAAGATCAAGGAATGCAATCAATACCTAACATATGGGAGAATCCTGGGAACAGTAGGAAAAAACTAGCACTGCCTCTGACTATAAGCAATGTGAGAATGGAATGTTGTGTGGAGGTGTGGGATACACACTCTAAAAAACGTTTAAAAACTGGAATGTGTCTGACAAAAGACATTGAAATAAAAAGAGACATGTTTAAAAACAGAGAAAAACTCATGTATGAAAGTTGAAGTCAGACAAGTTCAAATAATGAAAAAGTCTCCAGCAATAAGGGCAATAAATCACAATAATCAAATTACTGAGAAAAAAGAGTGGATTCTCTGCCTGTTGCTCATAAAGAAAGATAACAGCCAAATGAAAGTTACTTGGCCGAAACTTATACAAAAATGCAACAATTTTAAAAGTTAGAGACGGTTCAGGAAATTAAAATGTCAGAAAGGTTGCTGGAACATAAATGAGGATTTCTACAGTTAGAATTCAGACCCTTGGGCCATACTACATTTCACAACACTGCAGTAAAGAATGCTGAATGACCAGAAAAGCAACGGTCTAACTCTTCTGATCATGCTGTAAAAAATTCTTGGTTTATTATCATTACTGTTGTGAATATCTGACACTATTTTACTGCTATAACCTCTCAACCACCAAATGAAGAGATTCATTAATAAAAGCATGCTGTTTTGTCAATAATGAATTTTACCATCTGTTAGAATTTATAATAAATTTTCTGGTGTGGCAAAAAGAAAATTTTATTTCAAAGCACTTTTAAAGGAAAAAAAAGACTGAATTTTAAAAAGCTTTACATGAAGAACACTTTTTAATATTTATGGAGGTAATTTTTTCTTAGTCTGTATTTTCTATATTTCTACAGAAAATGTATTTCTATATTTCTACAGAAAATTCAGTGTGCCCAAGTTTTAAAAAAAATAATTTTGGATTAAGGATTTTTCTTTAACCCATTAAATAAATTATTTCAATAAACTTTCAGCCACTAAGCTTTTTCCAGATTTTCAGAAAATAGATAATAGACATCATCTTCAGGACAGTCTCTAAATAAAAGTTTCCTGAAGTAGAGCTGAAGTAACATGACTGGCAAAGCAGCAAGCCTCTTCTGGGTGCCTTCCTTTAGGTTATATTACTCAATGCATCACGCTGGCTTGATTCAGTCTGCTAGCAATAGAAGTTTCTGACACCCAAATTATGTTTCAAAGTGAGGTATTTATTGTAACTGACAAAGAATAGATCTGGTTCCAAAAGTGCCTAGTCAGAAAGTCAGGAATAACTAGTCTGTGTATTGCAACCCTTGAAAACAGAACCTGACAGAAGGAGAAAAATAGACCTCTTATTTCATTACTTTTCACCTATTTCATGGAATGATTCTTTTTAATTCATAACATACCCAAGCAGAATCTGAACATTCTGTACTTACTTTCAGAACAGTTGCAAAAATATTGCAATATATTCTGTAATTACCACAATTCTGTATATAGCTTCAGTCTCTATTACTCATGGTTTCATTCTAAGACATATTTTTTCCCATTTGACATGTAAGCAATTGAAAATTCACTGACTCACAAAACTGTTCCATCTTGGAAGAGCTGAAGAATTGTTTATGTAAACATAGTTCTATGAACAGCAAGTCTGTCTGCAATTCCTATAAAACTGCTGTGACATGCCATGTGATTGTTGTCAAACCACAGCCATGACATACATTATAGACTCAGTCCAACCCTTTTCCAGAATGAGGGATTTATAACCTTTCTTATACACTCCACAAAACTGCACATCAGATCTTCTCTGTTAAGCTTCAGAATAAAAGAATAGCAAAGCATGACTCACAGTCTTGAAAAAAACACGACCCTCTCTTGGGGGAAAAGTACACGCAATCTCTACAGGATCTGAGCTGACGCCATGCAGGAGAAGCCTGGCATGACTAAACAGTAAGAATTTATATCAGCTGCTGTTACCACAGCTTCAGTCTGTATAATATGAAATATGGAGCTGTCAATAGCTAACTGTTCACAGGAGGTATAAATAGTCCTGTTGGATTTTGCATTCCAACCTCGTAAGTTTTGCATCTCATTCTGTCAGCAGCTATTCGCAGAAGAGCTGCTCACCCTGCAGAGAGAAGTGAGCCACCGCCTCCCCCAGGCAGCCCTGCCACATACCTGGGTGTGCAGGCGTGTGTGCTACCGTGAAACTGAACTTCTGCCAGTGACACAGATGGCTGCACACACATCCCTCACTATCTTGAGAACTTATCTTTATGCTTGATGGACTCTTGACAACCATGTTGACAGTTGCTTGTGTAAGTGACAAAGATCTGTATCCCATGTGTAAGGTCCTTTTAGGAGGGAAGGAGACAGAGGGCAGCTGGCAGGGCCAGAGGACAACTGACCACAGCTGCTCACCTGCTGGAAAACCTGCTCCAGTATTTCCTCTTGGACACAGAAACAACAAGGGAGGAAATTTCTCCTCTTCCAGACAGACCAACGCAGTAGTGTTACACTGCACTTCACAAAACTCTCCCTCAGTCCAAACATGGAAAAATTAACCATTTGTGTGGTGATGTGCCATACAAACATGGCCTGACCAGAGCATTGTGAGAGGTTTGCAGTCTGGTGTTACCATGCATAAAGTGAAACACCAAGCTAGGTTAGATGCTATGTGACCCTAGCATTGCCCTATACTCTGCTTCCCTAACTCCTTCACACTTTCAGCTGTGCAGACCCTGGCAGCTGAGCCCGCAAGCTGACTGCACTCTCTGCTAAGAAAACCCTACGTTTGTCATTTTACCACACTAGTTTGAAGAGTCAAAACAGACTTGCTCAGTTTTTCTACAGCATTAGTATCATCCTCTTCAGAGGTGCTTTATAACTACAGGTGTCAGGTGTTCAGTTAGCACTTTGATTAGATCATTGTGTTATGGGCCATTAACAAGAGCTCTCTTTATAACTTCCTTTTCTCATTTTAATGTTCATGATGTATTATACCCCTTCAGCACAATACAACCACTTTTACTATGATTAAGTAAAATTTGCCCTTAAGGCCTCAAACACAAATCACTGCTTTCCCTCCCCCACGTTATTTTGTTTCAAAAAGTGTGTGTATGCATACTACAATCTGAGTAAACAAAGCAAGGGGATTAATGAGAAATCATTTAACTTAATTCAAGAGTTTACTGGTATTCTGCACCATAAACAAGAATGGGAAAAAAACCCAAAAAAATCTTTAGCAGTTACTTTACAACAAATGTTACGTGTTATATCCGAAAGGAAGAGGCCAGATTAAACACATATTCACAAGTGAATTATGTCAGCTACCAATTACTTTACTCATACATTGTTCTTGTGGCTTATCTCAGCACCCATGTCAACTCGAAGATTTAAAATTTATGTTGCAATATAAAGAAAACTCATCAGCAAAGGGATGGTGGAGAGGACAGTGGTGTTTTTCTTTACTTTTTAAAGACAGATTAAGGTTTGTGTTTTTACCTGCAAAACACTGCTTATGCAGTTATTTTCTTATCTTCTTAACTTCTATATCTGAGTGTTTATATAGTATTGTCTTTTTTCTGTTTTTATTTTAACCTCCTGCTGTTTTGACAGTTTCCTTTAAACTTTTAATTATCAGGTCACCTAGCTCTACATTAAAATGCTCAGGATCAATATGCCACTGCATATTAAATGCTCACTCATTAATACATTGGATGCAAAGTGCAGAAGCAGAATCAAAGCACAAAGTCATCAGTGAGTTTAGGGATATTAATACATTTTAAGATGCCTTGCTGGAGTATTAGATGAAATACCAGCACAATCTTGCTTTAACACTGACGGCACATTATGAATTCTATGAGCTTAAAAAAGGTTTCAGCCCCCAGCAGATATAAGCAGTGGTCAGCTATCACCTAAATAGACTAGCAAATGGACATCAATAGACCAATATGAGATTATCGTACTTGCTTCTGGCTGTAATAACATTTTGATGAGTGGTTTGTAGATTGCCTGAGACTGCAAATTATAGGAAGGCCACACAATCATAAAGTACTTTGCTTACATGAATTGAGAGTTGGGTGTTTATTCAGGTGTCCAGTTCTAATAGCTAGTTGCTAATTTGCATCATCAAAACTAACTCAGGCAAGTGTGAAAGCCCTACCATCTAGCAAAATCTCTGAAGAGCTGCAGTCCCGTTTTGGAGCATGTATTCAGCCACTTAAATCTGTTCAATAATTACTGGTCATCTCCTACCAAGACTCCAACAGGATGCATAAATTCCCCAATGTCCTCCATAAGAAACTGCTCCAGCGGATGTGGTCAAAATATGCCACTTTCCCAGACTGAACACAGGGCTCTTTTAATCAAAGCTTGAGTTTGGAAAACATGATCAAAGTTGCTTTCTTGGAAAGTGAGACAGATATAAATTCCCATAGTGGAGAAGGGATCTGAAGGCAAATCTCTAATTTCCCAAGAGATTTTTTATCCTCCAAGTTACTGGGTTTGTGGTCTGAACTCATCTTTTAAGCTGTTTCACCTGGTTGCAATAATTAGACTAATTTCACCACTATAAGGTGCAGCCTTTTGACTAAAATTTTGGTCCAAACCTAGAAGCGCGCCTTATAGTCCGGTGCGCCTCATGTATGGGAAAAGTTCAGAAATTTGCCAATCCGGAAGTACGAGTTGTGAGCTGATCTGGGACCCACGGGAGCTGCAGCAGTGCAGGGGGAGCCGGGAACCGTGGGAGCCGCGGTCACGGGGCGGGAGCTGGGACCCGTGACAGCTGCAGCTGCCGGGCGGGAGCCGGGACCTGCCGCGTCCATCGGCCAGGGGGAAGCTGGGACCCGCTGCGGCCACTGGCCAAGGGGATGCCGGGAGCCATGAGCTGTGCCAGCCAGCGCCAGGGGGCGGGCGGGAGTGCTGGGGCCCGCGGCACGGGGAGGGCACCTGGGGCTGCGCTTAAAGGCTACACCAATCTGTGAAAAATGTTTGCAAATTGACCACCCGCCATCGCGCAATTCAGTTACTAATTCGTTACTTTGTTGCATGCGGCACGGATCCTCACTGTAAAAAAAAGAGGTGCGCCTTATATACGGACAAAGTTCAGAATTTTGCCAACCCCCCCAAGGTGTGCTTCATAATCTGGTGCGCCTTATAGTTGTGAAATTACTGTGAATGTACACTGAACTACACAATGCATAAGAACTGCTCCCCAGCTAAAGGTTTGAACAACTCATGTAGGAGACTGAAGACTTGTATCTCATTCCCAAGATAAAACTGATATCTTAAACAAAAAGGACTAGATTGCAGCATGAATTTTTTTATTCCACTTCATGCTTAGTACATTTTTCTGTAAGATGACCCCAATTATTTCTCCACTAAGACTACCTGTACATGATGTGAAGTCATCATCTCTTATTCCAAAGCAGAAAAAATAATTGGCTAAATGCAAAGCCACAAGGGTTTGAGGAGAGAGGTATTTGAGCTGGAGGACACATGTGAGGTCATGTTTTAATTACAGCTTTATGTCGTATTGGTTTTGTTTTGGAGGTTTGAGGGGTTTTTCAGTCTAAAAAGATTCTTGTTTACTATGTTGAACTACATCAAATACATGTTATTCCTCCATGTAGCTGGAGTTTAATTTGAATGCTATTAATTCTACAGAGTAGGAAGTCCTTAGAAGCTACATACTGAACTCAAGCAATACCACCTAGTTCCTTTTCTGGTTCTCAATAATGCTGTTACATGCTGGATGGTTTTGCTATTAATCTTTTCAAAAAAACAGATACTTTTTTTTTCTTTTTCAAAACCCCCTTAATGTTATGCTCAGCTGTGCTTTTACCTGCCACAACTCTGCATGATTTGTGAATAAGCATTACTAAGCCTTGCACCAAATGGGAAAATAGGAGGATGAAAAATATATATTTAAAACATCTTTTTAAGGCCAGAGTCAACCATTATTATTTAATCAAATTCTCCAAAGCTAGAATCTGATACTAAGAAACTTTTCGTTATACTTTCAGTTTATAATTGCGGACTGACCCAATAATTTCTCTATTTATACCAAATACCATGCTTAGCATGGGGACAAAAAAACCCTCATGATTTTCTGTGGAACAGAAAAAATGAAAGAATAGTTTTAAACGCAGGTGGAAAAGAACACAAGTCAGAAGCATCTTTTAATAACTCAGGACAAGTGTGAATGTGACTGAGAAACTTCATATGATCAGATGACAAGCCTAATTAGGAGCATGCTGCTAAGGCAAGAACTGCACATTTCATAAGACCTTAAGGAAAGAATATTTATTGGTCCACAGCAAGGAAAAATAAAAATCCTGACACAACACCTTTCCCAAAGCTGCAGTTGTAGCTTATTGCTCCATCTTTGTGCCTTTCAAACTATCTCCTGTAAAAGATTTCACTGACACTTATCAGGTTGTTTTAAGCACTTAGGTCCAGATTTTTTTTCCAAGGTTGCTCACAGAAACAAAATCCACGACAGAGATAGGGTCTGGTGAGAAGCTGTTTGAAGTTCGTGATTTTTTACTTCTGCTCTTCATATTTAACATTCAGCTACATAAATTATTTATGCAGGATTTATGCAAGTGCAGGGTGAAGGGTGGTTGCTTTTTTAAAAGAAAATATTGAAAATCAATAAAAGCACAATGTGAGATAAGCTAATGCTCTAAAAGATATCACTTTTGGTACATCTGAACAACTAAAATAATACCACCCAGAACTATTTTCCTTCT